>NW_026963340.1:2411964-3014955 GCF_036588685.1 Mytilus trossulus | reverse complement strand
AACATAAATCCCTTTAACCTTGAATGGCCAAACTTTATTGAATTCCACATGTTTAAAGAAAAAAGTTATCAAAGGTACCAGGCTTAAAATTTGATACGCCGGACGCGCGTTTCGTCTATATATGACTTATCAGTGACGCTGAAAATAGTTAGAAAGCCAAACAAGTATAAAGTTGAAAGCATTGAGGACCCATAGATCTGCTAAATACTGCTAAGGTTATTCACATCTGGGTTAAGAAAATCCTCAGTATGTCGAATTATTCATACTTTTTCAAACAGTAAATTAAAAAACAAAATCACTATATGATCGATATTTTAGGCTGACTACTGGCCTGATGATACCTCCAATGAAGACACGTCCACCAGCAATGACATCGAACAAGTGGTAAAACAGTTATATAATGTATAAGCCTTACTTAGATATTAAACTAATGGTAAGAGGCATATTTGTGATTCCTATGGTCGATATGTTTGTATATACCCATGTACATTTTCTGGATAGCAGGTGTTTTACTCACTATTATTGGCTTTTACGTGGTCTGTTCAAGACATATTTTAAATTTTTAATTTACAAAAATGCGTGACAACAACATATCATAATAACAATAACAGTTTTTAGTCAATATCAAACAGTGTTCACTTGTTCAAATGATTTGCAATCAATATCAAATAATTTTGCAGTAATTGAGTTGTTATTTTCCCAATTATAGTCTCAAAGAAGGAGTAATCGGATGAAACTGATCATTTACGGGAGATATGTATTTTGTTGTATCTATGTGTAAAAGAGGGACGACAGATACCAAAGGGACAGTCAAACACATAAATCTAAAACAAACTGACGACAACGCCATGGTTAAAAAATAAAAAGTCAAACAACAGCATACATGACACAACACAGAAAACCAAAAAATAAACGACACGAACCCCACCAAAAATCAGGGGTGATCTCAGGTGCTCCGTAAGGGTAGGCAGATCCTGCTCAACATGTGGCGCCCGTCGTGTTGCTTATGTGATATTAAATCCGGTAAATAGTATAATTCGGTAGGTCACATTCATGAAAGGGAATGGGATTGTAACATAGAATTAGAAATGCACAGCTTTTCATGTTTGTCCGAATCAGAAGTTGTTACATTAAATAAACTTTGATAAGAGATGTCACCTTATCTTTCCACATGTTCATATGCGTAGTTGAAGAACCTCACTACCTGTTTGATAAGAGACTTGCTTTCGATTCGTTGGCATCATCCATTCAAATGGCACGTCCTTATATCCTTGTATTTGTGTATTATATATAAGATTAATCATGCATTTATAGTAGCATTAACAGTCAACATGAACCTGATGAAGGAACATAATAGATCTATTTCAATTTTTTGTGCATTGTATTTACTCTGCGGTAAGTTTTATAATTATAAATGATGTTTATGTATATGTGTTCCAGAAACCTTTTAATAGTCGAAATACAGGACATTTAATTTCGTTTACAAACCTTGATATTATCTAAGTTGTTCTGAATAAGCATCTAATGTTTTCCGCTGTGCCCTAAAAGTAACTTAGCCGCGTTTGCAGTAGTAGTGAACATTATGAATAAAGACAGCAGTACTACTGTCCAAAGTCACAAATCGAATTAAGAGAAAACAAATCCAGGTTACAAACTAAAACCGAGGGAAACACATGAACTATAAGAGAAAAACTAAGAAACAACTGGAAAGACCGAAGTGCAATAAAAATATAAATATTTTCTTAACTCCCCTGTCAAAAACATTGACCTCCTTGAGAGTTGTTTTCATTCATGATAAGTATATTCTTATTGGAAGGGATACCACCGTAAACAAACCTTATCATAATGACACCAACCTTTTCAAGTGATTGTTATAGTTCGTTCTTATGTTGTACTGTTATACAATTGTCCCAGGTTTGGGTGAGGATTAGGATCCCGCTAACATGTTCAACCCCGTCACATTGTTTATGTTTGTGCCTGTCCCGATTCAGGAGCCTGTAATTCAGTAGTTGGCGTTTGTTTGTGTGCTACATATTTGTTTTTCGTTCATTTTTTTAATATACATGACGCTGTTAGTTTTCTCGTTTGAATTGTTTTACATTGTCATATTGGGGTCTTTTAGCGCTGACTATGCGGTATGGGCTTTGCTCTTTGTTGAAGGCGTATTGTGACCTTTAGTTGATAATGTTTGTGTCATTTTGGTCTCTTGTGGACAGTTGTTTAATTGGCAAACAAACCACATCTTCTTTAATATATTTGTACTCATCGCAACTTCTTTAACTTTAAGGATATGCTTATGAATTGTTTTTCTGATGAGCATTTATAAAACATAGGGATGATTATTTCTCAGTTAAGATCGACACGAAAGCTCAAACTTTAATAGTGTATCAGTTAAGCTTACAATACATGTTACTAATAAAATATTTAATGAAAATAACTGGTAATAAAAAAATATATATATAACCATATATACATTTGTATGTCTAAAAGACAAAAAGTCTGGTATCAGTATACATCACTATTTTTAGGCTTTACAAAATCCATTGAAACTAGTCAAGAAGTACAGAAAAGAGGTTAGTAAAACTAATTGTATTGTATAATCACTACCTGTCCACTATTGAATTCAGTAAAAAATTACAAATACGCTAGCGATTGCAACACAAAGAACTTAATGCAATGTTCATATCGTAAAAAAATAGTTAGCAAAGGTACCAAGATTATAATTCAATTCGTCAGACGCGCATTTCGTTATATAAGACTCAACAGTGACACGAATACATATTATCTTATACAAAGCGTATATGTGCACTTACGGATTCGTGATGTCTGATGCCGTAAGCCTTAGTAGTTGTCATTATTTTGCAAACATGGGATCTACTGTCATCTTTGAATTATTTTCAAAATAGTCTTAACTAGATTTGTTAACTTATTTTTTAGTAATTTAAAACATTTAAAATAACAAAGTACATTTGAGTATTGTAGGGTAAACCATTATTTGAAGAAAAAACGTATAACGTATTTTCAAAGTAAATATTGAATTTTGTTTGTTCACATACCTCCATTTTTTTTTATTGAATTGGCAGAAGCTGTCAAATTTATTTTCATAACTTGACTACAATTCTCATATTCATCACATATCAAACGGATATTCAGATTATAACAAGTCTTCAATAACAATTTAAAACAATGTATATGCTAAAAAATATGTATCAGCATTTCTTGCGAATATTAGTCTAGACGCCATCTATTTTACCATCGACGTGACATCCGAATACTGCAGACAATCATTATAAACATAATTATAGATTTGAATAGAAATCTAACTCGTGAAATTAGGTCAGTTGGGTTTTATATTACATGCAGGTTACAAATAGAGGTTAATCCTCAAATTTAACTATATTAGAACGGGGCTTTGTGTATTGAAACAGTCATTCAAATATTTACCCTCGTTTCACTTTTAACGAGTTAATATAATTGTTTAGTCACAGTTTTATAGTCGACATATTACCACTTGATTTGATACTTTATACAATCTTGAATGTTGTAATGATTGACTGCATTTATAGTATTCTGATATTCTTCCAATATGTTACCAAAACAGTTTTAAACAGTTTCTAGGCATTTTATATCTGAAAATATGCAAATAGGGTAAGCTGGCAATAATTAAAGTGTTGTTTTCAAATCCTTTAAAAAATTGAAACAGAGGAGGGGGTATAAAATGTATAGTAAGGAAAAAATTAATGTATACGCAGTGATTTCTTTAAGACTATATTTCTGATAAATGAGCATTAATGAGAGAAAAACTGGTTTTAGAGAGTTTTCTATTTGAATAAATAGGTTGCACTATGTAAATACAGCTGTTTCTCAAAACACGCCTCTTTATTGTAAATCTTGAATATTCATATAAAATTAATTTTGTTTACATACTGGTTCCCAGTTATGCTCTCGGTGTTCCATCTCACAGAGACATAAATTGGGAAATACCTGTAAATAAACATGTGTATATTGTTTACATTTGAATCTGTGGTAACCTTTCATTCTAGGTAGGGGTAGTTAAGAAAATTAGTGCTAGTTTAAACTCTGAGAAGTTCAGGGCATATAAACGTTGAAAATATGCCGCACAACCCTATATTTTGACCTTTGAACAAAATGGTGGTGCCGATGAACAGTTTTAGTCGTAAAAGGAGTTCCTATTGGAAAATGCCAATTTTTACAGAAATGCAACCTGTAACATGTATAAAGGGACATGAGCACACAGAATGTGTAGGGGTTTAACATGTTAACAGACACCCTATGGTGAACAATGAGATCAGCTTTAGTTCATGATGCACATTGTTCCAGAAAAACCAGGCAGACTCTTAAAAAGCTTCAGTTAGTTTATTATCGCCTTTATTGTTTTTATACTATTTTTTTTACTTGACTATAATCATATGTTTTGTAAACTTTCAGAGCATGCACTAGAAACATATAAACCAGGCAAGTAGTTTTTCTTTCTCGTATGAATGACTTGTATTGTTATGGATCGCAGTAAATGCGTAAGTGACGACATAAATATAACAAAATTTATTATGTTGCTGTTCTTAACAAGTGTTTAATACTTTATACAGATTGTAGACTATCAGTCATATTTGATGAGTGTTTCTGTCTTTTTCATTACTCTGCTGATTTTGTGGGTTTTTTGTTGTAGTTGGAAGTTCATTTATCAGTGTTTAAATGCCTTGTGTGCATTCCTAAGGGGATGAATATTTGATTCAGAGGTGGAAGGGGGCATGTTGATTTCCGAAACAACTATACCAGTTCTCATAAAGTTTTAAATAATATAGTTGCACATAAAATTAGATATCCCGGTCGTAAAATTTTTAAAACGATTATATTCAAATAGTTTAATATATGCTAAATTTCTTTTAATTCACTACCAGAGTTTCACCATCCGCAGCCCCTTCCTCATTTTAAAATCCTAGATCAGAAGCTGGGACATAAATGAGCTTTATTCAAAAGAACATTTGTATGGAAATATAAAACATAAAACATTAGCTTGCACTTTCATACAGTGCAAACTATATTAAGGGCTACACAATAAATATTTACAATGTTCCATGTATTTCCGTATGTAACTAGTGAAAATGAATTTAAAAATTTTATTTTTTTTCTTAAATATACAAATCATACCCTTAGCCATACACATGAATGCAAATTAAAAAATCAACAGAAACTGTTGTTATCTCCCTTAAGCGACATTTATTGCTAAATAAGTGTTCAGAAGATGATTCTCTTGATGATATATTCACAAAATAAATTTTGCTTTGATAAATTAACGGTACATCACAGTTTAGGAAGAACAAATTAGATTAATGCAAGGTTTACAGATAATTCCTTGAAAACGAGGTCGCATTTACTAAAATTAACGCCTTTAAATGTTAGCTCATGTAGAAAGTAAAATATTGAACTTAAAGGAAACTTCAAAACGGAAAGTCCCTTGTCAAATGAAATATCGAAACATATGACAAAAATTGAAAACAATTGTTCATTCGTATTTCTGATATGGGGCACACATTTCCTTCTGTAAAAATGTGTAAGATTAAATCTGCTTGTATAGCTATCTATAGTCTCGCTTGTATTGCAGTCGCATAAAATTCCCCCCAAAATTATGAAACAGCAGTCAACACTTATTATAACTGTGGCATATAGCCACTTAAAAACAAAGTACATCAGCAAAAAACAAAAGAAGTCGATTAATCTATGATCAATGATAGTTCTTCAATGTTACGAGTGCCCTCAAATTGCTTTATGTGATTTTTCTTAGCTGTTTTAGGGCAGTTGCTATGGGATTTACATGATTATATGACACTGAATCGGCAACACATGTTTTCTATATGACAAGGTTAAAACATCAATATTATAATCTCTACAGACATGTTAGATTCTATTTTGTAAAAAAACAAACAAATACAATAACACAATGTATATACATGAATCAATTTTAGGCTCCTTAATCTGGTAATATTACTAGGGTATGCAATTAATAAAAATAACATAGCATTACACCATTTATTTTAATTGTTGATCCCTCCTTTGAGGTATTTAATGCATATTATTTCTAACTTGTAGATTGTGGGGTAATATTCTTGATTTGTTGTCCAGATTCCATGGGACTGTTTGGAAAAAAACGATGTGTTAACAGTCGACAATGCGACAATAGCAGATGCAACCCTAGTGCAAAAATTGACTTTGACTTAATCGCATCTATGGCGCATATTGAAAGAATGGATGCTTTTCACAAGCGTATAGCGTATAAAAATTGATATGAATTAAAATGAACTAGGTATGCAATACCAATTGTTAAACTTGTAATCGTTATAAATAAACTCATCATAGATACCAGGAATAAAATTTTATATTAGCGCCAGACGCGCGTTTCGTCTACAAAAGACTCACTAGTGAAGCTCGAATCAAAAATGTTTAACCCTTCAACGCTATACACGGCAAATGCCGCGATGAGGTACGCCATTCCCCATTGCTATTAAGATTTTTCATAAGGACTCTTAAACCATTAGGTTTTCATTTGGGTCCTCTCTAATTTTTCCTCGTTTGAATCGAAGAAATACAAGCTCTCGTTTACGCTTGAAATCCCGGCAATTTTATTGTATAATCATGCAGTAGAAGGAAAATAGAAGGAAAATAAAAACAAATATTTTGACAAATGCAAATGGCGGAAATCGGAAACAAAGCTGTAAAGATGTTTGTATGCATTGGTTTAAGAATTGGAAGAACATTATTTTTCACCGGTCACTCGTTTCTTATGACTTTAACTAACGATTAATCTTGTCTTTTTTTTGTAAAACCGACTTCTGTATCTGAAGTGTGGTAAACCTTAGTTTAGCAGCTATATATGTCGCGGGCAGGATTACATTATGATTCCATTATGATTGGATCCATATCACAATGACCTGATTTTAGTTTATGACCACCCCCTATTATATGATTTATTTGCTAACTTAGTTGTATCGACCGGTAACAAACCAGACAAGCACGAATCAAACAACTTTTGAAAACTTGACGACTCAAATGTCAATGTCAATGCCAAAATGAACTGATTTGATTTATGAAGAAACCACGTGCCATCCCATGAACTAAGTGTACTTAAAATCAGTTCTATAGTTCAAAGCAATGCATCTTATATTTGAAATCATTGGTCTTTGGATGAACTGTATATCTGTATACATGTATAAGTTATCTGATTTAATTCGACACGGGCCGCAAACAAGTGGGGACTGACGAACGAACAAATTTAAAATGTGATTCATATCTCCTCTTGAACTTTGCTTGTGGTTGTATAAAAAATGTTAGATAATGATTTCTACTCTTGACACGGTTTGTAGGCTATTAACAAACAGGCGACTATTGTCACTGTTGATGTGACAAAGACTTCAGCTTTTTACTCTCTTTTTTGCGTTGTTTTTCCTCCCTTTTACTCGTTCAACTTTCAAATATTTCATCATTTTTTCTTTTTTTTTTGGCATGGCACACCATCAATTATGGTTAATATTAACACTTTAAGGTCAGATATTTGTTATTTTACGTCGTTTGTGTAGAAAGTATTGTTTTAGCAGATTGAAAAAAAATGACGTCAATTATCGCCAAACCATGAACGATTCGCAACTAAGATTCAGAGAGACGTTACCAAAGAAAGTATCGTGTTAAGTAACATTTGAATTAACTATATTACCAGCTGCTTCAAATGAGACGAAAGTGTTATTCTTCCATTCTTTTATGAATGACCTTTGACTCCATTTAAAAAAAAAATTGCACCATATTTCTCTTTTACGACCTGGAAAAATGGAATCTACACATGTTTTCCTTTCGAATGGTATGTAATATATCTGTGTGTTAGATAGGTGCATTAAAAATATTTTTAAGGTCTGAATGTCACTCGCATACTCGCTTATTATGTACGGCAGGGTATATCTATAAACTATCTTATCTGTGGTATTTAAAAAACAATTAGAGGTCAATTAACCAGGGTACGAATTGTTATTTAACGATAAAACAAGACATATTTTTCGGTCCCCGCAAAATTGCAGACGACAGTCTCCGTAAATAAACAATGATCCCTCATACGGGATTTATATAATATATAGCATGAAGTAGGTAACCCATGAGTAATTACATACATTCCCTGCCGTAACAGTTGTACACAAAAAAGAGTAAACAATGATAAACTCATTTCAACTTTCAGAGCTTTCACATAAACTATATTGCATTATTGGATATATTTCACCATATTACCAACATATGTACTCACCTCTATCAATTCCTGGCAAAAATTGAAACTTTGACCTGGGAAATCCATAAAACTAGTAAATTAATGCGTTATCTTTAATTACAAATGTAAAATGTTTCACTTACTCGCTGCGAGCCAACTGACCATGCGTAAGATCACAAAGTTTAAAAGAGGGACGAAAGATAGCAAAGGGACAGTCAAACTCATAAATCTAAAACAAACTGACAACGCCATGGCTAAAAATGAAAAAGACAAACAGAAAAACAATAGTACACATGGCACAACATAGAAAACTAAAGAATAAACAACACGAACCCCACCAAAATCTAGGGGTGATCTCAGGTGCTCCGGAAGGGTAAGCAGATCCTTTTAAAAGTTATAATTCTGTTTATGAATTTTTAATTTTATAAAAAGAATTTAAAACTACATGTACACAATCAGTATCATTTTATGTGTTGCAGCTTGAATGCAATCAAATATCACAATTTCTGAAGTGCATGTTATATACACTTAAAAGAAATTATTATATCCTAATCGATTTAAAAATTAAATCAATTATATACAAGTGATAAACAAAAATCTAAACCAAGCAAATATGTCAAAAACAAGAAGATCAAAGAAGCCAGATTATCAAATTTCACTTTCAGATACTAGTATATTAATGATGTTTTTCCATTAATAATCCGAAGTTTTCTGATTAGGTTACATTAATATATCCCCCAGAACTAGAAATAAAAGAAACTACAGACACGGCTTCCTCAGCCTAATTTTAAGACTTATATCTCGAATTTTACACGACGAGTGCCACATGTGGAGCAGGATATGCTTGCCCTTCCGGAACACCTGAGATCACCCTTCGTTTTGTTGGGGTTTGTGTTGTTTATTCTTAAGTTTTCTATGTTGTTTCATGTGTACTATTGTTTGTCTGTGAGTCTTTTTCATTTTTAGCCATGTCGTTGTCAGTTTATTTTAGATTTATGAGTTTGACTGTACCTTTGGTATCTTTCGCCTCTCTTTTACATACACCGTCATATCTGTACGATTATGTATAACAAACGAGACGATTTTAATTTTGAAATTATAAATTCCCCCCCAACCTTAATAGCAATATACAACCTTCACCTGCATATGGGATATACATTTCCATAACTTATTCGATAAACAAGAGCTTGTAGCTCCTGCTCAGACTTAGTAAAACGTCACCAGTGTCTGAGCAGAACGATGAAGAATCAGGGGTATGTCAAAGAACGTCTCGTCTTTTTTCTGAACAAAAGGTTCATCAAAAGGTACCAAGATCTTGTTGAAAAATATTCCGTATCAACTTTACAAACAATACATGATAGTCTTAATGTCGGGTTATGAAATGTATTTTAGTTGTTTCCTGTAATTAATTAATACTTCAGTTTTATCATGTCATTTGTCTGGTTGTGTAATGTACGTATTTCAGTTGTTTCCTGTAATTAGTTAATACCTTAGTTTAATCATGTACATCTTTTGTATAGTCATTTTATAGAATTTGCTGTTGGAAAAAGTATAAATTATTCTAAACAATAGGGATGTTCTGATAACTAACAGAAAACCCTTGCCGTTTTTGGAACTACTTTTTTGATCTTTTGGTCCTCGATGCTGTTCAATTTTGTACTTATTTCGGCTTTAAAACTTTTGTATCTGGGCCTCACTAGTAGATCTTGTGTGGACAAAATGCACTTCTGGCGTTTTAAAATTTTGAACTTGTTGCCTTTTGTTGTCTGTTGTTCGTGTGATTCTTTGTCAAATGTGTTCACCAATTTATTTTTATTGTATTCCTGTGGTGTTTGATGTTTTATTTCACATGGCCATAAAAGTGCGAGGTTTGGCATGCCACAAAACCAGGTTCAACTCACCATTTTTGCCTTTAAAATGTACTGTACCAAGTCAGGAATATGGCCATTGTTATATAAGAGTTCATTTCTGTGTGTGTAACATTTAAACGTTGCGTCGTTTGTTTTTTTCTTATTTTTAAGTGTAGATTAACATTGCAATGAGACGTGTCACGGTACTTGTCTATCCCAAATTCATGTATTTGGTTTTGATGTTATATTTGTTATTCTCGTGGGATTTTGTCTAATGCTCGGTCCGTTTCTGTGTGTGTTACATTTTAGTGTTATGACGTTGTTCTCCTCTTATATTTATTGCGTTTCCCTCGGTTTTAGTTTAATACCTCAATTTAGTTTTTGTCCTTGAATTTATGAGTTTTGAACAGCGGTATACTACTGTTGCCTTTATTTAATGTATAGATTTAGCTGCGTACTGACGTTGTTTATCTTCTTAACAACTTGTTGAATTGCTCTTTTATTTGTCTTTTTTCAATTAATAATATTAATTATATTGTTTGGTCTGTTTTCTGTGATATCAATTCGGCGTAGCTCGTTACTTATACATCCCGTCAATGTGTTTGTATTATTGTAAATTTTTGCTGGTGTGTTATTTATGTGCGACTTTTTGTGTTTGTTTTTGGTTCATATGGCATGGTTCGGTACTTTTATAGATCCCGTTATTATGGTATTGGTCTATTATATGTCGTTATGTTTTTGTTCTATTATAAACTGATAAAAACCTCGAACGACTAACGACAAAATTTTTGTACTCGCGTAGTGGTATTAAGCATATGTGAAGTCTTAAAAATTCTAAAGAACTTCAGGATAAATTTAGATCTAGGTCTGTTTCTAGAATAAGCTCTAACATAACTTTTGATTGTTTAAACCTGTATAACACAATTTCCAATGTGATTTTTTTTTAAATACTTTGAACGACAAAATTTTGTGACCTGTATATTTTCTGACATCAAACACTCGAAGCAATGAATGCGGTTTTGAATTTTGATAAGAAGTTTTTTTGTTAAATAATTGGGTTTTATTTTTAGATTGTAACACATTTATGACTTCTGTACCCATATTTTGACTCTATTACCTTTTATGTCTGTTTTGTACAGCATCGTTGTAAATATCACGGAATTTGATGTGACTATCATACAAGTTAGAGGTTAAGAGCTATAGAACTAGATTCAATCCACCGTTTCTACATTTTGTACCAAGTTGGGAATATGACAGTTATTGTCTATTCGTTTGATATGTTTTATATGATTTTGCCATTTGATTACTTTTTTTTATTAGTTGTTAACATGGTTCATGGCTTTGAACTAGCTGTCAGATCTGTTCATTGTGTCTTTTTGTGTCTGGATGTATAAGTACCCGGCCATGTCCACTTGTATTTTTTTTTCTATCTGATGAGTTAAGCCTTTTTCAACTGATTTTTATAGTTCGTTCTTATAATGTACTGTTATACCACTGTCCCAGGTTAGGAGGAGGGTTGGGATCCCGCTTACATGTTTAACCCCGCCACATTATTTATGTATAAAGTAAAAACACAAAAATACCGAACTCCGAGGAAAATTCAAAAAGGAAAATCAAAAATCAAAAGGCAAAATCAAAAGTCCAAACACATCAAACGAATGGGTAACAACTGTCATATTCCTGACTTGGTACAGGCATTTTCTAATGTGCCTGTCCCAAGTCAGGAGCCTGTAATTCAGTGGTTGTCGTTTGTTTATGTGTTACATATTTGTTTTTCGTTCATTTGTTTTAAATAAATAAGGCCGTTAGTTTTCTCGTTTGAATTGTTTTACATTGTCTTATCGGGGCCTTTTATAGCTGACTATATGCGTTATGGGCTTTGCTTCTTGTTGAAGGCCGTACGGTGACCTATAATTGTTAATGTTAGTGTCATTTTGGTCTTTTGTGGATAGTTGTCACATTAGCAATCATACCACATCTTCTTTTTTATATTTCCGTTTTGAATTTTCCTTCAGTATTTTTGTGATTTTACTTTTTATTAAGCATGAAAATGATAATGACTAATATGTTACTCAGTTCGTTACCATCTGACATTTTGAAGCTACTTCAGTCGCTTATCAATCTCATCATAAATTTCAAACTTCTACCTGTTTCAGTTTGTCCATAAACAGCACAGTTAAAGTACCACACACTATCAAGTTGAAAAATATCTAGTAATCAGTTCCATTTTGCATCTTGTTACATCATCAACTCATATATAAATATAAAGATTATAACGTCATCAACTAAAATATAAATACTTTGTTTAGTCATGTTTTTTTTCTATTCTTCCATAATGCGGTATTTTACTTCAGATTTGAAAAGATTTAGGAAACCTGGTCTATTTTCTCCTTGTTTACCTGATATCCTATAAAAAGCTTGGATTTTCTCATGTATAATGGAGACCTTCATAGTGTCTTTCCCGATTTTGTTTTTAACTATCTTTCTCCGATGTTTATCCTTGTTTTTTACCATGTTGGAATGTTTTGTATCACGTTGTTTATTGAACACCTTGCACAGCCATCTTACAAAGCACAGGACAAATAAAATAGCTACTATTATTCCTACAAACAATCCGAATTCCATGATAGCAAAATTAGGTTTTGGCTTTTCATGTTCTTGTTCTTCCTGACTTCTAGGTATTACTGAAAAATATAATTTCAGAAAATTACTGTGTTATATGAATCAATGAATATGTGAGGTACTCGGCATTATGGAAAAAATACATATCCAATCTACCAAAACATCTACAGGTAAACAATAAATAGGAGTAACACTTCTGTCTATGAGTGATTACAAGCATTAAACCTACATCACAAATTTACCATAAACAATTGCAAAATCAAATTATCAGGCAATTTTCCTATCTAATGAAATCATATTGCAAATCTTTTGCATCCTCAATCAGACAATTTTATCTTTTATCCAGCTTTAAATCTTATAACTTAAGGTACCAAAAGAGAAAAGAAAGATTAATCTTGCTGCACTTGTTTAATATTTCACAGCAGTTTGATACTGTTACTTTATTTATTCACCTGTTTTTTCATTGATTTTGTATTTACATTGTTTTATATATCATTTTCCATCTCAAGTCAAAATTTATAAAAGTAAACCATTATAGGTCAAAGTAAGGTCATCAACACGGAGCCTTCGCGCAAACTTAACAGCAAGCTATAAAGGGCCCTAAAATCACTAGTGTAAAACCATTTAAACGCAGAAAACCATCGGTCTGATCTATATTAAAAAAAACAGAAACGAGAAACATGTATGAACCATATCAGCAAACGACATCTACTGGACATCAGATCCCTGCACAAAATTGCAGCGGGTTAATAAGGTTTAATGGTACCAAACCTTTACTCTCATCTGAAATAATACTGTATTTTCACAATATTGGAAGACACACTATAAAATATCAATTTTAACACAAGTGAACATATACAGTTAATGCCAACATTGCATTACCAAATAAGTTGAAGTAATAAAATTGTAGACGAATTGCAAAAACCTAAAATGTCAAGTTGGTTTTTAATTTGTAAAATAACAATTGATATGTGAGTTACTAACGTTAGTAATATGTATTACTGTAATGTTGCGTCTTACATTCTTATTTAAATATTTCATATATTAACTCGTTAATAATGTTTGAATTACTCTGTGGTATCTTTTCATTTCATACAATAAACTAGTTGTCGAAAAAACATTATAACCATAAAGTCATGACAATTGATCTTGATACCTGATGTCTTTAACAAAAGATACCAAAGGGCATATCATGTTAGGATAATAATAACAAAACGTTCTATCATTACACTTTGTAACGATAGTACATATATACAATTATACATATATATCAGTTGTAACTAGTGGCGAAAAACATGTAAAGACTTTCAAACTATAAAGTTGAAAATAAATTCACAACACTATTTGTAAATAAATAGCTGCTGTATAGCCAGTCACTATCGTTAAAGACTTCCATGTTAAGAACCCTACGCAAATCTGGTAGGTGCTCCAAAAGAGTCAGCAGATTCGTCTATTTATCTGGCACCCGTTGTGTTCCTCGTGACAGTACAAACCAGGTGATAAATCTAACGTTGAGGTTACATGTGAAGGATGACGGGAGTGTTATACGACGATAAGGTTACATTTGAAGGAGGACGGGAGTGTTATTCGATGATAAGGTTACATTTGAAGGAGGACGGGAGTGTTATACGATGATAAGGTTACATTTGAAGGAGGACGGGAGTGTTATACGACGATAAGGTTACATTTGAAGGAGGACGGGAGTGTTATACGATGATAAGGTTACATTTGAAGGAGGACGGGAGTGTTATACGATGATAAGGTTACATTTGAAGGAGGACGGGAGTGTTATACGACGATAAGGTTACATGTGCAGGAGGACGGGAGTGTTATACGACGATAAGGTTACATTTGAAGGAGGACGGGAGTGTTGTACGATGATAAGGTTACATTTGAAGGAGGACGGGAGTGTTATACGACGATAAGGTTACATTTGAAGGAGGACGGGAGTGTTATACGACGATAAGGTTACATTTGAAGGAGGACGGGAGTGTTATACGATGATAAGGTTACATTTGAAGGAGGAAGGGAGTGTTATACGACGATAAGGTTACATTTGAAGGAGGACGGGAGTGTTATACGATGATAAGGTTACATTTGAAGGAGGACGGGAGTGTTATACGACGATAAGGTTACATTTGAAGGAGGACGGGAGTGTTATACGACATAAGGTTATATTTGAAGGAGGACGGGAGTGTTATACGACGATAAGGTTACATTTGAAGGAGGACGGGAGTGTTATACGACAATAAGAACATAGCCGTCGTCACATGTAAACATGTTTTCTTAACCTGTCACAAATATATTAAAACCTTTATATAGCTCCATGGTTTACAACAAATTTGGTTATCCCGAAATATTTTTCACAAATGACCTGTACATGCTGTTGTGTTTTCTTTCTTTAATAATTTGTAAACGTCAACTTTAACATGTACATATGCCTTTGTCATTTAGCTGTGAAATACGTAACTGCAGGCAATATATAATTAAGAGACGTATAACATTGTATAAAATATGTTATTGAAATATTAGATAGTTTTATACAACTTATTTCGCTAATTTATGGCTTTTTTTATCCTGTCAGTTTTCATGTAGATACACAAACAATACGTTCTTTCACGCGGTTGCACTGTGTTACATCTTGTTACATCATCAACGCATTTATAAAATATGTATATATTTAAATCATCAACTAAAATATAAATACTTTGTTCAGTAATGGTAGAAGTCAGTCAGAAGATCACCGACAGGTCTTCAATGTAGCGAGAAATTCCCGCACCCGTAGGCGTCCTTCAGCTGGCCCCTCAATATATACTAGTTCAGTGATAATGAACGTCATACTATCAGTTTATCTGTCCCTTTGGTATCTTTCCCTTTGGTATCTTTGACTGTCCCTTTGGTATCTTTCGTCCCTCTTTTATCAGTTTTCGGCCAAATGGATAGATATACATAAAACACATGCAGTAGTTGTGACATTTCACAATACCAGTGTTACCATTTTCTTGCCAACTCATTTTTGCAACAAGTTGAGAAGAATATTCTTCAATCATCTCATTTGTAACGTTATTATGAAGCTTCTGCGTTAGGAATAGTCTCATGTTCTGTACATTAATTTCTAAATCTAATGTTGAACAGTCTTGGACTAATTTCATCAATTGCTTGAGTTTTAAAACAAGATTTGTATCGAATGATTCCATTATGCTCCAAAAAATACTCCATACATCAACATGGGACAAATCAAATAATCATATGACACCAAGTGGTTTTGAAATACATTGGTTACTAGACTATTAAAAGAGATCTTTGTCAGTTTAAACCATTAAAATATAGACATTATCCTATAAAGAGCCCCATAACCATTTAAATATAGAGATTATTCTTTAAAAACTGATTTTTGACAAGGAAGTTGGAATTCCCGATATTATATTCCCACATTATCTGGGGTTCCTTGAATTTATGTTTCCTTCTTGCTTGTAAAGGTCAATTCTAACTTTTGAAATATTCATAAACTAGTGTAAGTACGTCAACGTCAATGTTAAACTAGGGGTTTCAAAGCGACACGAATGACTCCGTCCCAAACAGTTGAAAAATCTGCAATTTCAATATAAACACATGTGGACACAAACATGATGGTAGTCTCATATATCAAACATCAGCTCAAAATATGGAGGCGTATAGAAAAAAATATGTATAACTATGAAGTCCAAAGCCCGCAATTTCAGCATAAATTAGTTGAGAGAAACAAAACTTCAACTTGATCTGTAACTCACCATGGTTAACTCACATACCTAAAATCAGCCCAATATCTGAAGGCGTTTAGAAAAAAAACTCAGTATAATGGTTTGTTGTGGATTGACAGAAATGACGGAATTTCGGAATTACGGAATTACAGATTTCGGAATTTTGGACAAGGGTAAAACTATATGGCACCGACAACTACGTTGCGGGGCCATACAAAAACAATACTTTAAAAAGGAAATATTTAGCCTTTCAACAATCAGCCGAATACCTTTTATATGACTTGTTGTTTGTGTAATTTGATACGATAATTTGGGGTTATAGTTCCCATTTTAACCGAACTTATCTGAATATGTATACATACAGAACAGCACAGCAAAAACTCATGACTCTGTAAATTCTATCTTGATTACGGACAGACGCAAGTACCCAGTTAGACATTTGAACTAGCAATGGTAATATTTAGAATCTTCAAATTATGAAAGAATAATAGGCCAGCAACATTCTTACAAAAGCTCAACTACAGTAGAATATAAGGTTACCTGGGTATGTGGCGTTACGGTGAAGGTACGTTTCCTCACAATTAATGTCTTTACACATAAACATTTTGTCAAGCTGTATCAAGTGTCCCTGAATACTGAACTGAAATTCACCATCTTCGAATGCATCTGCAAATTTCATCAGTGTCTTTTTTAAACTTGTACCATTCTGTTTATCTTGATTTGTGTCGGTAGTTGGTCGTTCAGTTAGATATACATGTACTGTCTTTTGTCCTGAAAATATGCAAAACCAACCTATGCTTTCGTTTTGCCAACTCATCTTCGTTACAATTTTAGAAAGGAACTTCTCAACCATAGTATTTGTAACGTAAATATTGACCGTCGGCGTGAAGAAAAGTCTCATTTCCGTGACATTACGTTTATTCTCTGATGTTGAACAATTGTATATCAAGTTCATGACATGCTGGAGGTTTGGAACAAGATTTGTGTAAGGTTGCAATATGCAGCAAGTCATGTCCTGTAGGAGTGTAACACTGCTCTGATATAGGTATAGGTGTAGTTGAAGTAGTCCTTGAGTATTTTTTAACATGTTGTCCAGGGGTATATGCACAGTCGTTAGTAACAAGTCCATTATCTAAATCATGCAATTCAACCATACACTGATACCAGCAGTATGTAGGAAGTACGCCATTAACGGTTTCTCTACATTTGGCACGGTAATTCGATTTCAATATAATATATGAGTTTGTAAGGCATGTTGCATACTGTGACTGGTCGTACCTGTCAGACGGTATACACTCGTAAATCCCACTTGGTCCATAATAAGGATTACAGTGCCGATAACCATTACATAGAGTTATTAAACATAATATAGAAATTGCTCTGCACACTTGTACTATATCCTTGACTTTAAAAACTGCTACCACAAACGTGAACATTTAACACAGATCATATTGTTTTTTGTTCTTCAATAAATTAAAACAAGAGGTGCTGTGAAGGATACCTAGGGGGGAAATAATCAGGATTGAAACGTATTTTTAGATTATAAAACCTGTTAAGATAATGTGATAAAGACAATTTTTTAGTATTGGGTATTTTATAGAATTTTATCTTGCTATTTATTATTTTTTTTGCATTGTTAATGTTACCTGTGAATTTAGAAAATTCCTTGTTTCGTGTAATGATATGTTACTTAGGGCGTTTTAACACCAAATGTTGTGTAATAAAAATATTTTACAATTACGCTGATGTAAAATGTCCGATGAACATTGTTTTCACATTAAATATATTTTCTAAATTACCTGTACATGGGGATTTTTATGTTTATTACAATAAAAACATAGTTTAATGTATTTAAAATGACATGTCCTCTATAAGGTAAGGTTGCAATATGCAGCAACTATTTATATTTTGTATAAAAGGGGTATCTAATATAACATGCGTTGATTCAACATATTTAGAAAAATATTTGTTTTGGATGAATTCAAGTTCTTTGAAATTATCAAGAGTGTCACAATAACTTAATTAAACGGAAATGCATCACCAGGTAAATTATTTTGCGAATAAACATGTAAAGGTGGAAAGGTTAAACAATGTGAAAGATTTTTTTCAAAGACCATTCATGGTTAGATTAAATGAATTTCGAGAAAGGGAGAATATAAATAAAGGAAAAGTCAATAGAGGATTTGAAACCCGAGTTAATTTTGAATGTTGTAAACAGTTTAATACGAAATGCATTCTTGTCTGCAATCGTTTAAAGTGTTGTTTTTGTGGGACCGTTTAAAACATGATTTCAAACTTTTATGATGACATGCTATATCAAGAAAAAATGGTTATAGTGTTCCATGAGATACAAGAAGAAACGACATTAATCATCAGATTCAAGTATGGTCCATCCTAATTTAGTGTCTCCTGCTTCTTCGTCAATATAAACCTGAAATCAAGTGTTACGCATATCGGAAAGCAAGCGTTACCGTCGATTGAATCGGAAAGCAAGCGTTCTGAATATACACCATGATAATACTTTTGAATTATTTCCTGGTTATTCGTAACATAATCTAGTTCTGAATACCTAGTTTCATAAGCACGTACCCTGCACAATACATTTATTAATGGTACAACCAATAAAATTGTATCCTTTTAAATATATTAAACAAAATTTAACCTATAAATTCAGAAACTAGTATTGCTTCATTGATAACATTTTTGGACTCGAATAAACAAGAATTTTCATACTATACATTTAGCAAAAGGACGTAGCTCAAAATTCGAGCATTCTAAAATTAGTCTGACATACTAAATGAAGTCGGACATCATTAAATAAGCTAGACATCCTAAAATAAGTCGGACATCATAAAATAAGTTGGACATGATAATAAGTCTAACATCATAAAATAAGTCTGACATCCTAAATTAAGTCTGACGTCTTAAAAAAAGTCTGACTTCCTAAAATAGATCTGGCAATCCTGCACGTTTTTTTTTTAATATTGATTACACATCTATAACTTAATATTGACGAAAGATATATCATTCAGTAATTGTTGATTGTCAGCGTATAAACTTCCAAGGTTTTGTTGCCGATGTCTTAAAATCCCAAAAATACTGAACTTAGAGGAAAATCAATTTAAAAAGTCCATAATCACATGGCAAAATCATATAACAAAACGTATCAAAAACGAATTGACAAGAACTGTCATATTCCTGACTTGGTACAGGCATTTTCAAATGTAGAAAATGGTGGATTAAACCTTGTTTTATAGCGCTAATCCTCTGACTTTAATGACAGTCTCATCAAATTCCGTTATATCAGATCAATGAATTATGAGTTATTACATTTTTTTTTTTATATTTTCAATGTGTTCCTTTTTTTTTAATCAAACTTTTCCTGAAGACTCATTGAATGATAAGTTGTATTGACTTTTTTCTTTCTGAATTAAAGGATAACTGTATTGCATTTGAAGCTTTAAGGACGTCCATCGGTAGTTTTACTGTCGCAAATTTAGTTTACCTGGCGACTCGTAGCGGAGGAAGGTAAACGGGTATTTGCGACAGTAAAACGACCGGTGGACGTCTGCAAAGCTTCAAATGTAATACAGTTATATGGGGACGAAGTCCCCAATTACAGTTGAAAAATTAATAAAAAAAAATCCAAAATTTCGGGAAAATTTCCCGAATTTTTAATTCTTCTAATGAACTCAAAATCGTTAACTTTTTTCAGATCTACTTCCGTTTCCGGTCTTTTTCCGTTTTCGGTCTTGTTTGCATGAGACTTTGAATAAAATGTTTATTTATCAACACATCAACAAATATAGGAAGGAATTCAACACCCAATCATTTTAATTCATATGAAAAAAACGTTACCTGGATAACAGCGTTTCTTTGTTTACATTGAATATGACGTCATAACTTAAATAACGTCACAACTAAATCCCTAACAACAGAACCAACATCAGAAACGTTACGGTATTTCCGTTTCTTTTATCAACATGTTTGAATTAAAAAATAATAATACAGACTTCGTCCCAATTCACAGGTAATGCCTACCTCATATTATCTATTCTAATGCAAAACAAGTTTATAATTAAATTTCATTATTTCAGTGTAACTTCTTTTTTAAAGAAAATTTCGCGAAAAGATGTTATCTTCTTTGGTCCCTACACTAGGTATGCTTCTAGCGTCAAACATACACACCGGGCCTTTTCTGGCTTCTGTGCCGCTTCGGAATGTAATAAAAATCTATTAAAATAAGATTTTTAGGTGCAACATGTGAGTTTTCTTTTTAGCTTATTATTGTAGATATTACATGTGAATACATTCAGCAATTCAAAATGTCGGCTTCCTTAGTAACATACAAGGAGATAGAGAATTTTACGCTAACTGTCATCCAATCAGAACCATTGATACAAAATAATTGCATTAGAATACTATTTATATTGCAACTGTTTATTTCCTTTATATAGTATCATAGCTGTATTTTGTATAATGTCAATTTTATCATGGAACATTTTCTTTACAGTTAGGGGTTCATTAAGGGATGGAAAGAGGTTTTTAAAATTGTTCACACAAATGTGTTTTAAGCTGCTAAAGACATATGATTCAAACGCTCAGAAAGTCCTTTGTTCTTTATTTTTGCTCTCCATTTTTATGCAAAACCTTTTACATTTTTATTTTATGGGTTATTGTTGAAGGTCGTACGATGACTTATGGTTGTTTAAAACACATACTTCCTTTGGTTTCTTATGGAAATTTGTCCACAAACATGACAACAAACATACCACATCATCTACTTTATATAAGAATTGTATAAATTACAACGTATCTTGGTGATCTTGCAAAATGATCGTTATTCCGAAAATCGTAAACATATTTTCTTATCTTAAAAGGGGCAAGAAGGGTTCCATTAACAGGCCAATAAAATAGATTACAGTTAATTAAAAAAAAAAAAAAAAATAGGGGTATTTTTTCTCTCATAATAACAGTAAACAGATTCACAGCAATGTCAATTTCAAGAAAGCAGACAACAGTTAATTAGTCAATAACAGTGCCGCATTAATGATCTTGAATATATGCCACTTTTAACTAAAATATAAAGGCACAGAACCAGGACATAGGAGCACAGAACCAGGACCGTTTTTCTTATCACCAGCACAGCGTCAGGACAATTCCGTTTAACGAACTTGCACGACTTTTGCAATATAATATTGTTGTAATATACTTTGCATGGTACTTATGACGCATCAGAGAAAAATTAAGCAACAAAACAGTCGTTTTATTGCCGTTCTGATACAATGTAAACAAACCCACCAGCACAGAATCAGGACCCACCAGCACCTGACAGGACCAAATCACCAGCACAGAACGTTCTGTCGCAGAACAACCATACCCACCGTGATTGTTTGCTTTGATATGCAGAATGTTATTACACGTCCTCGAGCTAATATTTCGTATTTCTTTTATTAAAGAAAACTCAACATGGACAAACTTACTGCTGACTTTTCTCAGAATAAATGTACATACAATGCTGTATGGCCGGAACTTTGCCTTGACGAGGAGGACATGAAATAGCAAGTGCGCTTATCGTTATTTTGAAAATATTTTGGCTGAATGTGAAACATTAGATACAGTTATCTTGTGGTGAGAATCAGGTGTACAACAGAGCAAAAATTTTTTCATGTTGACAACTTTAAAAAGTCAACTATATACGACCACGACTCCTACAACAAAAGAAAAAAAAATACCATAGGCTGGACTGTCCATAATCCAGGAAGTTGATAATGGTCATAGCCACTTAGAGAAGGCACTTCACCTGAATGAAACCTATAGTCATGTCAGCTGCATATGAGTGCTTACTTATGTACGAAAAAGAAAGTAATCTAAATGAAGGAGTCATACTTAATGAATTTCCAAAAGAACTGTTTGTCTAATGTTTAATATTAACAACTATTAATCACCGTACGGCTTTTAATAATAAGACAAACCCTTCTATATAAAAGTCCTATGGCATTTCAAATTTTAAAAAAAATCCTTATGTTTTATATTTTTTATTTTACTCGAAAAGAAGTGAACGCTAACGATTAAAAAAATTCTTTACAACATCAAATCTTTTTCAATGTATCGATTATTGACTTCCCAGACACTCATTCGACGTAATTACCCCGAATGCAGTGACCTTGATACAAGACTTCATTTGATGTGTTTGAGCTTTGATTGTACCTCTTTCCTAGGGACTTTCCGTTTTGAATTTTACTCGGCTTTGATTTTTTTTGAGATTTCACTTTTCGCTATGAATCCAGCCAATAAAAAGTGCAAGTCAGAGGAAAACACTATGACGAAAGAATGTGAACAAATTTGCAGAACCTCGGGATTTCATGTTTTTAAGATTACTTTCTTTTTCGTACATAAGTAAGCACTCATATGCAGCTGACATGACTATAGGTTTCATTCAGGTGAAGTGCCTTCTCTAAGTGGCTATGACCATTATCAACTTCCTGGATTATGGACAGTCCAGCCTATGGTATTTTTTTTTCTTTTGTTGTAGGAGTCGTGGTCGTATATAGTTGACTTTTTAAAGTTGTCAACATGAAAAAATTTTTGCTCTGTTGTACACCTGATTCTCACCACAAGATAACTGTATCTAATGTTTCACATTCAGCCAAAATATTTTCAAAATAACGATAAGCGCACTTGCTATTTCATGTCCTCCTCGTCAAGGCAAAGTTCCGGCCATACAGCATTGTATGTACATTTATTCTGAGAAAAGTCAGCAGTAAGTTTGTCCATGTTGATTTTTCTTTAATAAAAGAAATACGAAATATTAGCTCGAGGACGTGTAATAACATTCTGCATATCAAAGCAAACAATCACGGTGGGTATGGTTGTTCTGCGACAGAACGTTCTGTGCTGGTGATTTGGTCCTGTCAGGTGCTGGTGGGTCCTGATTCTGTGCTGGTGGGTTTGTTTACATTGTATCAGAACGGCAATAAAACGACTGTTTTGTTGCTTAATTTTTCTCTGATGCGTCATAAGTACCATGCAAAGTATATTACAACAATATTATATTGCAAAAGTCGTGCAAGTTCGTTAAACGGAATTGTCCTGACGCTGTGCTGGTGATAAGAAAAACGGTCCTGGTTCTGTGCTCCTATGTCCTGGTTCTGTGCCTTTATATTTTAGTTAAAAGTGGCATATATTCAAGATCATTAATGCGGCACTGTTATTGACTAATTAACTGTTGTCTGCTTTCTTGAAATTGACATTGCTGTGAATCTGTTTACTGTTATTATGAGAGAAAAAATACCCCTATTTTTTTTTTTTTTTTTAATTAACTGTAATCTATTTTATTGGCCTGTTAATGGAACCCTTCTTGCCCCTTTTAAGATAAGAAAATATGTTTACGATTTTCGGAATAACGATCATTTTGCAAGATCACCAAAATACGTTGTAATTTATACAATTCTTATATAAAGTAGATGATGTGGTATGTTTGTTGTCAAGTTTGTAGACAAATTTCCATAAGAAACCAAAGGAAGTATGTGTTTAAAACAACCATAAGTCATCGTACGACCTTCAACAATAACCCATAAAATAAAAATGTAAAAGGTTTTGCATAAAAATGGAGAGCAAAAATAAAGAACAAAGGACTTTCTGAGCGTTTGAATCATATGTCTTTAGCAGCTTAAAACACATTTGTGTGAACAATTTTAAAGTATTAGAACTGGTGTGTCAGAAAGTGGTAAGGGGTATTGGAAGATTAACAACTCTATTCTAAAAGAGGAAAAATACAAAGAGACAATCAGTGATCTTATTCATAAATATACTAATGGAAGTAAAAATATGGATTGTCAATTATTGTGGGACGTTCTAAAAGTTGAAATAAGGGAGGTAAGCATAGCATATTGTAAGATTAAAGCAAAGGCAAACAGAGAATTAATTCGGGAAGTAGAACAAAAACCTGGAAGAGAGAAATAATTTTAGAGATGCATTACCACAGAAGGATGCATATTTAGATGAAGACATTAAGGATTTAGAACTAAAAATAGGTAAGATATACGGACAGAAAGCTAGAGATGCACAGGGTAGGTCAAGGGAGAAATGGGTTGAATATGGGAAAATTAATAATGCATATTATTTTAGGTTTAGAAAAACAAAGACAGGTAAAAAAGTCGATAAATAAACTAAGTGACGAGAATGGAAATATAACAAGAGACCAGGCCGATTTATTAACAAAAATTAAACAAATCTATGAAAAACTGTACAGTTCTAAATGTAAAAAAAAGAATTAGATGAAAATTATATTTGTGAAACTTAATTAGAAAATAATTCAAATAATGTTGACAAATCAGTTTGTGACGGAAAAGTAACAGTCGAAATTAAATAAAGCACCAGGGCTAGATGGTCTAACAGTTGAATTTTATTAGATGTTTTAGGGGAAAAAAATCATATTATCTAGTCAAGATTTTAAACACTTGTAGTGCAAAAGGAAGTCTATCGCACTCACAACGTACTAGTATTTTGACATTATTGTTCAAAAAGGGGGATAATTTATTATTAGATAATTATAGGCCAATTTCCTTACTCAATGTAGATTTAAAACTATTGTCATTTGTTCTAGCGCAACGCTTAAAAAAATACTACCAAAAATTATTAATGAAGATCAAACAGGATATATTAAAAACAGATTTATCGGTTTTAATTTCAGACAAATTCAAGATATTATTGACTATGCGGATGCATATTATATTGTAGGGGCAATCGTTTTTGTAGATTTTACTAAAGCTTTCGATTCCTTAGAATGGGATTTTATGTTAATCACTTTGAAAGATTTTGGATTTAATGAATCTTTTATAAACTGGGTAAAAATATTATATACAGGGTTACAAACTTGTGTCATTAATAATGAATGGATTTCAGAAATATTTCATAACTCAAGAGGAATAAGGCAGGGGTGTCCCTTATCAGCTCTTTTTTCGTTTAATCCGTGGAGATAATGGCTTTAAGACTTCGAAAAAACAAAGATATCAAAAGGTTCGTAGTTAAACTAGATAATAAAAATCATAGCATTAACATTTTTCAATTAGCTGATGATACTACTTTATTTCTCAGTAATAAGAAATAAATCAAAACTGCTATGAATGAACTAGAAACTTTTGGATCATTTTCTGGGTTAACTTTGAATAAAAATAAAACAGAGGGTATATGGATAGGGAAACTGAAAAATAGTAAAGATAAGGTAGCTGGGATTAATTGAACAAACAAACCAGTCAAAACATTGGGAATATATTTTGGTCATAACAGAGAAGAATGTGAAAAATTAAACTGGGAGAATAAAATTGAGAAAATGAATTAACTATTTCATTTATGGGAGAAACGTAATTAAACTTTAATCGGGAAAATTCTAATTATAAAAACATTAGGTTTACCACTTTTTACATTTTAGGCAAGTGCATGTACAGTTCCGGAGAAATTCAGAAAAGAAATAGAAAGTAAATGTTATAAATACATCTGGGATGGTAAACCAGATAAGGTTAAAAGAAATACAATGATAAAGTCAAATGAAGAAGGGGATTACAAATGATCAACATACAAAGTTATCTTATGTCTCTAAAAGCATCCTGGGTAAGTAAACTGATTAGTAATGATATCAAACTGGAAGTTGATTCCATTAAAATATCTCAGCGTGGTTGGTATTAATTGGTTAATTTTGAAGATGAATTTTAAAAAGAAGTAAATTCTGGAATGTATCAAACATATCCCTGAATTTTATAGAGAAGTATTTAAATATTGGGTAATATCAGGCGGTGTACAAACAAAAAAAAACCTACCAACTCACAGAAGTAAGGAAACAGGTAAATTTGATTTTAAAAATAAAACTTATTTTTGAAAATTGGATTAAGAATAACTTGATATATGTCAATGATATTATAGACGACACTGGTAATATATATCAAAATTTTATTCTGGATAATAATAATAAAAATGCAAGATTAATTGGATTGCAGAAATAAATTTAAAAAAAAAGCCATTCCAAAAGACTGGCTTCAGATGTTACAGTCTGAAAGTTCTATAAAAAGTATTGTAAATATTCCTAGACAGAAACTAATCTGGAAAGGTAATTACATTGATGCTTCAAGTTTTTCAACAAATATATTATATATATATATATATATATAAATCAATTTGTAAAGATAAAACTGAACCATCAATTTGTAAAGATAAAACTGAACCATCAATTGGTGTTAGCATTTGGATGCGTTGTTTACAAATTAATGAGAACCTTAGTATTAACCAACTATATGTTTTCATGGTTCATTATTTTGAAGAAAATTTGTTAAACATATATAGATGGAAACTTTTACAACTCATATTACCAACAAAACAATTATTGTTTAAATGGAAACAGAAGAATGACAATCTATGTAATTTATGTAACGAAGAAGAAGATTATAACCACTTTTTTTTTATTATTTCTTGTCGATTTTTAGAAAATTTTTGGAAAAGTATTTATGAGTTAATGATAAAATCGAATTTAAATTTTAGAGTATCATTAAAGCAATTAGTCTTTGGATATAAATTTTTTAACAAAAATTATTTTGGTCTGAATTATTTCCTAACAATCTTAGATTTTTCAATATACAAATCATATTATGTAACTAATCAGAAATTGACAAAAACAAAATGCTAATCAAATTTTTGTTCAAGAATACATAATAAGAGACAACGAAAACAGAACAATGAAACTTAATCCATTACTAAAGTCACTAAAAAGAGGTTTAGACGATTGATACAATAAAACATAATGTATTAAAATGTTGTATAATTGTATTTCAAGAAATTTATACATATTATTATAATATATACATATATACCAGCAGCTGATTGCTAACCTGGGCAATCAGTGGAATATTACAGGATGCATTAAGAAAAGCTTGGTTTCTTGATGTAACAATTTAACAAGCATATTTGATGAAAAAATATATAATGTTGTTAAAAAAAAAAGAAGTTTTTTATGTTGAGTCTTTTGTACAATTATTTGTCTGTTTATCTTTTTATTATTTAACTATGGCGTTGTCAGTTTATTTTCGATCTATGAGTTTGCCTTGTAAAGTTTAATTCAATGTTTAATTTAAGATTAACAAAACTGCAAAATGAAACAAATCCTCAGTGCTCACAAGCACTTTGATTGGTACAACACACGTTAATACTGATATTTGTCATAATTGTTTTATTGTTGTCATCGCGTTCCAGAATTTTAAGAGTAACATTAATTTGGTAGTGTATAGTTTCTATCGATGTTTTAAGCTTGTTTTCCTTTTCTGCATTGTAATTGTTTTATTTATGTATTGTTTCTGAATTATGATGATTAATAACTGCTAGACAATTGCCAACAAGTACACATATGTTGATTAAGGATTAAAGAATTGAAATGAAAAAACTGAAAAATAAACAAAACATCATTTTATTTACTGAGTCCATTCCTTACATTTTGTGCACAAGACTACCAGAGAAATAGGTTTGTCCAACCCCTACAATACCAGATGGTTTATCCCATACGTTTTTAACGCAAACACGATCGCCCGATTGAAGCGTAAATGTTGCACCAATTGTTAGAGAAATGGAGTTAGCTGCAACCGAAACTGACATTTGTTCATTGTTTCGAAATAATCCTAAGTGCAAAAATCCATTGTGACTTTGTCTTGCTGAGGCTGTGAACTGGTAGAGACCCTTGGTTGGTGCAGTAAAAATCCCCGTTTCGGTATTGTATCCACTTCCAATATTTTCTATTGTTTTTTGAAACTTGACAGTAGCTTGAACCGCAATAGAGCCATAGGTTGGAGAGATAAGAAGTGCTAGAAACGTGACAATGGACGGGCCTGAAAATTAAATAATACGCTGGGTTAATAATTGAAATTTAAAAAAAAAATAGGAATAAATGAGTGTGTAAATGAAATAACCTGAAAATAATACACTCTTTTGTAAAATATATTGGTACTGATTACTTGAAGAACAGGCGCATATTGTCTTTAGAACTGAATCTTTTGTATTCGTCATTTTTCATTTTTGTCCCCAATATACCTTCTTTTATGTCAGCAACTCAATTATTCTCTATCATTTTTTCCCCATTTTCTCTTTTATTCTCCTTATTCAGTTCTTATTGGTTGCTTTATTATGTAGCTAAACTTCGATTAGTTAGAATGAGATATAGAACATTACCCGGACAAAAGAAGATTTCAAAAAGTGATTATACAAGAACCTATCAACAATTATTGCTTCATATTTTGACGTTATTTGTGAAACCTCAAC
Source organism: Mytilus trossulus (assembly GCF_036588685.1). Classification (NCBI taxonomy): domain Eukaryota; kingdom Metazoa; phylum Mollusca; class Bivalvia; order Mytilida; family Mytilidae; genus Mytilus; species Mytilus trossulus. The sequence goes on along the minus strand of NW_026963340.1, from coordinate 2,986,183 downwards.
ACATCCCATACGTTTTTAGAAGGTTAAACTGTTACCTTAGTTTTTCAATGGCACAATTTCTTTAAAAAAAAGATGAAAATGAACAATTGATTGACCAATTATATCGTTTGAAAGTCAACTTATAAGAAAGCCAGTTACGAAATGTTTAAACGGACTCTAAACCTAAAAACAAGGACAATAGTGTATTGCATTTGACTGCTTCAGGAATTCGTATCGTACTCATTTGATAATTTGGCCAGTTTTTGCAGGTCTCAACAAAACTTGGCTTGTTTGAAATGAATTGAGATTTACGGCATATTAAGTTTTAGTACGGTTAACATGCGAGGAATATGCATTTAACGGAATTTCGCGACCGACAGACATTTTTCAAAATGCGAGTTAAGTCCTTGTGTTATATATGAGGTATATAGGAAAAAAATTGTGACAAGTATCTGTGTAGAGGGGGTCTTACTACAGCACAAACAACATTTTCAAAAAGACCACAAATGTGTTTTTAACAAAACGCATTTGACTACAGGGCGAACAACGGATGTTTCTTAACACTGCTGACTGCCATCAGTGATTGTCAAATAAATTAATCACCGGACATTAATATAAATTCATTACCAAACAGAAAATAACAACCTTGTGGAAGAGATGGTTTACCGCAAACATGAGGTGCAAACGTTTGTGCACCATATTCAAATTTCGACAACTAACGTCTCTTCAGTGATGTTAGGGATCGAAACGGTAATTGGGAGGCCATATAATTTACCTCAATTTAGGATAGACTTTTAAATTTTGACAGTCGTACTAGGATGAACGGATCCTATCAACTCAATGGATAATATAATACAAGCCCAAACAAAAAACATAAACGAGTCTTAACTTGAAAACAACGTTCAAACCTACGATTGCTTTGGATAAAAACTGCATTTTTTTACAGGATGCATTACGAAAAGCTTGGTTTCTTGATGTAACAATGTAACAAGAATATTTGATGAAAAAATATATAATGTTGTTAAAAAAAAAAAAGGTTTTTTATGTTGTGTCTTTTGTACAATTATTTGTCTGTTTATCTTTTTATTATTTAACTATGGCGTTGTCAGTTTATTTTCGATCTATGAGTTTGCCTTGTAAAGTTTAATTCAATGTTTAATTTAAGATTAACAAAACTGCAAAATGAAACAAATCCTCAGTGCTCACAAGCACTTTGATTGGTACAACACACGTTAATACTGATATATGTCATAATTGTTTTATTGTTGTCATCGCGTTCCAGAATTTTAAGAGTAACATTAATTTGGTAGTGTATAGTTTCTATCGATGTTTTAAGCTTGTTTTCCTTTTCTGCATTGTAATTGTTTTATTTATGTATTGTTTCTGAATTATGATGATTAATAACTGCTAGACAATTGCCAACAAGTACACATATGTTGATTAAGGATTAAAGAATTGAAATGAAAAAACTGAAAAATAAACAAAACATCATTTTATTTACTGAGTCCATTCCTTACATTTTGTGCACAAGACTACCAGAGAAATAGGTTTGTCCAACCCCTACAATACCAGATGGTTTATCCCATACGTTTTTAACGCAAACACGATCGCCCGATTGAAGTGTAAATGTTGCACAAATTGTTAGAGAAATGGAGTTAGCTGCAACAGAAACTGACATTTGTTCATTGTTTCGAAATAATCCATTGTGACTTTGTCTTGCTGAGGCTGTGAACTGGTAGAGACCCTTGGTTGGTGCAGTAAAAATCCCCGTTTCGGTATTGTATCCACTTCCAATATTTTCTATTGTTTTTTGAAACTTGACAGTAGCTTGAACCGCAATAGAGCCATAGGTTGGAGAGATAAGAAGTGCTCTTTTACAGAGGAATATTTATACATTTGTAAAAACAATTAATACTTACCTAGTTTTTTCATGTCATTTAGTTGTTTTTGAAGGTGGGAAATCGTTAAACTGTTTCTGTTTTCAGTATCCTGCAGTTTCATTTCATTTTTCTTTTCAATGTCTGCCATTTTTTTATCAAGTGAGTCCAATGTCTGCTGCTGTAGCTGAGCTTAAATAAAAATAAGATACTTCAAACCCGGGGAAATTAGATACAGCACGAAGCGTATTCACCAGTTCCATATCTGTATCAGCAACTATTAAGTAGATTTTAAGCTATGTATTAAACTTTTGGGTGTGACGATCACCCAGAAAAAAACATCAAAGAAAATCAATGTGTCATTTTATAGATATTATGTTAAGATGAAAATTAATTAAGACATATATAAAGTACAAAATTAAGGAGATGTGGTATTCTTGCCAATGAGAAAATAACTGGCAGTAATACAAAGTTTAAATAAATTTTACTTATAGGGTAACACCTTCCTTTCCTAGATTTAGAAATTTCGGTTTAACTCTGAAAACGGGACGATTTTTCGTTTCCTATTGTTAATATTCCTTTTTTTGATTGGTGATGTTCCTTTTACACCATCTAACGGTGTTTATATTTCACAACTCATTCATTATGCCCGTGTCTGCTGTTGCGTTTCTCTATAATAATAATGAATTATATGTTATTCAGTTCGTTACCTTCTGGAATTTTGAAGCAACTTCAGTCACTTATCAATATCATCATCAATATCAAATTTCACTCCCTGATTCAGCATGTCCATTACAGCACATTTTTTATTAATAAGGCTGATATGACATGTCCGATGAACATTGTAATTCATTGGTTGTCGTTTGTTTAAGCGTTACATAATTATTTTTGTACATAAATAAGGGCGTTAGTTTTCTCGTTTGAATTGTTTTAAATTTTCATTTCGAATATATAAAAAAGAAGATGTGGTATGATTGCCAATGAGACAACTATCCTTTAAAAGCTGAATATGCGGTATGGGCTTTGCTCTTTGTTAAAGGCCGTACGGAGACCTATAATTGTTATTTTCTGTGTGATTTGGTCTCTTATTGGGAGTTGTCATATTGGCAATCACAACACATCTGTTTATATTAACCCGCCGCATTGTAAAGCCGACATCATAAATGGGGGTTTCTCTTTGTTGCCTCGCGGTTGCTTGCAATAACTTATATCCACTTTATATGAACTTTGGTGGATAGTTGGCAATCTTACATCATCTCCTTATTTTTATATTGTGAAGTTGTTTCTAGTATTCACAACAGCCGTTCATTTAAACAAAACTGAAAATCTGAAGCTTATTTTATACTGAATTGAAACAGACAAAGTAGAAATTCATCACGGAATGAGAAATATTCAGCGACTTCTTATTTACTCAAAGTCACTTCCGTTGTCAACATATTTTTTTACAATGATTCTTAAAACAATCTGGTTTCTATACACCCATGATTGACAGAATGGAGGTAATTTTACAATATTTCACTTTGGGTTTATATATGACAGGTCATTTCACACCGTATTGGAAAATTTATGACTTTTGCGAACTTTAAAAGAAATTAAGTGCACAAATGTTAAACGTTACTTCCGGTTTCTATTTGATATGGAAAATATCTCCCAATAAAATAACCAGTCACGAGATATAACATTTGTTATCACGTATCTATACATGTTTTTATATGAAAGAACCTTTGGTGCAATAGTTTTTATATATTCCAGACCCTGAAAATAATATGCACGCCATCGTGAAGTTATAAACTAACAAATATTGGTTCTCATTGGTTGCTTTATTACGTGGCTAAAATTCGATTGACTATAATGAGATATAGAACAATTACCCGGAAAGCAGAATATATCAAAATTAGATTATACAAGAACCTGTAAACAAATTATTGCTTTATATTTTGACTTAATTTTCTACATAATTTTTTAGAAGGTTAAACCTGTAACATTAGCTTTTCAATGGCACAATTTCTTTAAAAAAAAGTCGAAATTGGAATAAAACTGAACAATTGATTGACCAACTATATCGTTTGAAAGTCAACTTATAAGAAAGCCAGTTATGAAATGTTTAAACGGATTCTAAACCTTAGACAAGGACAATAGTGGATTGGCTGCGCCAGTAACTCATATCGTGCTCATTTGATAATCTGGCCAGTTTTTGAAGGTCTCAACAGAACCTCGCTGCTTATTCTCGTAAGTGTGTTTGAAATGAATTGAGATTTACGGCATAAAAAGTTTTAGCGCGGTTAACATCTGAGAAATTGGCATTTAACGAATTTTCGAGACCGACTGACATTTAAAAAAATGCGAGTTAAGTCCTTGTGTTATATTAAAGTATATAGGAAAAATATTTTGAGACAAGTATCTGTGTAGAGGGGTCTAACTAAAGCACAAACAAACATTTTCAAAATAACCACAAAAGTGAAAAAAGTATTTTTAACAAAACGCATTCACTAAAAGGTCGTACAACGGACGTGTCTTAACCCTGTTTAACAAACGGCCATTATTAATATTACGATATAACAGCCATTATCACGTGTTTATAAATTTATATAAAAGAACATTGGGATGTCTTCAAACTGTTTTTGTAGATTGGAAACCTTTAAAGTGATTCTGTTTTCAGTGTCTCGTAGTTTCATCTCATTTTTTCTACTGTAGTTGAGCTAAACAATTTTAACTTTAAAAATTTTATATTTGTCTGTGTTTTTATTAGATAATATTTTTGCTTTGTATCGATCTGATGAGTTAAACCCTTTTCAACTGTTTTTTAAAGTTTGTTCTCATGTTGTATTGCAACACCACTGGTCCAGGTTAAAGGGATGTTGAGCGCTCACAAACATGTTTATCACGCCACAATCTGTATGTGCCTGTCTCAAGTAAGGAGCCTATAGTTCAGTGGTTGTCGTTAGTTCATGTCTGTCATATTCGTTTTTTGTATGTTTTGTTATTATTAAACCGGTGGTTTTTTTTAATTGTATTGTATTACATAGTTCATGTCGGGCATTGTAAAGCCGATATCAGGAATGTGTTTTTCTCTTTTTTGCCGCACGGGTAACTGTAATTGCTTACATCCACTTCATTTGAACAAAGGTTGATAATTGTCTCATTGACAATCAAACTACATCTTCTTATTTTAATATTGTTAGCTTGAATATAAAAGTCAAAGCAGTAGTCAATTTAGACCAAACTGAAAATCAGAAGCTCAATATATTGACACTGATTTCAAACATACAAAATTTATAGCAACTCATCAAGGAATACGTAATAGCACGCGACTTCTTATTTACTGAAAGTCAGTATTTTTAAAGGATTCCCTCAAAGTCTTGTTTCTATATACCCATGATTGACAGAATTGAGGTAATATTATAATATGTCACTTCCGGTTTAACATATAAAAGATAATTTCACACAATTTAGGAAAGATATGGCTTTAACGAACTTTAAAAGATATTAGGTGCACAAATGGTACTTCCGGTTCATATTTGATATGGAAAATATCTCCAAATAAAATAACCAGTCACGCGATATAACAGTCATTATCACGTGTCTTTACATTTTTTTATATGAAAGAATCTTTGGTGCCATAGTTTTGCTATATTCGAAACCCTGAAAATAATATTCACGCCATCGTGAAGTTATAAACTAACAAATATCGGTTCTAATTGGTTGCTTTATTATTTGGCTAAAATTCGATTGGCTATAATGAGATATAGAACATTACCCGGACAGGAGAAACTATCAAAATTAGATTATACAAGAACCTATCAACAATTATTGCTTTATATTTTGACGTAATTTGTGATACTGCGACGCCTCCCATACTTTTGTAGAAGGTTAAACCTGTAACATTAGCTTTTCAATGGCACAATTTCTTTTAAAAAAAGACTAAAATGGAATGAAACTGAACAATTGATTGACCAATTATATCGTTTGAAATTCAAATTATAAGAAAGCCAGTTACAAAATGTTTAAACGGATTCTTAACCTTAAAACAAAGATAGTAATGTATTGGCTGCGCCAGTAACTCATATCGTGCTCATTTGATAATTTGGCCAGTTTTTGCAGGTCTCAACAGAACTTCGCTGCTTGTTCTCGTAAGTGTGTTTGAAACTATGAATTTAGATTTACGGCATAACGAGCTTTCTTACAAATTGACAAAAGGAACGAGCGAACGTAAAGGGAGCACGTATTTCATTTCTACAATAACAGTTAAAAGAGTCTTTGTTTTATCCAGTAAAACAGCATTCTTTTCTAAATCAAGTTAATTTAAAAAAAAAAAATATCGCAAATAATACACGATTTTAATATAATCAAACAGAAAAAATAGTGTCAAATACACTTACGTCCGATACGTTACTTACGTAAACCACGAGGATACACATTTCCGCGGGAATTTTTTAAGCACGAGTTTCACGATTAACATTTCAATGACATTATTGAAGTACGTTAGTCTAAATTTAACGACAAGATTCATATTTATTTTTATTTGTTTCAGTACACTTTCAGCAAATTGTCAAAGGGGAATATCGAGATTTGCTAAAATATGATGCTACAATGTTTTTAAAAAGCAATTTTGAATAAATCTAAAAAAAATACTTTGTATATCAAGAAAATAAATCTACAATTTTGCACCATATATATTGTGTTTTTTATAATGACGATTTAACAGTACACATGTTTGGAAGATAGACGCGAAATTGTCACTTATCGTCCAGTGGCTAATATTTCATGAATGTTCAGGACTATAGGCAAAACGCAGTTATACGCTAAATTAATCTTTCCATTGCTCCGGTGTATCATATATACACATTAAGGGGGGACAATGCATATTACCAGGGGAGAGGCGCGATGATTCAAAAGTTCTAAAACGAGCACCAGCTTATGGCATAGTATGAAGATCATCTTTCATCTTTTTTTCTTCATTTTCAGTTTATTATTTTTAGCGTTGCAAATTTTGAATCAAGGAAGTATTTTTGTTTCTGTAGGGAAGAAGACAATGTATTTGCGTTGACATTTTCTAAGGTTAAACAGTGCAACATTGTAATATTGAAGAGTGGGGTAGGGGCAGGTGTTTAGTCTTCTAGGGGCATTTGTTTCGTCTGACTACTCTATATTTAGAATATTTTGTTGTGTTATCTCCTCCGACCTGGTGGAATCAATAATCATATTCTAACCTTTCGTACGTCCTGAAATCCAAAATATATCTCAAGAAAATCCAATCTAATAAGTTTCGTTGCATGCACGATAATTTTCCGAAGTATCACGACTATTATTTAAATATGTCAAAATCAAGGATCCCTAAAACGAGTCTTACGTATGATTCGTCAAGCATACGTACCTTTCGTCAATTTGTAAGAAAGCTCTACTTAGTTTTAGCGCGTTTAACATCCGAGAATTCGGCATTTAACGGAATTCCTCGACCGACTGACATTTTAAAAAAATGCGCGTTAAGTCCTTGTGTTATATTAAGGTATATAGGGAAAAATATTTGAGACAAGTATCAGTGTAGAGGGGTCTAACTAAAGCACAAACAACATTTTCAAAAAGACCACAAAAGTGAAAGAATGTTTTTGACTAAAAGGTCGAACAACGGACGTGTCTAAATCCTGTTGACTACCATTAGCGATTGCCAAATTAATTAATCACCGGATCTTAATATTATTATTGAACAAACGGAAAACAATAACCTTGTCAAGTTGGGATACCACAAACATGAGGTGCAAACGTTTGTGCACCAGTTCAGAATTTCGACAACTAATGTCTCTCCGGTGATGTTAGGGATCGAAACGGTAATTGAGAGGCCATATAATTTACCTCAATTTAGGATAGACTCTTGCGTTTTGACAGTCGAACTAGGATGAACGGATCCTATAAACCCGAAGGAAAATATAATACAAACGCAAACGAAAAAATATAAACAAGTCTTCACTTGAAAACAACGTTCAGACCTATGATTGCGTTGGATAAAAACTGCAATTTTTATACGTGTGCATTTAAAACAAATGACTAGGTAGATGGGCTCTAAATACAGAACAAAAAACATTTTCCAAAAGACCACAAAGGTTAAAAAGTATAATTTAACAAAACTCATTTAACTAATAGGTCGAACAACGTATATTCCTTATGAAGATATATGTGTGCTTTTATGAGTTTGTTTGAAAATACCTCATTCGCGGCTGCTTCTGCTGCTTATTGGGTGGGCTATTGGTGCAGGATGCTTTTGCTACATAACGATTCAATTTGGATTAAGATAATAGTGTTTTGGCATTGGTCTGTTCTTGTAGCTCCTGACTTGCTCATTCGATCTTTTGGCCAGATAAGTGCGCTCGTTATATTCTTTTGAGCATTTTCAATTATTTCCCTTTAATTTGTACTTAGAATGGTTGAGGAACATTTTATTGCTATACAACTTAAACTGTTTATTGTTTGTTTCTACATGTAGTTAAATAATCGGAGAAGGTATATTTATACATTTGTTATAATAATCAATATATACCTAGTTCTGTCATTTCATTAAGCTGTTTTTGTAAACGGGAAGTCGTTAAATTGTTTCTGTTTTCAGTATCTTGCAGTTTTATCTCATTTTTCTTTCCAATGTCTGCCATTTTTTTATCAAGTGAGTCCAATGTCTGCTGCTGTAGCTGAGCTAAATTAAAATTAGATATTTCAAACCAGGGGAAAATTAGATACAGCACAAAGCGTATTCACCAGTTCCATATCTGTATCAGCAACTATTAAGTAGATTTTAAGCTATGTATTAAACTTTTGGGTGTGACGATCACCCAGAAAAAAACATCAAAGAAAATCAATGTGTCATTTTATAGATATTATGTTAAGATGAAAATTAATTAAGACATATATAAAGTACAAAATTAAGGAGATGTGGTATTCTTGCCAATGTGAAAATAACTGGCAGTAATACAAAGTTTAAATAAATCTTAATTAAAAAGTAATACCTTTCCTTTCCTAGATTTAGAAATTTCGGTTTAACTCGGAAAACTCCACACTAAAATTTAAGACAAAAGGGACGATTTTTCGTTTCCTATTGTTAATTTTCCTTTTTTTGATTTGTGATGTTCCTTTGACACCATCTAACAATGTTTATATTTTACAACTCGTTCGATATGCCCGTGTCTGTTGTGTCGTTTTTCGATAATAATAATGAATTATATGTTACTAACTTCGTTTCCATCTGGAAGTTTAGAGCTACTTCAGTCACTTATCAGTCACTTATCAATATAATCATACATATCAAATTTCAAATTACAACCACTTCATATGAATTTTGGTTGATTGTTGGCAATCATACCTCATCTCTTTATTTTTATATTGTTAAGTTGTTTCTAGTATTCACAACAGCCGTTCATTTAAACAAAACTGGAAATCGGAGGCTTATTTTACACTGATTTGAAAAAGACAAAGTCATCACGGAATGAGAAATATTCAGCGACTTCTCATTTAATCAAAGTCACTTCTGTTGTCCAAATATTTTTTTTACAATGATTCTCAAAAAATCTGGTTTCTATACACCCATGATTGACATGGGGGAGACTTTACAATATGTGACTTTCGGTTTATATATGATAGGTCATTTCACACCTTATTGGAATATTTAAGGCTTTTACTAACTTCAAAAGGATGTCTTATATGGAAAATATCCTCAATAAAATTAACCGTGATATTACCGATGTTGCAGTAATTATACATGTCCTTGTATATTTTAAAAGAACCTGTGTTGTCATAGTTTTTCTGTATACTTCGAAATACTGAAAATTATCTATATTCACGCCACCTTGAACTTATAAACTAAAAAAAATCACTGTTTGCTGTATGATGTGGCCAAACTTCGTTTGGGTAGAATGAGATATATAACATGTCTTGGACAGGAGAAGTTATCAACAAATATTGCTTTATTTTGACGTAATTAATGATACAACGACGCATCCCACATTTTTCTAGAAGTTTAAACCTGTGAACTTTATTTTTTAATGGTACAATTTCTGTTTAAAAAAAAACGAAAAATGGAATGAAACTGAATAATTGTCAAATTATATCGTTGAAAAGTTAACCTTTAAGAAAGCATGTTGCAAGAATTTGAACAGATGATAAACCTTTTGAAAAGCAATTGGATTTTTTTTCTCTAAGTCCGCGGTATTATGTTCGGTTACAGGACGGATTCGTTTTAATTCCTTATGGAATGCTTTCTGAGTATTCCCAAAAGGGGATAACCGTGTTTTTCCTTTTCTCTTTAATGGAAATTGTTTTCTATTTTTATTCAGGTTTCATAAGAACTGCACTGTTTGTTCTAATCATTTGGTTTGAAATGATTTGGGTCTGTTCCGTCAGCTTCTGTTATTATTATTTTCCATGTATTTTAAATGATTTTAGAAAACACCTCACAGCCGAAATACATTTTTGCTTCCAGAAAATCGATAGCTTCATGTTTCTGTAACTTAGTAATTTAAATTATTTGTTTTTGTAATGCTCATTGTTCCCTTCTCAAAGATGTTTAATAAAAGAATTCATCAAACAGACGTCAGTGCAAATTGGGCAGAACGAGGAATTCTGAAAGAAGAAGTATATTTGTAGATTTGTTTTAATGAGTGATATTTACTTAGATTTGTTATGTCATCAGTATTTTTTTGTAGCTGATCAGTCGTTAATTTGTGTCTGTTTTCGGCTTCCAGCAGTTTCGTGTTAGTTTTCTCTGCAATTTCTGCAAACTTGGTTTCAAAGAAATGCAATATCTGCTGTAGCTGAGCTGAAAAGATAAAAAAAATCATTTCAAACCAGATAAAAATATCTACTGCACAAATCGTTTACTTCATTCAACCGCATCATATCAGTTTCACTAACTGTAAATTAAGTTTAATCTTTTATATGAATTTTTTTTTAGTTAATATTATTAGAGATTTTTTTTATTGTATTAAAATAGCGCATTCAATTTACCAATTATTAGTTTTAATATTTTGAAAAAAGTTATAGTTAGAAAAAAAAACGACTATTGAAATATATTTCACGCACGTCTGCTCATGTTAAAAAACTTATCTTTTTGTTTTTTTGTTGCAATAGATTCCCCCTTGCTCCAAATCGCGCGATATTTACAGTTAATATGCCAAAAATAAAATCTATTCCAAGTGACAAAACTCAATGTTTACACAAACGTAACAAGAACAGTTTATTCGAGATAATAACTATTTACTTATATACAAACATGCAATACTATATATGAAAAGAACTGTAGGATATACATAATTGCAAAAGCAACCCAACGCACCAAACACATAAAAAGAAATCTAGAATTGCTTAAATGTTGATAATGAACTTTTATGAGGTATTAAAGTCATCTATGAACAGATAAGGGGATGATATGGGGGAAAAATAGTTAATCATGTATTATAGAAAAAAATCCAAGAAGTCCGAAAATTTGACAAATATTCATCAACCTCCTATGACAACATCCTTAACTTATATCAATGTGTAATTTCTACGGAAGCCGGTTAGTGTCAGGTTGAAGTTTTATTTTTAAGTCGTTATCACGATTAAGTTAACGTGTTATAACGACTTAACTAAGTTGTAATAACGACTTAGTAAGTTTATCTTGTAAAAAAAACAAGCTAACTTGTTTTAACGACTTAGCTTACTTGTTTAAACAACTAAGCTTAATCGTTTTAACAAATTAGCTAACTTGTTAAAGCAACTTAACTAATCTAACTCGTTAAAACAACTTAACTAATCTAACTCGTTAAAACAACTTAACTAATCTAACTCGTTAAAACAACTAAGCTAATTCCTTATAACGACGTGGCTTAGTCGTTTGAACAACTTAGCTATTTCGTTTAAACAACTAAACTAAGTTGTTTAAGAGCATACAATACAGTTACAGGAAGGTAATGAAGTTGCTAACGTGAAATGTTATTTTCGCGACGTCAAACTGTGACATATCGGGAAAAGATGCATTTTTCGACTGATTTTTATCATTTAAACTGATTTAAGGTAGATGGTATAATTTCTTAATAATTTGCCAAAACTTAGTTTATATCCTGCTTGTTTAAGAACATTAATAAAAAGAATGGGTCACCGGACTTATTTTCACACTTCAGGTTGCGCAAAATTGTCAAATTTTGTATAGATTATGCATGGAAAACACAATTTTCGGTCAGAAAACGAAAACTACACCATAGAATTTTGAGACAAAATATAAGAAAATAGCTCCAATATTATTCTTTCGGATAATAATAAGAAAAAATGGGGTCACCGGACTCGTTTTCTTGCTACATAATAAAATGGGTAAATTCCTAACATGACTATTGTAAAAGTAAGACTATCTGAATTATCTGCCCTTGCATTTGAGTTCTCCCCCCTTTTTTAGCAAAGTTGTAAAAAAAAATGAATCAAACAAAAGGATTTGTTTTTTGGTAAAATACAACCATATATATGATAAAACATGACATATTCTATATCACAATGACAAATCTTACTCATGAATTACCTACTAATCTCAAAATTTGCACATTTTATCAAACATCTAGACCTTGTTTTCTGGTATTTCAAAATCTAAAATGGAAGAAGTCACCCTCCTATCTACCTTAATTTGAAAACGAGTGCATGGACCCTTATTTTTGAAAACGAGGTTTTGTTTCATTTTGCAGGGAGATTATGTGGACCAAATTTTATTAAACTGTAACATGTGTAAATAGTGCATTTTTTTAAATTTAAAAAAATATACAGCAAAAAATGACGTTTTCTTTTCTCAATTCAAAAATGAAAAATGCATAAATTTTTAAAATACTTATAAAATAGAGAACTACAAATTATTTCACCAAAAACAATATGTGTTTATCTTTTAAAATAAAAAAAAGTTATGTCTGTATTTCGAAAGGAAAAATATGGCCACAAATTCAATTTTTGAGCATTTCCCCATTTTGAAGATGGTTCTGATTGTTTATATACTTAAATGCTTCGATTGGTAGTGCATGTATGATTATAACTTATAGTGAATTGACATTATTTTGAAGAATATGTGTAAGACGAAGTCCGGCCCCGGCGCCATAAAACTTTTTTTTTCTGAGTAAAAAAATATTCAAAGAATTAATTATTTTACTCAGCTAAGAATGAGAACTTTTTTTATCCGCCATAAAAAAATATTCTCAACGTTTAGAATATTCTCAGCTGAGTATTTATTTTCTCAGTTGAGAATTTTTTTCTCAATGATGTAAGCGGTAAAATATGTTTGAAAACTTAAAAGTGTACCAAACTTCGCAAAAATGCAGGTTTTATCTCATTATCAACAATGTAAAACATAAAAAAAATCAATGATGGATGAAATGACAAGTAGCATTTTTGTAAGCAATAGTAAATGGACACTGTTTGTTTTGTAAGCATCTGTAAATGGGCAGAAACTGAGAAAGTCACAGGATATAAAGTCACAAATAATTTGTGGACATTTCTTTGAAATAAAAGACAAAGATCTCAAAATATTTAAGTTATTTTCCCGTAGCTTGTTATAAATATATATTACTTTTTAATGAGTTATTCCTTAATTCTATGTCTCTGATTATACCATAATTTATTCCAAATTATTTCAGTCTAGAAAACTAGACAAAGTTGAAAACTGCATAGATTTGTTAAGCATGGAATATGCGTGGAATGGTCTATTCTAAATAAACACCTAGTTTCAAGATAATTTCTTCATCCAACAGATTTATATCGGCGCCAATATTTATTTTCATACAACTTCTGTCTAAGATACACGTTTTAGTGATGATGTTTTATTAATAATGGCGAAATCTTCGACAATTTATCTCCTTGGAGTGGCGGATCCAGGAATTTTCATAAGTGGGGGACCACTGACTGATCTAAGACGGGGCCCACTCCAGTCACGCCTCAGTGATTCCCTATATAAGCAACCAATTTTTTCCCAAAAAGGGGGGCTGGGCCCCCTGGGCCCCCCTAAATCCGCCTCTGGGAATGTAATATGCTTTGATGTTTCCGTGAAGCTAGGTGCTTTCTATCACGTCCGCACTTCTTTCGAATATGGCATGCAAAATAAACATTAAGACGGATCAATAACATACATTATGAATTCAGACGACACAGTAGAAGACACTATTTGACATATTTTAGTTAATTGTTTATTACTTCTTTTTCTCAGATCTATGACAAAAAAACAAAACACAACAAAAAAACAACAAACCGGATATTTTTATAATATGAAAGCAAGTAAATAATTGTAATCAATATTCAAGATACATGTATGTAACTTTTAATGAGCTGTAATCATTATACGTATATAAACAATTATGTTAACATGTTCGACAAATTAAGAATGCCTATGTTATGTTGACATACATTTTATAGACGGAACTTGCCCTAAATTCTTTAAAGAGCTTGATACTATTTTTGGATTTATAAACGAACACTGTATTCCTCTTGTAATAACTCCGCGGAAATCTACCATATAAGTTAAGTTAAGTTAAGATTCAGTTTCAGTTCAGATTTTAATTTCTGAAGTATGAAATGTACTTGAATGTCATATTTTTAGGGCATAGATGCCTTATTTCTTTTTGTAGATATTCTGGTTTGTCTGAACTGAGAGTAAATTTTGTGGTGTAAATTAAATGTGAATTATAATTTCAAACGCAGTTGAAATAGAAGTCTTACAGGTTAAAAGAACTGACCTGTGATGACTATACGAGTCTTTTATGTCTTGCGAACGGTTACTTTTAGCTGCAAATAACTATTTATCTTACTTCCCATAGATTTATAGAGATTTGATTGGTTAAACGACTATATGTGGTGACTATGTGTATTTGATATAGGTTGTCTTAAAAAATATAGGGTTAGTTACCATACATGGTAAGTTACCCGTTGGGGTTAGTAAGGAGTTTCTTCCCTTTCAAAACCAAAAGGGATTACTAAAACATTTATAAAAAACAACACCGTGTTGAGGACAAATCTGAAAGGATTGAACAGACAAGGAAATTGATGAAGAAAGGTTGAAATAAAGTTTGTAAAAGTTAATTAAAGATAACAAGTTGGAATAACGGAGTTACTTCCCTTTCAAAGCAAAAAAGAAAAGAAATCTGAAAGGATTCAACAGGCGGAGAAATTCATAAATGTCATGAACGATTGTAATAACTTCATAATACAAATTTAAAGCTAAACAATTGTTATGATTGACATATATTTTCTGTATAGACAATGGAAGTAGGATCTTATACTATAAGTATTGAAGTATTGATCACTTTTATAAGCCGAATAGTCAAAATACCACATGTGAAGATAGTCGATAAGACAAAATCGTTACACGGATTACAAATGATCTAATACGATATATATGGGACCAGTTAATTCCATTAATGACACCCTTCAACCAATTACAAGTGTATCAATTGGTAATTAAACCTAGTCACGCCTTATCTTTCAGGACCAAAATAATGCGTTTCCTGATCTTTCACGATATGTTTTTTTCAAAATAATTGTATTTTTGTTCATGTAATAATATAGTTTATTTTTACTTGAATATCTGACACACAATTAAGATTAAGTTTGAAATATATTAAAATGTGACCATTATAGATACAAAACGTGATTTGTTTTCTTAATGATTCTCATGGGATTGTGTGTCGATTTTTGTGTTTTCTTAAAAAGTACTTCATTTTCGTAAGTAGTGCACATTATTTCAAGGAAGTAAAATCCTTTTGACAGACATTTTTTTATTTGTTACACCGTTTAAAAATACAGACTATTTTTCACAGATTTTGAAGTAAGATTACACTTAATAGCATTCACAATCCGATTCCAGATCTTTCACGATCAGATCGCTATGCTTGAAAACCGTTAGATATTCTTTCACGATCATTTGTCTAAAAAAACAGCATGTTTTGTAACATCTCTTTACCTGTTTGATCAAGTTTACAGAACATTTCCCCCATTCTTCTTTCATTGTTGTATACGTAAATAGCCATCAGTGCTACAACAATAGCATATGCAAATAATTCGTAGTCCATGTCTTTGTGTTGATTCCTATAATAATTTGTTAGCGTATGTCATATAGATATTTGCAAGACCTTCGTGTGATTTTGTTGTTGACTACAGGTATGCATGGAACAAAGGGAAATCATTCGTATGGTATACATAAACAATCAGGTGAGACAATGACCATTTAAACGTAACGTAAACCGAGTATAACATGTATTTATTTACACTTTATATGACAGTTGTTGTTATTCATTCGTTTGATGTGTTTGAACTTTAGAATTTGCCATTTGATTTGGGACTTTCCTTTTTGAATTTTCCTCGGAGTTCAGTTTTTTTGTGTTTTTACTTTTTTCATATCTATTTATATACATATTTAAAATATCGTGTTATCGAGTATGTTCTATATTTGAAAAAAAAAATCATAATTTATTGAAATCTGTATATTTGTAAGATGAAAAACATCAAGTCCCGAAACTTTATCCTGGCCTCGTTAACATTAGTAAATAACATATTTATACAACTGTTAGTTTTTGTTAGTATTATACATACAATTTTTCATACTTGAGTTTTTTTTTATATACCATGTCAGTAGTTTCAGAAAAGAAGTTTACCATTAAGATTATCAAACATAATTACCTGATTTAACAAATGTACAGGTTTGAAAAATATATATATTTTTTATTATGAACTTCATTTTTATTTGCACATTAACATAATACGTTAGACACACTTTTATGCACAATAGTTATATACACTAAACAGAAGATATATAATATACGTAATAGACACAACTGTTATAGTTTGGCAGAAAATGATTGCAAGGAAAAGGCTGGTTGGATATGAAATATATAGACAATAGATGTGGAGTCTAAATGTTCTTTTGCTAGTTTGTTTTTATGACAGCAAAGGATTCCAGGGGTTCCAGCAGTTCTATGTCCTACTGAGTAATTTATTTTTATAAAATGTCTTTTTTCTATTAATAAGTTTAAAAAAAAAAAATATTTAAGGGCTATTATATTGGTTTGTTCCATTTATAATTTGCTCCTATAAAAATAGAATTTTTTTAACAGAAGTATTAAGTTTCTTTTATCATTTTTATCTGTTTTTGTTAGAATACCAAATAAAACCAAATCAATATTTAAAGTTAGTTCTATTTCTGTCTTCTCAAATATTCAGGAGTTAAGGTCTTCCCATCATTGTGATATCTATGGACACGTCCAGAATATATGTTCTATTGTTGCGACCCCTACGCACCCAAAACTACACTTATTTGTATCTTTCATTTTTTTTGGAAAGAGAAGTTCATTTGTACTTAAAAATCGATGTATTATTCTGTATTGAAACCACTGCAATTTTGATTTTTTTGTTATATAAAAGGGCAATACATGGATATTTTTCCAATTGGAGTTTGGGAAATAACGACCATTTTTGTTTCCATTAATGTTTGGGATTTGACTTTTTACCATTCAAAATATTATACATGTATTTTGAACCTCTCTGGGATTAATAATAAAAAAAAGTTCTATATGTTAACGTCTGCCACGACACAAGTCAACGGGTATTTGTTTTGCCTAACAGAAGCACTGATGGACACTTTCTTTTAAACAATGAAGAATTGAGGAACAGACAGGGCGGGATCCATTAACCTGCTAACAATTTTTGATTTTGCTAAAATCTGATGAAAGCAGCATTAAAATACTGATAACCGTAAACAGCAATCTAAGTAGTCTCATATGAGAAAAAAAAAAAGGAGAATTAAAAAATCGAAAACCGTTGACAGGGGTATTTTTTCACAATAGCAGTTCACAACAATGTCAATTTTATGAAAACAGACCATTGCTAATTAGACATTTTTTTTAGACATTTGCCAAAACTGTCATACACCTACGATTATGATTCCAATGTCACTTACAGGTAGCATTTATTTCTTGGGCTTTTTCAAAGAGTAAAAATAAACCGTCGATCTAAAACAATGTTACGATAGTCATGTTTTTCTGTAGTTGAATATCGATTTTTTTCTTATATATTTGCAGCAAAGTGTTAACAATAATTATTGTATACGGTGTTATACAGGTTAAAATTCTGAAATTGGAGATATTTTATTGAAGATACACTGTTTAAAAGGATTTGGTATAAATATTTATGAAAAACTGTATGTCTCTTGTACTGTACCTATACTCTACTACTGTTCTTTAGTGTGGGGGTATAAAGACTTTGTTGAAAACAAGGCCATAAGATACATTTTGGGAGTCCACAAGTTTGCTCCAAATTAAAGCTGGCTATCAACGGAGATGTTGGATGGTTACCCTCAAAAGAACGTCGCTGGTGTAATATGGTTAGATATTGGAACCGATTGATGGATATGGACAATAGCATACTTTGTAAAAAGGTGTTCTTATGGGACTACGAACTACCTACTAACATCTAGTGTAAGAATAATAATATCTTTCGTTGGTATGGATGATACCGTTAACTTTCAGCAAATGCTAAAATGTTATGTTAATAGCGTCAGAAACAATTTTATGGATATATGTGCAACAAAATGGTATACAAAATTATCTAACTTTCCGAAACTACGCACATATGGAAACTTAAAATCTACATATTCAACAGAAACATATGTTAAACAAAATTTAAAACGTAGAAAAGATCAGTACTGGCCCAGTTTAGATGTGGCATTCTTCTACTAAGATTTGAAACAGGACGTTTTGTTGGTGAGCCAGAATACCAACGAATATGTAGAATGTACGATTCCGGACATGTTGTGAATGAACTACACTTTCTGATTGAATGCCAATTTTACAACGGACTAATAATCAATTATTCTCTGGATTTAGTGAAACCGTATTGAACTTGAATAACAGTGAAAAGTTTAATTTATTATTGTCAGAATATCCTCGAAAAACATCTCGATACTTAGAACAGTCATTAACAAAACGCAGACAACACTTATATTTAAATAATTAACATGTCTAAAAAATTCCTGATGTCAATCTGAATTAATACTATAGTATCTATTTGAAGTGACTTATTGGTTCATTGTGCCGTGTGTAATGTAATTGAAATATTTCAATATTGTACATATTTTGTTTTTCGATGTCAGTATAACATATTTGTATTATATTGTATTGTATTGTACGAAATATGATAGAATGAACAAACATTATTTAAAAAAAATTAACACGAGACACACAAAATATTGCAATTGTCGTTGCAGTAGCTAGATTTGAACAATTGCTAAAAAAAAATCAGCAATACTTTTTGTTAGGAAAGGTGCAATCAACCATGGAAAATGATAGCATGTTTATGCTTCGACATACTTTCTCTCTTTTATTTTGTTAAAAAGAGAATAAGGAAAACAGCGGATGGGTGTCTTTGAGCTATCTACTCTTCATGAAATTTAATTTGCCTGAATAGGACAAACACTTTTGTCTACGTGTTTGGTTTCAATACAAAGCAAAATCACAACTCTTCGAGAAACAAAAAAAAAAAAAAAAAAAAAAAACAGTTATCAACGAACTTCTATATGTCAGAAATATAGTTTAAAATGTTCGCCAGACTCAGTTGAAATGTAAGAATAGGAGTACTCAGTTAAAACTTTGCTATCTATGTTTTCAACAGCAACAAAAAAAAAATTACAAACTCGTTCCAAGTTGTTCTTCTTTTAAGCAATTATTATAATAGAGATCTTGGGAATTATTTAGTATGGACGTTTTTTTTTCGCGGTGTCTATTATTAACCCCTATAAACATGGGTGGGACTGGTATGCTCGAAACATGAGCTTCGACCTCTGTTCCGAGACTGGTTTGATTTTCATGGAATTGTTATCTAGAGTGCACTGACGATGCAGGGGTCGATTCAGCCATTTTCAAAGGATTTACGCAAATTTATTTAATTGATTGGTATGGTTAAGACAAAGAAAAGTGTAGCAGCCGAGAAGAAATTGTTAAAGAGACCACAATCTATAACAAGGCAACAGTTGTGGATACACATTTGTAATCGTGCAAAACAAAAACGAAACCAACATTAATTTCAAATGAAACAGTTTGTAGAGTATCCTCTGAACAATATTTTTGCTGATTTTCGAAAACTGACCATTGCATTAAAAGTACCCTGTTTAGCGGGGGAAGTATATTGCTCCTGCTGATACTATAATAATATATATAGCATAAATATATCTACACCTTCGGTCATTATAAATCCTCGTCTTCAAATATTCGGCTTTGTCCTGATGGTTAATCCAGAAAATCGCGTCGGACACATGCACTTTCAACGTTTTGCTTACATCTTTGTTTTTTTTTTATATAGAAGACACCATTTTCTATTTTGTATCTGTATTGGTGGTTTGTTTTTTTTATTTTGAGATGACCCCTTGTTTTTGTCACCTGTAATCGTAAGCCTAAAGTGTAATCATAGGTATAGACATAGTTTCCGCAAATGCCTATTAATATTAGTCAGTTATTAACAAATAATAGTTAACAGCACACATATTTCTAAAATTACAGTTAACAACATTTTTTCCTAAACATTAAATGCATTTTTATATTATTTATCGAGGGCTTGCTTTGCTTTAAAACTTATCCAGATACCTAGGTTTGTCTGTACTAAAACGAATGAGTGTGAGCAATAATAAGCAACTGTATGACCTTCAACAATAAAAGAACCCAAACCATATACTGGGTATAAAAAGCCCCGACTTAAAATTGTGAAACAAAACACATGGGAAAATTAATGTATGGTGACCGGATAAGGCCATTTCGCGTTTCCGCGTTTTCGCCCTTCATATTATATAGGGCGAAAACGCAAAAACGCGAAATCACGAAGTCAAAAACGCAAATATCCAACGTCGAAACGCGAAAAAGTTAAACATTTTTCTTTCCGGACCGCGTTTTCGACTTTGCGTTTTCGCGTTTTCGACTTCGCTATTTCGCGTTTTGCCCTACAGATTGTGAAGGGCGAAAATGCGAAAACGCGAAATGGTCTTAACTGGCCACCATAATTAATCTTGTAATTTATAAAGAATGATTTACGAAAAAAATTATAATGATATTTATACACCAACTACAAATAATTGACTATATGCACTTGACTTTTGATATAAATGAACTCATCATAGAAAACTAGATAACATTTTGTATTTACGACAGACGCGCGTTTCGCGTACTAAAAAAAGTCAGCAGTGACGCTCGAATCCAAAA
Organism: Mytilus trossulus; assembly: GCF_036588685.1. Taxonomy (NCBI): domain Eukaryota; kingdom Metazoa; phylum Mollusca; class Bivalvia; order Mytilida; family Mytilidae; genus Mytilus; species Mytilus trossulus. The sequence continues at coordinate 2,965,110 of NW_026963340.1, read as the reverse complement.
ATGTTATAAAGGTTAAACAAAGTACGAAGTTGAAGACGGACTTTAGGTTTCACTTCCTCAACCTCTCTTGTATTGCAAAGAATGTAGCGGATCTAGAGTAAAACACGTTTGTGAGCGCTCTTACCATTGACACGGCTGTTAAATCACACCATTAGAACAAACTGTAAAATAAATTTCAATTGGCCCAGCTCAAAAGATCGGCATGAGGGAAAAGCAATAACATAAAATCATTGACACAAAGCACAAAAAAGTAGTTTGACTTATTTGAATGTATTTCCAAACCAATGACAATTAGTTAATACATCATGTTATCCCAAACTAATGTATCAATCGGTACACATCGGTACACATCAATCGAATTCATTGTAAAAACTACATAAACAGAAACACACGACCTGGTGCGTTGCCAACATATAGGTAAACCATATTGACAGAATGTATGATAAATCATAGCAATAAATATGTACTCAATAAAAAAAAAAGATGGGGTCATTTGCAAATGAGACAACCCTCCACATAATGTTCTACTAGAGGTTGAGGGAGTGCAAACCTAAAGTCCCCTTTAACTTCAAATAGCTTTAACAGGCCATGACATGACAAATGTAAAACAATTCAAACGAGAAAACTAACGGCCTTATACATGTACAACAATGAACGAAAGACAAATATATTACACATCAACAAACGAAAACCACTGAACTACAGGCTCCTGACTTGGGACAGGCGCAAACATATATTGCGGGTTTAAACATGTTTGCGGGATTCTTATCCTCCTCTTACATGTGACAGTGGTGTAACAGTACAACATAAGAACGAATTGGAAAAGTCAGTTGAAAAAAGGCTTGACTCATCTGATGGATACAAATAGAAATACATCTAACAAATCACAGAATGGCCGTGGCCGGGTATTTGTATACCCCACAAACAAAAAGATACTAAATACTGTATTGACAGTAATCCCAGTTATCAACAGCTCAGTTTAAAGCCACTAACAACTAACAATTAAAAAAACTGTAGCTAAGACTAAATTATCAATTATTTCACATCACACATCCAATGGATTTAGTGTAAAGTCGTCATAAACAGTTAGAGATAAACATGACCTTGTGCAATGCCAAATTTAAATCTGCACTTAAGAAAGAATACGAGAATCACACTGAAATAAAAATAACGTTAAGTGGAACGAGACAAGAACAGACATGTTATCAAGCCTATTGTCACGGTGGGTATGGTTGTCCTGCGAGAGAACGTTCTGTGCTGGTGATTCGGTCCTGACGGGTGCTGTGATCAATGAAAAAATGTAAACAAAGACGAACATGATGATTTTTGACGTTTTCACTCATAAAAAAAGGAAGAAAACAGTTGAGATTTTTCAATTTTGGTTCTTATGGGTTCATATGTAAACCATTAAAAAGTTGACCCTCTAAACTGTTTCAGTAAGCGTAACACAAAAATGCTCATTTTCAGAAAATCTAGAACTAAAAAAATTAAACAAAAATGCTCATAGAGTCCGCTTTCTATATCGCAATCCACACGACAAAACTATTTTGTGAAAAAACATTGCAATTTATTAAAATTTAGCATTTTCTCAATATATTCATGTCCTGATACTGCGCCGGTGGGTCCTGTCATTGTGCTAGTGGGTCCTGATACGGTGCTAGTGATTTTGGATAAGAAGTTGGTCATATTTGTAACAAATGTTACAAAATCAATAAAATTGGGCAGATAAATGTTGTCAATAGGATCTATGACTCCTATTTTAGCTCTTGTGCATCCATTTGGCTGTTTAATATGTGTTTTCAAATACTCGTAACTTGTATTACATAATTACATAAAAGGGCAACATCTTTCGTCCAATATCAGATAACAATATATAGCTTCTAAAATAAGAATAGTTTTATTATATAGTACAGCTCTTCTATAAAAGCATGCAAAAAAAACTTTGAATGACTTGCTTGCTATGTTTGCTTGAATGTTTTCAAACAATAGGTAGGCGGAGTTTTAATACATACTTGGATTTTATTGGACAAATACAAACTGACAGGAATTGAAGTTAATGTTTATTGTGCAAACAAATTCTAATATATAGTAAAAAGACTACTTATCTGTCATTTACAAATATCCAAACAATCATAGCAAGCAATTTGATTAATGGTTTGCTTTGCATATATTGACAGAAGAACTGTAAATTCTAAAAAAAAAAATTCTTGTTGTCGTAGACGGTTAAATCCTCAACAAAATCTCAATAACTTTGTTGGAACGAATAAAGGTTTAAAGTCAAATTTTCGTGGACTTTTAGCTTCCACCCTGACGAGGCATGTTAGCTGTTCGTATGCTGTTGCACCTGACGCACGCATTTCCATCTTCTTTTCTGAAATATTTTTCTCAGCTCATACTTGACAGGATTGTTATCCTAGTAAAAGGTGTAACCAATGAATTGAAGTTAAAAATTACACGATACTATATAATTCTATTTATGTGTCAATTTGTTCGAAAAAGGTCGAAAAGAAGAGAGTTTTTTAAATGTCATGATTATCTGTCGCTTTCTAGATCTATGCTTAGCATTTATTTCAGATGACATGGACTCCACACCCTGGTGACCCTGCTGCCTTTCATAACTTTATCCGTATACATATATTAATAGATTAACAAAAGGCTGCAACTGGTATTTTTGTATTTAAAATGATTAGTTGTAACGAGAATATTTGTGGTGAAAGGAAACTGTGAGGGTCAAAATCTTAAATTGCTTATAAATGTTGCTGGACCCAGTTTCGTTATCTGATCTGAATTTTATGAAATGCGCAAGGTAGATAGACATTGGCCTTTTGATTTTTTATACTCGGTAAAGCCCCGGTCACACCTTACCGGATAGCTCGAACGGACGCCTAACGGATACCTTTTTTTAATCCGTTCATGTTCGTTAGACGTCCGTTCTTATCCGTTAGACGTCCGTCCATATCCGTTGCATGTCCGTTAAGCGTACGTTTTATCCGTTGACGTCCGTCCTGTTCGGTGGAAAATTTTTAGCATGTTCAAAACTTTGAACGGACGCCCAACGGATAAAATGTCCGTTGAACGTCCGTTAGGCATGCGTTTTGTACGGTACTCGTCTGTTTCGTTTCCGTTTTGCATCCGTTACGTGTCCGTTATACATCCGTTGGAGGTCTGGAATATAAATTCACCAACGGACTTCTACCGGACGTTTAACGGATGAAACGGATGTTGAACGGATGAAAAACGGACTTCTACCGGACGTATAACGAATAAAACAGATGATGAACGGATCTGAAACGGATAAATGCCAGTTGAAAATTTTGCGTCAGAAATGCCAATTATTGGCATAACGAATAAAACACAGTATAGGCACGTCTTCACAATCAAGCAGTTCTTATTCAGGCCAGACACTGCCCTTTGGCGGAATTTTGAAGAACAAACCAAAACCAGTTACACAGAATCATTATAAATATTTATGCGATTTACATGTATTATTATAGTCGCCTTTGATTTTTCCGTAAATCTTGTTCATCCATTTTATCCGAAACGCTTCCGTTAGGTGTCCGTTTTATCCGGTACGTTCGACATTCGTTCTGTCCGGTACGTGTTTTTTTTCTCGTACGTTGCATATCCGTTGTGTGTTCGTTATGCATGCGTTACACGTCCGTTTTATTCGGTCAGTAAAACCAACGGACTCCCAAATGCAACGGATAATAATTCTGTCAACGGACAACTTTTATTTTCATCCGTTAGTCGTCCGTTCGTGCTATCCGATAAGGTGTGACCGAGGCTTAAGTTTTGCCCTTATTGCTTGAACTTTTGCAATATTAAAGCCGATTTCAAAGAGTGTGTAGACAAAGGGAATATCTTTGGTTATCTTGCTTGCTGAACATTAAAGTCATTTGGTAACATTTGGTCAAGTAATTTCAGAAAAGATCTTTTGGTAATTGCGGACGCCAAGACAATACATGAACCTCACACGACCCCTCGACACAGGTTAGCTTATATATGATCTTATAGCGATTCGGGTTGATAACCAGTTGAAATTTAGCCAGTTTTTTGTGTGTGTAAATTTGTATTGTTTTAAACTGTTATGACCTTTTAAAGTTAAATGTAGGTGTTTAATCTAAGAATTTCTTTTCTAAACTTATATACTTGTTTTATACTCAATTGGTAGTATGAAGCTACGAGATATTTTAACTTTTGAAATTGAAGGCACAATGAACAAAGCAAACGGTAGTTTCAAATACTTTTAAATAGATTTGTAAGGATAATGTACCCTTGTGTTGATCCCATGCTAATCATAACAAAAATCTCTGTACAAAGGTTATCTCGTCTTCATTCTCTGACATATTCGAGTCTGCCCTTTCATAAAATAATGATTTTTTTAGAGTTCTATTGAACTATTGAAAAGAAATACCTAATAACCGTTCAGACAAAAAAATTGTGTTGAAAAAATCTTACAGATACAGCAAGTGATTCTTAATAGCTATAATATACATTTTTCTTTTAAAATACAACTTTTAAATCTTACGAGAAACTATTCCAAGCTTAAAACTTTCACTGTAACCTCGCTCTAACTTATCCCCCCCCAAAAAAAAACCCACAAACAAACCCGCAATACTATCTATTGTCATTCTTATAGTCAGCACTTTTAAAGAAAACGCTTTGATGATCGGTAGAATTAATTACAGCTGGTTTAATTTTACAATTTTCTACTGATGGCTTAAAATCTGAGCCAATAAGTATCATGTCTATTCTACTTGCCTGAGTTTTATCTCTCCTCCACCATGTATATTGTTGAACGTTTGGATTTAAACATCTCGATATTGATTAGGTACCAGTCTTGTATTACAACTCTAGTTTCCGGTACATGTCAAAATATGGATAGAAACAAAATAGTGCATTTTTTCTGATTTTTTTTCTGAACTCATTTTTTTCTGTTTGATTATAGGTTTATGCTGAATTGAAACATATATATAGACTTTAAAAGAAATCTTTCATCTATTGGGGATATCAATCCAGGAAAGTGGAAAGATATCATGTTTAGTGGAAGTGGTGCGGCCTAGTAAAAATAGCAAACAGAAAGTAGAAAAAATGGGATTGCGTAACTTTTTATTCTTCGTGCCATGACCCCTTTTTTCGATAAAATCACAATTTCACATTAGTACATACATGATGTGAACATGAAATTTTTTTTCTATGTAGCATTTTTTTTTTAAAGATCAGCTGTTTTGCATGTAAGCCTATGGATCAGTCAATTACAAGACTGCAACCATTAGATTGTTTGATTTTAATATTAATTTCAAACTATTTACTCTGGCTATTTGGTCGTGTTGTTTTTTTATCTATTACATTTAAAGTATCATTGAAATCTCCCCCAATCATCGGTTTACCGATACCAAATTATTTTATATTATCACTTACCTTTTTAGAAAACGTATTTATAGATGCTTTATAATTTGGTGCATATATACATACCAACGTAAATATTGTTTCGTCAATTTATATATTGAGCAGAATTTCTCTACCGTCAGCGTCTCGATTTTCATTAATAACAGTAACATTTAAACTACTCCTTATTAAAATAGCGACCCCCTGCTTGCTGTCGTGCTATGACTACAGAATATATTAAAATCTTTCTGTATCGACATTTCTTTACTAACTTTTTCGTCAAAATGCGTTTCTTACAAAAAAGCGATGTCCCATTTATTAGCTTTTAACCATTTGATAAGCCTCTATCGTTTATTCCTATTGTTTATACCATTTACATTGAGACTGCATACATTTTTTTAACCATATTGTGTTATCAAATTCAATTTTCAAACATGTTACATAAATAAAAAAAAAACAGTGTGAAATATATACAATACTTCTACATAGAAGTATCTCTTGATGAGATACATAGCCTTGTCTGTATGAGTACCTATCCGTGACCTTATTAAACTATTTAAATTCATGTTGAACATAAGTTGGCCCTCTGGGCACGTGTTTTTGTTGTGTTGTGTATTCTAAATAGTGACACGACTAGAAATGTTATGATGATCATAAATAATAACTGTAAAACTGACGTTTCTAATTGCGATATTGATTCATGTAATGTGTATTGAAATTTCGAAACCTTTGTGCGTATAAGTATCCTAAAAGTGTTCGACTATCAGCGTTAAAGTGGATGTGTTTATAGGGTATAATTGCATTTGGATTTAACACGAAACAAGTCAACAAATTAGCGATATAAGGTATTTCAATATCTTTTGACACACAAGTGATACTTTGTAATTTGGTGCTTTGCCGCTGTGCAATTTGTGTATACTTTTGTGTTTTGGTAAAATGAATTGCAACTAAAAATTCGTGTAAATATTGTAATATCAAAAATTGCTGTAATGCAGTACAAGGTAAGACAGTTTTTATTACTATTTTATAGTTATTTAATTTAGTTCCAGTATCTATAATGGATATTTGTTTTGATAGTCTTCTGATAGTTTTATTATTTTCTATGCTTTCGTATTTCTTTAAAGAGAAAACACAACCGTCACGCATGCAATCATCGACTTTTTTTAATTTACATGTATTCTTGTGTTCATAGAGTGTTACTATAAATACATTTGGTAAAACCCCGTCTAATAAAAATATTAATACTTTGGTTAACCATTACAGTAGTAAAAAATAATGGAATACAGGGAAATATTTTCCCTACATGTCTGATTTAAAGGCATGCATAATTTGTTCAACTCGATTCTTTGTAGTCTACATATAGCATACAACGTACACAGAATTAACAATAACTTTGGGAAAAAACAGTATATCAGGTGTTTGATGTTAAACACAAACTTGAACAAATTTACATACTCTATATCAACAAGACATAGTTTGTTCATTTTCATAACCAGTCTTCCTGTTATCATTTTATATACAACAGCATATAACATTTTGGACATCAATCATTTTGCTCTACATTTGAGCTTAAACATTTTTCTTTTGAAAGTTTTTTTTTTGTTTTTTTTAGTTATGGTATATGCTAAAATAAGACACACAGACAATAAAACAAACCAACAAAAATTAATATAGTTACATAGTAATAATCTTTTATGTTGTTGGAGGTCCATAAACATATTTTGAACTCTGTTTTTGAGCTGAGGCATTAGCATTGTTTATATTTTTTATATTATATTTAGTATGATAAAAAAAAATGTGCTATTTTAAAATACTAAGATTGTTATGATGTTAAACACACTTGTTTTCTATTTTGCTTTTGCTTTCTTTGGTCCCTGACTGTCACTTGTTCTATCATGAAGTGCCTCTGGTGGTGTTGAAGGTGTATGCCTATGAGTTCTAGAACCAAGACCTCTCTGGTTGTTTGGAGTACTCATGAATTTGTCAATAGATTGTTGTGACCTTCCAGCATTATCATCATTTGTTTTCATTCCACTTTTCTTAGAGTCCAATTTTCATGTGTTATGTTTCTCTTTAGTTTTATTTTGTTTTTCTGTTATAGGTTCGTCTTCATTGACCTCTTTGTGTTTATCATCTTTGCTGTTTTCGTTTACTTGTTCTGTATTTGTCTCTTCATGTTTATCATTAACTTCTTGTTCCTTGCCATTATGAGTCTGTAGTTCTGTTGGACAATCTATCATTTTGTGTCCACTTATGTTACATATCCTACAGACGCAATCATTTGAACAATTGTACATTACATCACCTGGTTTGAGACATTTGTAACAGTTTTTGACACCTGCATAACTCACTAAATTTGGTCTTCCCTGAAACTCGGGTTGACCTGAATGAACATTTTTTGCTAGGTACTTTCCAATCTGAGGTAATTTACTTATAACTAACCTATCTCTTGTGTCACAATTTGTTACTTTTCCATCAATCCTGAGTCTTTCTCGAGAAAAGGCCTGAATATTACACCCCTGTAAAGTTAAAGCACGATGAATCGGTCCATCATCCGCTGAAAGAAGAACGTTTTTTCACTTTTATGCGTATCGTATCAGGTTGTAATAAGTTAGATGGATTATGAGGGTTTTGTGAATGCAAGGCGACCTGCCTGCCACGTAGGTTTATACCTTGCATTAACTGCGACAGTTTGTCTTCCTCATTATTCATGTAGATACGCCACATTTCTCTAATGCGTTGGATACCTTTAATACATACCGCGGGGACCTTTTCTCCGACAGCTTTATAAATTTCAACATTTGTTATTCACAAACACCGCTCCGGTTTCACAGAACCATGCACGTCACTTTTTTTTTAAGAAATATGGGTTTTACAAAATTACTTGAATTTGAAGCTGAAGCTGAAGCTGAGTTGAGTTGAATGTCATTTGTACCATTTGTGTTGGACATCGTTGTCATTGTTTTGTTCTGTGTTATTATTTGTTGCGGACAGTGCTTCACTGTAGGACGCCATTTTTTCTTTGTTTCGATTTTGAGTTTTAAGTTCACTGTTATATTCTGTGTCTACGGCATGTAGACCCTCAATCAACCTCCTAATTCTATCATTTGTCATTTTCTACACATTGCGTCTACATCTTTATCCATTTTCAATTGTGTTTACCTTAATTCAACGATTTGTCTGGAGAGCTATCGCAGTTAGCCTTAACATACCAAGAACGGCAACTCAATCTCTAGAAAACATAGAAAACTAAAGACTACGCAACACGATCCCCACCAAACTGGGGGTGATCCGATTAGCTCCGGCAGGGTGAGGAGGTTCTGCTCATCATGTGGCACCCCTCGTGTTGCTCATGTTATTACAAATCCCGGAAATAGTCTAATTCATTCCTAATGGTTTTTACGAGATAACCCATTTTCTCTCTTTTTTATTTGGCGAAGAAACCGACAATGAAATTGTGTGCGGTGCCAAGTAAAAAATTTTGTCAGACTCACAGACATTGTGTAGCATCTTTGATTTATATATCCCATAATATTTAATTGGATCATTGGTTTCAAATGTTTCAGGCGACTATTCCGGAACGTCTGCGACATTTACACCTGTGCTTGTTTTAGTTTGCCTTTCATTAAATTCTGTGTATTTTATGCAATCAGATGCAGTGTTTAAAGTTACATCTCTCTAACCGAAAAAAAAACATCGATATTATATTTTTCACAATTTGACAATAAATTCGTTAATCTAACGTTGTTTTTAATGAACGAATAGGTCCAGTAGACTCGAGGTTAATCGTGGTAAACAACGTCATCAGACAATAGGTTCTTTTACTATGGGTGCAAAATCACCAGCATTGTGCATGGTCATACACTTCCTTTTACTGTCGCAAATATCACTTTGTAAACTTAATTTGCGACAGTAAAATCCATGTTTTACATACTCAAGTCTTCAAATACAATACAGTTGTATCTTAATTGACCAGTAAAACAGACACCTTTACCATTGAATATTCGTTAACATGTGCATGAACTTTTTGTGTAACTAATTTATAAAAAAAGAACTTGAATGTGTTCTATTTACCATTTTTTTTTTGTTATTTATGAATTGAATGTAGATTATATATTATATGGGTTAGAACACATATACAATACTTTTCTGTAGATTGCCATTGCAATGAGACAACTTTCATCCAAAGACAAAACTCCGTGTGTGAAAGCCTTCTACAATGAGCAGTGTACAAAAAGCTATCATACAAATGCCAAAATGTTAAATTCTAAAGAGAAAACCAAGTATATTTAAATATGAACATTATTTCAAGTATGTTGTGCATTTAAACTTATGTATTACGTATACACTAGAAAAGAATCACCTAAAGCGAGTAGACTCATTTTTGTATGAATTTTATTTTCATTGACTCTGATTTGCTAGCTGCAACAATTAGAATACCATATAATTCACTAACTTATATGCTGTGGTATGTGTACTTTTGTTTGTCTTTTTTTCATTTTTACCCATGGCATTGTTAATTTATTTTTCGATTTATGAGTTTGACTGTCCCTCTGGTATCTTGCATCCCTCTTTTACAGATGTGATGTAATTGCTAATGAAACAACTATATCAACAAGATCTAGGATATAACAGAGTGTGATTCATGTATGTCATATCGTTCATGGTTGTTGTTTTTTCTAAAGATTTTTTAAATTCTCAGTTATATATACCCCATATGAATTTTTCATTTTACTAAAACATGTCTTGTAGTTCAGTCAAACTAAGTTTGAACCTCAAACTAATTGCGACAGAAAATGTTTTAGGTCTAAACTATAGCATTTAGCCCCGAATATACACAGAAATAAATTCCATAAAATGTAACTTGAGGAAAGCTCAAAATCCCCATTTTCAATTTGTTACGGAAATTAACTTTTGAAAGGGAGATAACTCCGAAAAAAATAATCACAGTTCACCAGCAGAAACTTTTTGTGTTTACTGTTTATCGATAACGATTCGCCATGAGTGCATTTTGTATAAGGAGGCTATTTATATCTACATCTAAATTTAGACCACTAATCACGCATACAGGTAATTCACAATACAGTTCCTTCGGCGAGAAACCTACCAGACGGACTCGGCGCGGATTAAAAGCTGGTCGAAACTTTTTTCGATCTATAAGATCTGTAATTAACTGTGAAAGAGATATAGAAAAAGGGAAAGAACGTTTAATTTGTGGATCAAAGTAATCTAATTCATGTCATAACGCACGGTGACACTGAGCTTACAAATTATGACAATCATGTGAGAAATATTCATACAATTGTGCATCAGCGATCAGAAACGAAGCTATCGACAACGCCAATTCGAATACCTTTACCTAAACTGCAAAAAACATCGCAGTGGAAATTGTGCAAACAACTTTCTCTTACATCACTAAACGTTCGATCAGTTAAAAACAAATCCCTATCTATAAGTGACCATTTAATTTCGAGCAATACCGACATTTTAGTGCTAACAGAGACATGGCTCGGTTCCGTCATCGATAAATGTATTCTATCTGAACTTTTACCAGACGGATACACTATTCAGAATGCTCCTAGATGCGTCCAAAGGGGTGGTGATGTTGTTATCATACATAAATTGAACATTCCTGTTCAACGTGTACCAACGAAAAAATCATCTTCACATTTCGAACTGCTTGAATGCAATATAAGTTCATCAAGAAATAACTTCCGTCTGTTCGTGATTTATCGTCCACCTCCGTCCCGTGCCAACAAGTTCAAAACATCTAGCTTTTTCGAGGAATGGTTGGATTTTCTTGACTATACAATGGGAATATCCGATGATATAATCCTAACGGGAGACTTAAATTTCCACCTAGATGATAAATTCGACTGTGACGCCCGAAAATTCACTGAAACGTTATCTGATCGTGGTCTCGTGCAACATGTTGTTGGTGCTACTCATGTCCGTGGACACACACTTGATGTCATTATAACTAGAGAAGACAGTTCAATTGTAATCGGCATTCCATCTATTGAGGAATTACATCTTTGTAATGATAAAGGCGTTCCATCACTCGACCATTTCGCGGTTCACTGTAGTCTGAACGTTAACAAACCACCTAAAAAACGGGAGTCCATGAAATTCCGTAAGCTCGAAGAAATTGTTATTGACGATTTTAATACCGACATCAATTGTTCGAATTTCATGCCAAATCAGATAACTTGACGAGTTAGTTTCAACATATGACTCAGTGCTCAGTTCTATCATTGAGAAACATGCTCCAATGCAATCCAAAACTATAACATTGCGCCCGAATACAGAATGGCACTCATCCGAGCTCCGTACCGCTAAGACAGAGTGCCGTAAAGCTGAGCGTAAAATGCGGAGGACAAAGCTTGAGGTTCATAAACAATTGTATAAAGAGCAATGTATCAAAACACACAAGCTGCTTTTGAAGTGTAAGACTGACTACTATTCAGATAAAATTTTGGAAATAGGGTGCGATCAAAAGAAACTGTTCAATTTAACATACAAGCTAATGGGTAATACAAAGACCGTAGTTTTGCCATCACGCGAGTGCGATAAAGATATATCGAACAGGTTCGGCGACTTCTTCCTCAATAAGATCGAAACCATCATGAGATGTCTATCAAGTGAAGATGATTCCTCTCCGTTTTATGGAATGACTTGCCGAAAGAATTGCAAAACACTGAATCTGTGAATGCTTTCAAGAAAAACATAAAAACTTATTTATTCAGACAGGCTTTTCCACATAATTAATACTCGGACAGTTGTAGACTTTTATTTGATCTCAGATTATATTTTTATGTATCATATTAACTTTTTATTGCATTTTTATTACCTTTACATTTTTTAATTTATTTATTTTTTAAGACATTTCTCATACCTACGTATTTTTCCTTTTTATTTCCTTTACTCTTTTTATTTTTAGACATAAAGCTATTAGTCTTTTTTTTTAAACTGAAGCACTCCTGTTGATTTGCTTTTAATACTTTTTTTTTTTTTTTTCAAAATTAGCTTTCATTTTTTTAAATCGTTTTTGATGAATAAGTTTTAATTTTCATATATTTAGTCGTATATTATTTTTTTTTATGGTTTCTATTTGTTTTTGATTTTTAAATGTGTTTATATGTACTTGTTTCATTGTTTTTATGCATTGTAAAGCGCTTAGAGTAAATGTTTATTTAGATAAGCGCTATATAAGCACTGTAAATAATAATAATAATAATAATGATAATAATAATAATGATATGATAAAACTGAAGTATTAACTAATTACAGGAAACAACTGAAATACATAACATAACCAGACATTTGTAACACAAAATGTAGACACATCCGAATAAGTTTAAACCTCAACGCCAAGTGACGTCATATTTGAAATTGTAAAAATGACAAAAAAATTACGTCATTTGAATTTGTAAAACAGATCATCAAAAAATGAAAAATGACGTCACATTTGAATGAATAAGATAGAATTAGGATTGATTTAAGATTATATTTGAACTAAATACTGATATTGCATTTAATAACAATGCACATTTTAATACGTATAAATAGCAAACTAAGATAGCGATTAACCATGTTAACTATATTATAAAGCTATGTCCAGTTTGTTATGAATCTAACTTCAAACGTAAATTATCGTACTGATTACGTTGAACAAAATCAAATCTAATGAATGAATGCGGTGATTAATTTTCTTCACCATAACACATAAATATAATAGCAAAGACGTCAACACATTTGACAAAAGTTTTATTGGTACTTTTTTTCACTTTTTTTTTGCACACTTTTTCATTAAAGAAATTGCAAAGTTATGGCTTTTTTACAATTTTTGGAAAACATATTGAGAGTATTTGGTAATGTTTATATCTGTAAATTATATTTGATCAGCCTCTACCTTGTTTAAAGAAACTTTAAACCACAAAAGAAGAATAAACTATATGCTTAATTAGTTTTATTCAATTTGAGATCCTTTACCTTAATATGCTGAAAAATATATAAATTGGTTTACTTATCTAGCTTGTAGCTTGATAAAAGATTAAAATTTTAAAACATTCTGTTGCAATTACTTCAAGGTAAGGGTCAAATTTATGCTAGATTGACTGGACTATTAGAAATTTATAATAATGTCATGTAATAGGATTTGCATCAAATTAAACAAGAAACAACTCTGGAATGGGAGAGGAGCAATTTATTTGGCACTGTAATCTTAAAACTTATCATCATATGTTCTACGGTTGCAAAAAATATACACAAAAAAGATGTGGTAAGATTTCCAATGAGACAACTCTTTACATGAGTCCAAATGTCATATAAATTAATAGCTATAGGTAACCGTAAGTCCTTCGACATAAGTAAAGCCCATACCACATAGTCTGATATAAAAGGCCCCGAAATCACAATCGACAAAAATTCAAACAAGACAACTAAAGGCCTAATTAATGTACAAAAATGAACGTAAAACAAATATGTAACACAACAACAAACGACAATCTGTTCAAAGATAAGATTTTTTTCTACTAGATATATCACTTTGCCTCATATTCTTATAAAGAAAATTCACACACCTAATTAAATGGGCATTTAAAAGCCAGAATGCGAATATATATGTTCAAACTATTTAGGTAATTTGTAGGTAACAAAAAACAAACGAACTATGTCAATTGGACCTGCTATGATACATAGCCCTGCCCTGTCCTAGATCGTGATATCTATATCTTTTAACGAGAAGCTTAATACAAAAATTTATGAAAAAGAAATGATTTTTATTTCCTATTGTAAATTATCCAAGTTTAGATGATGACGTTCCCTTGTCAGTTGTCACCATCTTATGGTATTTATATATATTAACTTGTAAGATTCGCAACGTATTTGATTTTAATGAAAAAATTCTATGTATTTCTGAAAAAAAAATTAAACCTGAGTTTTCGATATCACAAACTATTTAAAACATATACTAAATGTTATCATAGGTACAAGAACATCATTCGTAAATATAACTCAACATGCAGACATCTTATACTTTAATGCAATTCACAACTAATCTTTTATGGTAATATTACTCACAAAGCACGCAACTGTCGGATTTCACCTAAAAAGCTCACCACACCTTTAAACAGACTAATTAGGAAGAGATATAGTAATGAGACAGATGTCAGGTCATTAAAGATGGCATATTTTGGTTCTAATATTGATTCACTCATATTGTCTTTGCATCGAAAGTAAAAATATGTTTTTCATAAAACTAGTTGTTTGCATGATACGGGTTACGTTTTTCTCATAATTTTTATAATATGATACTAGACACTTACGGGAGAGGTTGTTATTGATTTTCATTTTGCGTAGTTTCTTTCGTTCACTTTTCTAAAATCGAACTCGATCATCATCTAGCTGCGTTTTATGGTAGGTATTGCTGTGTGTATGTTTTCTACATTGGTTGAAGGTATAGGGGTGGGTTGAAATATCACAAAACGTGTTTTACCCCGCTGCATGTTTGTTCCTGTCCCAAGACAGGAGCTTCTGACCTTTGTTAGTGTTGTATGATTTTTTATTTTAGTTCCTTGAAATAAAACCCTTTTTCGTTTTGGAGATCGCGAAAGCACGCTTTTGGGTGCGGGATAATCTCGTTGTGTTGATGATCCATTGGTGGGCATCGTTTGTATTGTTTTTATTGCCCTTTGGACGGGTTATTGTCTCTTTTGCACCTGCGAATATTGCAGTTTGAGTAATCTATGCACATTTAGGATTTCGTTCCTACTACGTACTAGTATGGCAAAGTATGTAGATGTAGATGAGATCCTAGATTTTTTACAATGCGTATGAACAGGAAATAAATCTTTGGCGTCCCTTCATGGTGACTGTGAATAATAGTAATAAGTGCATGGTTTATCTATTATGTAATATGTAGTGAAGTTCTATACAACTACGTATCGGAACATGTCTAGTGATCATGTTTGTTCTCTTATAAAAGTTCATTACAGTGCTTTCCTAAAGACTTTGACGTTTCATAAAACCAGTTGTTTAAATATTTTACCAACTTGAAGTCTGATTTCATTACTAAAAGTTAATTAAAAGACAAAACAGTTTCAAAAAGAAGTGAATGGTTGCTAGTATAGAGCAAGTGTAATAGAGTATCTGTCATTCAAATTATAAACACGTATTTTAAACCATACATCAAATGGTTATCAATTCGTTTGATGTGTTTAATCATTTGATTTTGCCATTTGATTAGGGACTTCAGTTATGAATTTTCCTCGGGATTTAGTATTTCTTGTTTACTTTTGTTTTAATTTTATTTCATTTTAAAGGTTATATATTAATTTTTGAAAGGTTATATTATTGTCATATTTATTGTTTTCATACTTTGTCTTTAAATATTTTATTTCTATATTTCTAGACGTCAAGTTGACATAAAAAGAGATACATTTTCTTAATATGTGATGCTATGAGATATAATAACCTTTATGTATTGTCGAAATGCGCATCTGGTGCAAAAAAATTGGTACCGTTAATTTTATTACTACCACTGGGTCGATGCCTCTGCTGGTGGACTATTAGTCCCCGAGGGTATCACCAGCCCAGTAGCCAGTACTCCTGTACTGGCATGAAAATACGGATTTTTTGTGTTATTAAAATTTGCTGTTACAAAATATTAGAAATTATTATAAATTAAGGAATGTATCTCCCTCATGCAAAGCTCTGATTCCTTTCGCGGATTTGGCTTTACTTTTTGGACCTTTTGGATTATAGCTCTTCATCTTTTATATAAGCTTTGGATTTCAAGTATTTTGGCCACGAACATCACTGAAGAGACATGTATTGTCGAAATGCGCATCTGGTGCAAGAAAATTGGTACCGTTAATTTTATTAAAACTTCAAAAGACAACAACATATACTTTAGAAAATAACTAAATGTTTCGTAGTGTTTTAAATATTGCTGAATGGCAAATTCTTTAACACAACAGAAAATTTAAATAAAAAATACAGTATTCAAAATTGAGAACGGAAATAGGGAATGCGTCAAAGAGACAAAAACCCGACCACAGAAGCCACAACGTATTCGTCTGTTGATCTTTTTTAACCATGTCTATTTTATACTTAGGAACTTATGAGTTTGAAAGTTCCTTTGATTCTTGTCTATTTTTTTGAAACATTTGAGAGTGAAAACTTTACACTTGCCAATAATATAGTAGTTCAAATATAACTATATTATCTAACAAAAGAAAGTATCATCATTAAATATTTCATGCAAGTTGAAAATTTCCGTAAAAAGTGGCTGCATTTGTTCGCCATGTGCAAAGATTAGAATATATTGATCCACTCATCAGTTTTTATTTTTACAGTTTCTCTTTTACTTTTAAGTTGTCTGCCACTTTCAGTTTTTCTCCCTCCAAAGACCATACCAGCCCAAGAGATCATCTGTCGACGTATATTTGTTCCACCTAACAAAAGTTCCAATGGAAACTTTGTTATACACATTGTCATAATATCTTTTCCTGTTGGAACACATATTCTATACCATTTATTCCGTTAGGAACATAAACTGATATATTTATTCCTGTAGAAATAATATTCCAGAATATTTTTTCCTTTAGAACTTATACTATGAAGGAACTTCTTGTCCGTGACACCTCGCTATGTAGAGTAGAAAAGGGTATATCAGACCATCAACCCCTTTAATGAGTAGATAAAGAATCTGACACGTTGATCTTTTTTGTAGATTTGTCAAGATGATAAACAATTCACGTTTGCTCCATTAAGAGTAATAAGGCGAATATTTAGTTGTCAAAGGTACCATGATTATAATTTAGTACGCCAGATACGCGTATTGTCTACATAAGACTCATCAGTGACGCTCAGATCTCAATAGTTATATAGCCAAACAAGTACCAAGTTGTAGAGCACTGAAGACCCGAAATTCCAAAAGGTTGTGCCTAATACGTCTAAGGTAATCTGTTCCTAGAATAGGAAATTCTTAGTATTAAAATAAATTTTAAGTTCTGTCAACAGGAAATTTACTAAAATTACCATATAATTGATATATTCAAGAGCAAAATTCCAAAATGTTGTGTCTAACATTGTCTAAAACGGCTTAGGTAATCTGTTCCTGGGATAAGAAAATCCTTAGTGCTAGTATTACAAACAAATAAATGTTTGTCAACAGGAAATTTTCTAAAATGACTATATTATTGATATTCATGTCAGCACCGCGGTAATGACTACTTAGCTGGTGATACCCTCGGGGACAAAACGTCAACCAACAGTGACATCGACCTAGGTTGAATAGTTGGCAAAATCATAAGGATTATAATTCAATAAAGTGGTGAACTTTCAACCTTATTTGGACAGATATATTTGTATTAAAGGGTTTATATTTACACATTTACACATTAACAGCTGTCAAATGAAGTCTGTCTTCAGACTTGAATCCTCATCTATAAGGTGAAATTAAATTTATGTAAAAATTGCTATGATAAAGTACCCTTTCAATTTAAACTTTCACGAAGTTTATTTTAGAATCAAAATGATCTCTTAATATTACAGAGTTTGTCGTTCTAAAAGTTTTCTAAAGACTAAGAGAAATATATCTATATTCTAAAATATGTGTTCTTGAATTTTTAAAGTTAACTTAGTCAACTTCGCGACGATTTAATTTCGCAATTTTCCTATGTACTTAAGGTAGTTGAATAAGGAAAGATCCAAGTTATACATATCCGCCACGATTTAAATTCGTGTAATATTTCTTCTCGTAAAAGTTGCGAAAATAAATCGGTCGCAAAAATAAGTTGGTTCACAGTAATTTCAAACAAATATTTGTTAATCAAAGTGGTGTCGGTTTCTTGGAAACATACAACACATTTAAAAAGGAAAGATATGACCACTTTACACCTGACAATAACTTTACAATTTAGCAGACAACTTTATTGAATGCAACGTACCTTAGAAATTACTTTATAATCCATTATATGTATATAATTTGATTGGCACATTCAGAACTAAGTTTATCATTGTATAACATGATTCTTGATTCATACTAGTAATTTTATTTTTAAATATCTTTGGAAATTGTATTAGCTGTTGATTTGCTGGTAGAGATAAATTTAAGTTGATAAAATATTTAAGCAATTTTGAATTGCGAAAGCTTTAAGCCTTATGATAAGCACTCTTATGAACTTTTATAAGATACTTAACATCATATCTACACATGTTCTTTTACAAAATCATAGTACGTCGCTCCCTGTTGTTCAGACTTGCTTTCGATTCGTTAGTATCGTGAACTTTGGCGAACCATTGAAGGTGGACATTATTGTATATATATTATATAATAGATTATTCATGCACTTAAACATAGCATTTACAACATGACGGGACACCGTAGCTTTATTTCATTTCTTTGTACATTGTATATACTGTTCGGTAAGTTTGGTATTTATGAATTAAATTTGTATTTTGTTTATTTGCTTAAGAATTCTTATCAAATTTCTGGCTCTCATCTACGCCTACGTTCTTTGCAGTTCTGTATTATAAAATAATGATTTGTTTTACGACCTTTATACGCATGAAATATTTAAACTGTACGTTAAAAAGATATAGCCGTTGTTGCAACAGTAAGGAATATATGATTTATTCTTAATAATCCCTCTGCCGAAAACAATGACCCCTCCTATTCTAGACTTTATCTGTGTTAACGGTGACTTGATAAATTCATCTTAAATACATCAAAAAGTACTAACATTCCAATTTGACATCAAAGAAATGGCGGATTAACTGACAATAGGATGATCTATATTATTATACCCATCGCAACTTCATTAACTGATGCGGTTTGCTTACGAATTGAGTTTCTGATTAGCTTGTAATAGCTTAAGGAAAAACGAATACGTTTTGGGTAAAGATCGAAACAAATAAGACTCAGACATTACAGTGCAGTTATGAAAACCATGCTAACACATTACAAAACAATTTCTTTTCAGGTTCTGCGAAAACCTTGGAAACTAGTCCAACAGTTCCAGAAACAGGTTAGTATAAGTAGTTCTATTATATGCTTTATCAAACATCTAATCTGTATACCGTCATGTCACGGATCATTTGGAATACTAAGTGTGCTATATTAAACAGCTTTTATACCTCTTTTATCGGCCAATTGGTGCTATACGGTTTGATAAATATCAATTTCAAATTCAAAGCGGCACGTTCCATATCAAATGTAAAATGTATAGCTAATAGACATCAAACCGATGGATAGCACCTGTTATATTCCTGACCTATTATAGGCATTTGTTTATGTACAAAATGGTAAATTAAATCTCGTTTTATAGCAAGCTAAACCTCTCCTTTGAATTAAAGACGCATAAAATCCATTTTATTTAATACGATGCGTAAACAAAACAAACAGATATAATCGGCAAAAATGACAAAATAGGTATACAATACTAGTTAAGTATAGTCTTCCTCCAAAGCAGTAACAATTTAAATAGAATATTTCTTGGGATAATAAATGCAATTTAAGTAGAAGATTAAAACCAGCATTTCTTTATAACAGGCTCCTTTTAGAAAGAATTTGTGGGTGGAAGTAAATCTTTTTCTGGCTAAAATCAATGTTTCTAAATAAGATATAACCAAGCGTATAGTATTTGTATACAAAATATCAGATTATGTGTATTTTATTTTTTATCCTAACTATTCGTTCTATACTTCCGTGCAAAAATTCAAATCCTAAGATTATGGAATGTTCAGAAAGGAACTACAAAGGATAGAAAATAACAACAAAACAGTATATTAAAATAAATTTGTTCATCAATTTGAAACGATTGATATTATAAGACATGTATACATTCAGTTGATTGATTTTCTAAGATACTGAGAAAGCATGTCACAGGGATACAGTATTGTAGCTTGGACAATGAAATTGATCGTAACTTGGAATCTAAAGAATAAAGAATATTTGATTATTTGTTTTCAAAATTCCAATATGGAACATACTGTATATTCTTGTATCAATAAAACAGTTTTTGAGACGTTTCGGCGATTGGCCTTCTCAAGTTCTTTTTTTTTCTCACATCTACATGGCTGACATGACATACTGAAGGAATGTAATGTCAGCCATGTAGTCACCAGTTTTAATACGCAGGGCTGGAGGAAAAAAGATGAAAAATTCCAGTTTTCTCTAATTTCTTAAGTAACCGGATACAGTTAAAATGTCCGAATGTGGTATGAATAATTTGTTTATGTCATCTGTTCTCATTGTCTCTTTTTCGAAATTTTATCAATCTTTTTTCTTATTCAAACCATTTGCCAAACAAGAGGAAGATATTTTCTGGTCTTCCCATCATAAAACATTAAAAATTTTAAATCATTAATAAGATATTCATGTTCTAGTATTGCTTCTATCAATGATGAATGTTCTAGTTAATATTGATTTTGATTTGAGATAAAAGCATATTCGGGCCGTAAGGAGTTTACATGCAGAATATTGAATGAGGAGTGTAACGAAAGGAAGAAATGGGCTTAACTATTGTGAATTCATTTATTTTCGTGAATATCAATTTTCGTGGATTGAAGAAAACTTTCATTTTCAAAGATATTAGATTTCGTGGTTTTGTCAACCTCTTCATACACATTTATAATATATTGAAAATTTGAATAATCGATATATGTTCGAGTCTTGTCAACCCAAATCTAGTCAAACTTTGCGAAATTTAAAACTTTCCAGAGTTTCTTGTCAGTCTAAAATTTAAAAAAAAAACAAACACATCAATATATCTTCAATATATAAGTGCATAAAAATGTTTGCAGTGAGGCTCAATGATCGTTTAATTGGATCTGGTTTGGATGTACATAGTATGGAATAATAAATAGCAATTATTGCGAACCCAATTGAACCTTTCCATAGATTCACCTTTTCCTAAGTATCATTGATTTGGGTTTATACCTTTTTCTAGAAAAGATTGTTTTAGATTGTATGTTAACAAACACATTACATATTCGATACGTAACTTCATAACGATCTTTCTCTCTGAAACTGTTCTAAATACAATGATTAATGGTCTGAAAGTATTTCGATAAATGTATTTCTATTGACAACTAACGCCTCTTAAGTTTTTAGTAGTTATAGTTTTTACAATATTGAGTGCATTTCCGTCTAAGACTAGTTATTTACTCGATACATGTACGTTAATTTTGACCTTTTCAAATGTCATTTAAAAACACTGCATATTATCTATACTTTCAGATCCGTTGATAGTGACATTCCTAGCACGTCTTATTACTCCAGACTATGGTTCTATTGCGGGTAAAGCCACTGTCAAGTTTGAAAAAATTATAGAAAATATTGGGAGTGCGTACAATAGTGCAACAGGGATTTTTACTGCTCCATCCAAGGGTCTATATCAATTCACAGCATCGGCAAGACAAAGTCATAGTGGATATTTGCACCTAGGATTATTTCGAAACACTGAAGAAATGGCAGTATCCGTTGCGTTGAATTTCAATTCTCTTACGATCGGTGCATCATTTACACTTGAATCTGGCGATAGTGTTTTCGTCAAGAATATATGGACTCAATCTTCTGGAATTGTTGGCAGTGGTCAAACGTATTTTTCTGGCCATCTTATACACAAAATGTAAACAAAATGCTCAGTAGATAAAATGCCATTTGTTTTTGTAAAGACTAAGAATTATGTTAATTAACATTTGATTTAACCAAATCAACATTTACGTACTTGCTCTTACTTTCGAGCATTGATCGTCCTCTTAATGTCAAAACAAGACCCAAAATAATACAACTGCAATTACAATGCAGATTATATAAACAAGCAATTAGCCTTGTCTGAAATTTAAATATGGCAAATCAAAATAACTAAAAAAACATCCAAAGTTACGATGACAACAACACATATGACCTGAATCAATATCATTATTAACATCAATTTCAAGGAATAAGAGGCATATATTTTATCAGTTTTGACACAAGAATTTCTTCACAGCACAGGCATTTAAAAACCCGAAGCAAAGATAGACCACTTTAATTACTGTTTTTCATTTCAAAATCACAATCAAACCTTTTTATTTACGCAAAGTTTATATTGCTAGCACTGTGAATCATTAGTAGAATACATATGTTTATACAAAACAGTTTTCAATGTCATGTTTTGGAATTTTGTCAGTTTTAGAAATTCCCTAGTTTTATCAAATTTGCCCTTTTTCTTTTTAGACATCTTTTACGCGTATAATTATAAGCCTTTTGTAAAAGTCTGATTAAATATTATTTATTTCTAATAGTTTTGAGAACTTTAAGTGGTCAATGATAAAGCAAAGAAAAATCAAAAGAGAACATTTTCCCGCAAAAATTCGAATGACTGATATCTCGAAAACAAGCACATTGATACCTTTTTTTTTTTGTTTGCTTTTTTGATTCCTCAATCAATTTCCTATCAATATATATACTAATTTATTGAAAGTTATTTATTTTGAAACTGAGCAGCGTGATACATGATGCCCTATAATGACGATTATACATATATAATAGATACATAGATAACCACTTTAAACAGCCACACCAAGTAGTTAACAAAATCGAGATCTACACATTTTTTTTTCATATTTCAAAATCTTCTTAAAAATTCTTATTGGAGTTAATTTCCTTTGTGCTTACTTTCAGTGTTCAACAAATGAATTCACAACTAATACCCATAGAACGAGACGAAACGTGAATAAAAAGCACCACCTATCAGTAAAACAATAGCAATAACGGTAAAATCAAACTTTGAGGGATACGCATTACAGCAGGATATGCCTCTTTAGTGTTTAACAATATCATAATAATTTAAAATATAAAAGAATATCAATGGAAACACGAACCTATACCAAATAGAGGTAAAATCCAGACAAGTAATTAGAACAATGTTTGACGTAAATGCATAGATTACATGGTGAGTTTAAAGTCATTCAATTAGACAACATAGGAGTTATTTAAGACTTTTTTTTTCTCTTGTCATCTCTTTGTAACTTTTTATATGAAAAATACTTTGACACAACCAAACTGTACATGTTGATCAAGACATTACCAATATCTGTTTACGTCTGTATGACCAAAGCTACCATTTGACCGAAATGAAGTTATCATCCTTTGATAAACGTTTTCGTGCCAATTGTTGTATTTTACCTAATATCGTGAAGGATTCATGGTTAATTGCGCAATTATGAATACATATATTCCCTTTGACTTCATTTTCAGACATCTGTAACAAACATAAACTTTTAGCTACTTCTTTTCAAGCAGAACCAAATATAATGAAAGTCCCAACTATGTACTGGCTTTCGAAGCTACACAAAACACCTTACATATATAGATTTATTTCTTTTTCCAGTCATTGTTCCACTACTAAATAGTCTATTCTACCTACAAGCACACTAGGTATAATTAAAAACTTCATAATAAATTTCTTAAATATGGCCTTTGAAAATAGTGAAATTAATCACTTTTAGAGTGTAAAAAAACCGTTGGAAGTACTTGATTAATTGCATCCATAGATTATTGATTTTTATTTGTTATTCTTGTGGGATTTTGTCAGATGCTTGGTCTGTTTCTGTGTGTGTTACATTTTAGTGTTATGTCGTTGTTTTCCTCTTATATTTAATGCATTTCCCTCGGTTTTAGTTTCTTTCTCCGATTTTGATTTTTGTCCAAAGATTTATGAGTTTTGAACAGTGGTATACTACTGTTGCCTTTATTAATCTGTTCAAAGTTTAGATTTTCTAACACTTTACCTCATATCAATATTTAATAAAGAAATCACACACCTAACTAAAAGAGGAACGAAAGAAACAAGAGGGACAGTCACACTCATAAATCGAAAATAAACTGAAAAACAGACAAACAATAGTTATCATGACACGACATAGAAAACTAAAGAATAATCAACACTTATCCCACCAAAAGCTAGAGTTTATCTGTGGTGCTCCGGAAGGGTAAGCAGATCCTGATCCACCCATGACACACTTGTTGTTACTCATGTTATAACAAATCCGTAAACAGTCTCATTTGGCAAGTCAATTCATGAAAGGAAAGGGGATTGTAGTTACGACGTAAGGAACATAACCGATATCATTTGTGAAACGGTTATTCCATGACAATCAACCAACTCATGATTGCGTCCGTAAAATTCACGATGGAATGATTTCAACTACACCATTTGGAACTCTTGGTTTCATAGCTTCCATGTGAGCAGCATCCCTCTATCAAGAAAATCATGATAGGAAACGCAAGCACGGGAATATCGTTTCAATTGGGAGAAACATACTCCGTATGTAGGTGCTCCTGGAATGTTGCTACATATAAATGGAAAGTTCACAATTGGAAAGCTGTAATCATCTCTTTTGTCGTAAAGTTTTGTTTGCAACAGACCCTCATTGCCAATTTCTAGATGTAATTCAAGATATGAAGCCGACTTAACTTTATCTATTGTATCCTTTTTCTCTACTGTCTAGTTTGATGGGAGAGATACGTTCATCATAGTCACAAAATTTTGAATTATTAAGTAAAAATGGGCATTAAAAAATTCAAACTCGTTTATGTCATTTTTTTAGTAGCATCACATTTGACATGTTGTCAAGTTGACATCCTTTGATACTTAATCTGCGCTTGAAATTTGCCTTCATAACATTTGTATTTGCTTTGGAAATTTCGCATATCGTCAAGTTATTGGAATTCCAATGGGGACTAACTGTGCACCACCTATTGCGGACCTGATGTTGTATTGCTCTCAGTTACAGCTTATAACTAAATTCAGCATAGACCCTGCGAAACAACGTTTTAAACAAACATTTAACAATACTTTAAGTTATTTGGATGATATATCGGCTCTAAATAATGACGTCTTCAGTATGTACACTAAAGAAATTTATCCTGTTGAATTTATTTTGAATAAAACTAATACTACTAATGACCACTGTCCTTTCCTCGATTTTGATATCTACATCAATAACCGAAGGCTTCATACACAAATTTATGATAAAAGATAATTATTTATTTTGAGATGATGACGTTCCCTTGTCATCATCTTGTAGTGTTTATATATCTCACTCTCAACTTCTCCGACTCGCTCGTGTATGTAAAAACGTATAATATTTTAGCTAGAAAAATTTATGTATTACTGAAATATTATTACAACAGTGATGTCAATATCATAAACTAGTCAAAACCTTTGCATATTTATCATCGATCATTCGTAAATATAATTCAATATGCAGACATCTTATACGTTCAGGTATTTCACATCCAATTTTGTATGGTAATATTCTTTACGAATCACAAAAATATCAGTATTCACCTCAACAGCTAGCAAAACCTTTACACAGACTTATTAAGAGGGGATATAGTTACGATACTGTTGTCAGTTCATTAAAGATTCCATTATTTGGCTTTAATATTGGTTCACTTATAGGGTCTTTGCATCGGATTTAAACACATAAATTATATTCTATGACATGGGTTATGTTCTTCTCATATATTTCATGATAGTATAATACTTAACCCCTAACAAGAGGGATTGCGACTGATATTCATTTGATGGAGACATAATCTTTCAATCAGTTAAATTGGAGTCTGGAGCTGGCATGTCAGTAACTGCTAGTAGTGTGTTGTTATTTATGTATTATTGTTATTTTCTTCATTTTCTTTTGTTTAATACACTGACATCGGACTCGCACCTCTCCTTAACTGACTTTCACTGTGCGTATTTCTGAGCGTTTTTTTTTCTACATTTGCTAAAGGTATAGAATGAGGGTTATAATATCAAAAAACGTGTTTAAACTGCCGTAGTTTTGCACCTATCCCAACTCTGGAGCCTCTTGCGTTTGTTTGTTTTTCGTGATTTTTAATTTTAATTTCTTGTGTATATGTCGCGATCGTAGTTTCTTACTGCATTGAAGAACCATATGTGAATAAATGTGATAATAAAAAGACAATCTATGTTAGTCGTAAATTATTATCACAGGAAGATCTAAACAATTGTTAAAATGACGTTAATATACTTCTACGAAATATGATAGCCATTGCTGAGTGGTCTAAGTACTTCATCAACAGTGCTTAATTACCTGTCAAATCTGAAGTAGTGAATTGAAACATCACTTCTGTATATTTGAATTCGATCTTAACTGACAATGGTATCCAGTTAACCAAATGCTGGTGGTTTTCTCTGGGCACTTCAATCTCATCATTCATTAATATTTGGTCGTCATGCAAGCATTGTTGCTGGCAGTAAGTTTAACCAACAACAAAGCTAATGTTGACCCTAGATGTTTTATTTTGCTAATATACATTTTTTACCAAATTATAATTGAGCATATGAAAGCAAATGATTTGGCAAGAGTCCAACTTTATTGTTCTGAGTTGTATAAAACACTTTTTAATTTTTGATTTTTTTAAAATACTTTCTATATAGGGATGCCAATGTAGCAGTGGTTTCATTCCGTTAGTGTGATTTGTCGAAAGAATTACAATTGCATCCACCAACAAAAATTCACTTGGTTTTTAATCTAGGTATAGTGTAAAATATCCAGCATTCATCATAAGATTCTACAGAGTTTTTTTCTTGAAAGGGAAAAATATTTAAAAAAAAAATGGACTTGTAAGCATGAATAGTTCAAAGAAGAAAATAAGGTAAAGGCTAATTGTATAGTAGAATTTGAGGTACATTTAAAGATAAATATTTAATATTTGCAAACACTTGTGTTTATTTAAGTCAATTCATTGAGTTATATTAATGAAAAAAGCTAACACACCGAACTCCTAAGAACATTCAAAACGGACAGTCCCTCTTCAAATGGCAAAGATTTGCAGTGATTGGTAATTAAAAGTCAAGCTTACATATAAAAACTCTAAGTAGCCATTCATAAACTCATAAACGATACCAGGATTGAAATTTTATATTTGCGCCAGAGGGGCGTTTCGTCTAAAATAGACTCATCAGTGACGCTCGAATAAAAAAATGTTAAAAAGACTATATCAAGAACGAATTTGAAGAGCATTGAGGACGACAAAATTCTTAAAGGTTCTGCCAAATGCAGCTGAGGTAGAAAATTGTTAATTTGCAATTTTCAAAAGCGTCTATTTATAATGTTTATTCCGGGTTTTTTTTCTGACACGATATTTCATGTCTTGCATTTCCTATCCTTTTTATATTGAAAGAGGATTCATTTTCAAGAGACCTATTTCATGATGTTTGTGGTTTCATTTCTTCAATTTGTTGTTAGTGCGGTAATGTTTCATTCATTGATCTTATCGATTGCACTGAAATCATGATTAACGAAAACAATCAACAATTTAACTAAACAGTAATTGTGTGTTATGTCTTACAGCAAGAGCCTAGGTGATTTAAATTCCAGTTGCTAGAAATTTCAAACAGTTTTAGACCTGTTGTCAACCTTCTACTGTTAATGTACATTTGATCTTTGCAGTTGTGAAAGTTAAGTCTGAATTTCATAGCAGGAAAAAAATGAGTCATTATCATATATCTTGGTTGTTTCAAAACGCGTTTGTTTTTTTCTATTTACTGTTTCCATAAAATATTCTTTAACTTAATGTGACACTGTTAATCAAGGTAGTAGAAATAGATTTGATTATATCACTGTTGGCTATGGTTATCATCTAATATGAAAGGAAATGATATGTAAAATTTTCACTGTTATACTGTAGATTTTAATACTCATGCCAAGTATTTTATTTTTTGAAACAAAAATGAATTTAAACTAATTAAACAAGGATTAATTCGGAAAAACAAGTTAGTATAACTGCTATATTTCAAAAATTGCACGAGCACCTTTCATCTTGTATATATATGTGTTCTCTTTTTTTTTTTAATTTCATGCTCTTTCACTCAGTCGGAAACCAGGCAATAAATGTTTACTGTATTGTTTTTTGTATTTTACACCAGTACTGAAAACCTTCTATCGTTTACGGGAAGGCTTTACATACATAATTTAAGTTGTATAAGAAAAACAAAATTAGTACTAGTATGTTAAATTTGATGTATGCCTTATTGTGCTTCTTCGTTACATTTGTTGTTTTTTCAGTGATATTAAGATGATAACACATTATTGACTGCTGTACCCCTATTTTTGACATTTTTATTCTTTGAGTATGTTTGTTTTGTTCATTAATCGTTGACAATGTAATGGAATTTGATACGACTGTCATTAAAGTGAGAGGTTATGCTAGCTATAAAACCAGGTTCAATCCACCATTTTCTACATTAAAAAAATGCCTGTTCCAAGTCAGGAATATGACAGTTGTTATCCATTCGTTTGATGTGTTTGGACATTTGATTTTGCCTTTTGATTATTGATTTTCCTTTTTGAATTTTCCTCGGAGTTTAGTATTTTTGTGTTTTTACTTTTACTATAGTGACAAAATGTTTAAAAGTTAATAGAAACAAACAAAATTGCAATTTTCTTCTCAATTACGACGTGTTTTATTTTAAAAACACCATTTGCATAAGTTTTCAATTTATCTAGTTCATAGTTGAGCAGAACAATTATATATCAAGTCGACGACATGGGTATCTTTCAAGTTGGATGACAAAAATGCGTAACCTCCGATTTTTTGGAAAAAAATACCACTGACGGAAAACATATCAATCTATTAGTTTAGTATTTTTCGTGTCTGTCCTTCCTTTATGTGCCTGAAGAAAAAATCCCAAAAATGGGTTACAGTTGTATATGTTAGGGCGTGTTTAAGTTGAGTATTTTGTCTTGATATCGTACAAGGTAAGAATATTTCATACATCTTCTCGCTTCAAATTCTATCATTTTTATATATTTAAGCTACAGGTTGACGTTATAACACCAAAAAATGACAGTATTAAAAGATGAAATATATGGGTCCAGTGAAATACCTATCTCATGAGTCACAAAAACAGAGAAGGTGTGTTCGAATAGCTTTTTTTTTACTGAAAGTACTTGACGACAGTCGTTCAAATTGGATGATGAAAATGCATATCTTCGAAAAATTCTATTTTTTTGTGTGTGATAACTAGAGTTTATAGTCTTCATACACTAATAAAATCTAGTCTGCCCTTCCACGAAATATTTAATATGATTTTTTTAAATGTTTATGAATTTTCGAAAGTTCCACCTGACAACCGATCAGACAATAGTTTTAAGTTGAATCAATGCAGACAAGATTCTTAACTGATGCTCATTAGCTAATTGATACATTTGTCTTTAAAAATACAACTGACATATAAGTATCGTAATGGTGCAATATGGATAAATTTATCGGTTTCCAAGAGCAAAATTGGTAGCGCGTCATCCCTACAATGGCTTCCGTTTCTACGATTGTGAAAATGAACTGGCGTAATGGGGAGATAATTTTGACGAAGTAGGATCCTGGCTGCACTAACATATGACAAACAGGAAATATTCTGCGTGATTTAAGTCTTAAAACAGATTTTTTTTTAAATAGTCAGGGCAAACCAAATCGGTATTTTGAGGAGAATTTCTTTTTTACTCTTTATACTTATTTTCAAATACTTTGTTACAAAATAAAGCTTTGGCCAGAGTATTTTTTTCATGATATATATACAGAAATAGTCAAATAAAATGTTTACAAGTTATGAATTTAAAGGAAACAATTATAATCCCTCTCTGGAAGCTTATATTTTTCTTTGAATAAAAAGCCTATTAGTCCTCTGTACTATTATATGTCTTTTGTCTTTTTATTTTTAGTCATGGCTTTGTCATTTAATGTTCAATCTATGAGTTTGACTGCCCCTCTTGTATGTTCGTTCCTCTCTAGTAGATAATATTTGTTACGACACACCTTATTGAGACGGCATTACAATTCAAAATTACAATCTTTTAGTTTTATTCATAACTTTAAAACACAAGTTGTTTTTCTTAAACACTCCATAACTAATTCTCTCATTACGAATGACACTACATTTTTCCCAGTGTTCAAATTATGTCCATTGTTTTACACAGGGAGGATGTCAGTCAATGATACGTCCTAGTCCTACCAATACCAATACAAAACGTGATACCTCTAACTGGACAATATTATTGCAGTTAATATTAATCAAATTGCTCACATAGAAGCACAATAGTTGTTTCAACAAATTTTGTAGACGTACAGTGCTGGAAGCTCCCACAGCAATCATTGTCGACAACTCTTCGTCATTTTTTCCATATTCAATTTGGGTAATAAATAAATCTCTCAAGTAATTCTTTAAGAAACGTACAGTAGTAAGCGACTGAAATCTTTTGAAGCAGTAATAACACGTTATTTCTAAAAGGGTCTCATTATATGTCCCTCTCCTGAACGCGGCGAAAACTTAAGTTTTTAAAAGTAATGACTTATTTTTGAGAGTCAGTCAACTTTCATACTGATAGTTTTGTCAGCTTGAACACATCGCTTACTTATTCATTATGATATTTCTTACATAAATATATGATATTTACCCAAAAACGTTGATTTAATAGCCTACAAAGTCATGAAATTGGGTAGAATGAGAGGTTTATCTGGACCGAACAAAGAGGTACATTGGTCAAAGTCATTTTTTGAAAAATATTTACTGTGTAGATGAGATGAACATTTTTTCAATTTGTCGGTGAATTTATTGGTCCACACTATGTTTGGCGTGATTTGGCATGATTTCAAGTTTTTTGAAGAAATGTTGCTCATATTACTGATATATGTTGTTATACATTAAACTGAATTTCTTGAAACTATTAAACTGATTATGACACAACTTGTCAGTCTTGCTTACAATTACTGTTTTTTACAAAAAAGTTATCACATTCAGTTTGTTAAACAGAATGGTCTTCTCTGGGGAAGCTGTACATGCACCTATGACCTTGAATGTAGTCTCAATTTCCAAAATTTCGTACTATTTCACTGGAATATTGAACACCCGAAAATTTTTACGTATAGATTAATTGAAACCTCCTTGCGGCAAATTTATTTTAAGACCAAATGTATTGTAAAAATACTGTTAAAACTGTAACGTGTTATTCTATTGTACAATATAAAATTGAAATCTTAGTACAGTTTTTTTTTCTTCATTTAAATGTTATCATTTGATAGTTAAAACGGAACGTGTATTGATTTTGGGTTATTTTCAACATGTATAGATGATATTACTGTCGACAGATGTTAGTTTAAAAACATCACGAAGTTTAGTGAGAAAACAGATTGCTTTGTACATGTTGTACTTGTGACTTTTTTGTGTTTCTTTGGTATATATGACCTTGCTCAGTACTATTAAACATCCCGTCATTATGTTTTTGTTCTATTAAAAGGCCATTATGTTAATGATCTTTTGTAATTTCAAAAATACTTTGAACAACAAAATTGTTTTATATCAATGAGTTGAACGACAAATTTTGTATTGTAAAAGGACTGTAAAATTAGAGACGTGTTATTATATTATACAATATAACATCGAATTCTTAGTACAGTTTTTATTCTGTTTAGGTGATTCTACTGTCGACAGATGCTAATTATTCACACATCACGAACCAGGGTCAGAACACTGACTCAGATTCAATATTTCATTTAAATCTCACCCCTTTTATAACATATCACATTCACATTGATTTGTAAACAATAGTGCACACAGCTACTTTTGCATAGGTACTATTTCTGTACTAAACATTTGTTGTACTGGAAATCTACTTTTAATATTCAGTACTATTTTGTTACTCTAAAATTATTGTAATATTTAGGAACCTGTGTTTTACAGTACTTTATTTGTACTTGAAAAGGTACTACTGATTTTTGATTACTTCCGTTACATTTTAGGCATTTTTAAAGTTTTTCTGCTTCAAATCTCTTAAAGTTATGATTTTCAAACATGGTATATTGTATTATTTCAGTACCAAAAATATTTAGTACAAATCAAGTACTGTACAATACAAGTATCTAAATATTACAATAGTTTAAAAGTAAAGAAATAGTACTAAATATAAAAAGTAAATTTCCAGTACTGCATTTTTTTAGTACAGAAATAGTACCTATGCAAAAGTAGCTGTGTATTCTTGTATAACAGTAAAATAATCTAAGATATGCAAATGATATCATATGATGAATAACATAGCCTATGACATAACAATATCTACAATTAAATAAAAGGCAACAGTAGTATACAGGTGTTCAAAGTGAGAAATCGATGGAGAAAAAACTAATCCGGGTTACAAACTTACACCGAGGGAAACGCATTAACTAAAAGAGGAAAACAAAGGAACAACGGGAACAATGATGTGCATACAAACAAACGTCATATTTCATAACTATTTGATAACAATTGCCAAATCCTAATTTGGTATAGGATATTTTAAGAAAAATATTGGGTTGAACCGTGTGTTATGGTTAGCCAAACCTGTCGCTTTATGAAATGTAAAAAGACATCGCTAAAACGCTTAAATGACAACACTACATGACATGAATATAGTACTAAACCATAAAGATTTACTAACTACTAAAGATATAACTATATAAATATATTCAAGATTTAGATACATCGTCTGATATGTAAACTAGTATCTCAAAACATCCATCCGTTTCTTTTTGAAGCTACACAACGGCACATCCTAGTGTTTCTCCAATATATTTTTCTTTAAGTAATAAGTTGTAATAAAAATTCCTACGGCGTACCTTTATTATTGAGACTACCATACAATTCAAAATTGCATTTGTTTTTATTTATTTTTTTCTTAATTTTAACATACCAGTTTTTCTCATTATTTAGATATTTGTTTGTGTCAGTTTTAACACTTTGTGATTCATTTTCTCATTATGAATGACACTATATCTTTCAAATGTCCTATTATAACTTTCAACTAAGTCATATATTTGTCTTGTATTGGTCCAATATCATGAATCGCTGTTCTGTGCAATAGTATTGCAACAAATATTACGAGTGTTCCAAATAGATGCCTTTTATGTTAAAAAAAAAAACAAAACACAAATTTAGTAATCCATCGCCACAGTGTGGGAACGGAACTGTACGGTGTTTTAATATTTTGGTTATTCGGGAGACTGTCAAGCGGTGCTCCGACATTCGAAAAACAACATGTGGATGAATGTAAGTTTTGATTAACGCAAACATTATAATATTAAGTTTCTGCTTGAAGATTTGGTAACGAAAACATTCTACACAATATAATAGACCAATCAAATGCTGTAAGCGACATATACAGCCACACGTTTTCTAACAAACGGTTGAGCTCCGAGTAAATCGCTCAAAATTCGTCATCAACATCGAATTAAAGTTAAAAAATAATTCAAAAGGATATTCATAACTACACCAATTTTTACAACTAAGCCTTTGGTGATATATAGTCTAACCATTCTGAAAATTCTATAACGATTTTCAGTAGAAAATTAAATAAATCAATTTCTTGATGTTGGTTGATATTATTGACTGTACAATCACTCGCTCGCCGGCTGTATTCTCGCTCGGAGCCTTTCTGTACAATCACTCGGGCAAAATAATAAAATAGATTGCATATTTAATTCATTGTTTTCTATTTCACTCAATATTGATGTATTAAATATATAAATAAGAGTGAACATAAATTTTCTCCTCGCTTTCCAATTAAGTTTCATTCGAGTACACCATTCTAACGCACACGTAGTTTTTCTATACCAGAGACACATAAATCGAAAATCAGTATACAAGACAAAAACGTAAAGCATACATCAAAATAAATATCGATTAAGAATAATAAGCTCGTCATACAAACTTCAGTCAATAAAGTAATTATTTCAAGTATTCCAATATTTTCCATATAAAAAAATGATGAATTTACTTTCAAGTTTTGGGAATTGATTTCAACCTTGGTCACAATATAAAAAAGGCAGTGGCTATTCGTCCGGCTAGCCGGACAAATAGTCAAAAATGTCTATTCATCCGGCAAGCCGGGCAAATAGCATGTTTACGGTTTTTCGCTATTTGTCCGGCCAAAATCATAATAATAGAGATATAGCTTTGTGTTTTGAAGGTTTTAAATAAAGCACGAGTTGTTTTAATTATTTTATTAAACTATACATTTGATTCAGATTTTTTAATTCTAATTTTCTAAAGGAATTTGGGTAGGGGGGTGATGATTCTCTCTTTTGTAGTTCTGCCTATGAATTTCATGTAAGGTTAATAGTCGGGTCAATCATTATTGGCTATATCTATGATTCCAGAAGATCCTTAATTCATTGTTTGTGTGAAGTTTGGTTAAAGGAAGGCCCTACTATGATTATGCACGATTCTTCATTTAAATTGTTCGGCGATTTTTTATTCATAGGAAATTAGACAAAAGGGCAGACACGTGTAACCTGTCCCGAAAAGTAGGATTTTGTTTTCGATAAGATTGTTTGAGAAAAAAAATGTGTATGTGATACGACAGAAAAAAGGGGGTGGGGTACCCCAACCCTGGTGTCTTATTCACAGTCAAGTCATATCAGTATGTTCATATATCTCCGTTATAGAAGAACTTGAAAATAATGCATCCAAGCAAGTTTGATATACTATTTTTCATTCAAGCAAGTTTGATATAGTATTTTTTTTCCGAATGCGTTTTGCTCCATAAGGTAAATGGGGGTAAATCATCCATTTCACTTCGATTTCAGGCTTATTCCTCAGTTAACATGTACACGCTATTGTTCTGGAATCACTCCTATATACATTTGCTTAAAGCAATCACATTCTCTCAGGTTTTCTCTATGACATCTTTAAATAACGATTTCCAATCCTCAAAACGTCCATTGCATACGCGTGTGTGTTATCCGACACCGCGTGTGTTATCCGATACCTCATCCGGGACACTTTCCGCGTCACATGATACTTTTGTTTATATTGAAGATTTGCGCATCCGCAGACGGATGGCCGGACGAATAGAGATTTTTAACTATTCGTCCGGCTAGCCGGACGAATAGACACTCCGTATAAAAAAAGCGAGGATTTCCTCTGTTTTCTGTGACAGCTTATATACTAATATTATTAATATTACGGCCTGATTATGCACGAACTAATTGTCACTGGACAATAATTAAGCACCAATCAATCAAATAATATTTATTTAAAAACACATATCATACTACTTTAAGTGGAACACAATTTAGCGTTCAATCTTTAATTTTTCACTAGGATACACATCATGAACGGAAACGAAATTTTCAAATGTATATATTGCCAACTAACGACACGAGATTTCGAAGAAATTATAGACCATAACATAATTAACCATGGTGATGTTTTGTTAAAAATTAGAATCGTTAACACTTTCCAAACAGCCACACAGGAAAGAACGAAAAATTACAATATTATTTCAAACGAAATTTTGAGGAATGAAAAAATAATAATTCCAAATTAAGAGACAATGACTTTGAAAATTTCTAGACTTCCCGAGGAAAATGATCCATTTTTGCACTTTCAAGAAAATAAAAAGTATAAATTGGAACTACCTTTAGAAACAGACATTTCTGAAAGAGCAACAGAATTTCTTTTCAACCAAATACAAGATTTACCAATACCACAATCTGATTTGCAGGATGAACAGGAAGAAAACGTTATGGAAACGCATGGAGAACATTTTTAGATACTGATAATTCAACGGAGTTGTATGAACTTTTACCTGCAGTTATCCAAACCCTTAAGAATGAAGGGGAAATGGACTCTTACGTGAAGTTCAATAGGCTTGTGGCCGGATATAAACTTCCTCTAAAAAATATTGCGTTCTTGTTATTTAAGGATGTGGTTTCGTGGTATTCGTTGGACGACTCTCATAAAATGCGTTATTCACCGGAGGTGAAACAGTTTTGGCGAAAAGGCCTCAAACTTTTTAAGGGAAGGTTTCTGAGATTTATGAGTGGAATGAAAAATCAAGGTCAAGATATTTAGAGACATTTGAATCCCGAAGATTCAGCAATTAACTTTGCAGTACCAGATCGTAAATCATTGGATGGGTGATATATATCAGAAACTCTTAAAAACTTGACACCAAGAATTTTCAATGAAATGATTGATATGCTACACGAACACGACCAAGATCAACTTTAGACATACAAAATTTGTTTTGATGGAAAGAAATTAAATGCTGGCGTCGATGGTCAAAAAAGTGGAGACATAAATCTTTGGGGATATGAAGGCCCTCCATCACTTCAAAAGATTGAAATATGTATGAGAATGATTTAAAATGCATTTCATCGTTAGAAAGGACCATTTCTACTCTTGATATACGCCATTTTATTATCTTTCATGAACCATAACTCCTGAACGGTGAAAGTCAAAATCGTCATTATTGAACTTGACCTCCATTTTGTCATCAGTAACAACATATTAAAATTTGGGAAGCTTTAGTAGAACAGTTCATGCGTAAATGCACGGACAGGACTGGAAACTCCATTTTTCAATCTTTCAAGAACCATAACTCCTGAATTCATTGGTTGAATGGTTCATGAGTTAATGCACGGACAACATTTGATTGCCGCCATCCCGCCGTCCAACCGCCCGCCCACCGTACATCCCCAAATTAATAACCGACCTTTTTGTCACAAAAATCCGGTTAAAAATGGAACTCCAAATTGATTGATGCTTTTACATGCTTTGTATCATCATAAATCGTTTTTAAAAAAGAATTAACAATGCCATAGCAAGTTGAACAAACCGCGCTATGCATTGCAGAAATTATACACGAAGTTTTAACAATTAAGTTTATTTTATGTTTTCTCCATTAAGTGTCAGTCTTTGTAAGAATCAGGCAATTTAGGTAAAAATCAAAACATGATCAGAAAAAACGCACCGAGCTAATCATTCTATTTAATACTAACCATCATCCTGAGTTAAAAATTATTAGTCTTTCGTGTGTGTGTGTCTGGTAATATCAAATAACTCGGTTAGAATATTGGTTAGAATGATAGCAAATCACAGAGTTATCTCCCCTTATTTGTTAATTTCTAGTGCATTTCAACCAAATTGTATCTTCTATAACCAGAACAGAAAACAGAAATGATTGTTATTTTTGTGCATAACTACATATTATGAACTGAAATCAATGTCAAATTGGGTGGGTTTTTTTGGTCATGTTTTCATCACTGTCTGATTCTTAGGCAGACCGGCACTTAATAAACAAACAAATTCCAAAATGTACATTTTTTTCCGACGTAGTCGGTATAGTTTCGGTGTGTGCCCTTTGAACTTAAGGACACTTAACTATGGCAACAGAATACGCATGCTCGAAAATCCTTTCTGTGATTGGACAAAATGCGGTCATGGTGGGTGATTTGGTTGTGTTTGAAAAAACGTCTCGAAAATTATATCGTGATGAAAAGCAAGTGAAAAACTATAAATATTTGAACTAGATCTTACAAAGATTTATATTTTTTATTAAAATAATTGTTTCTCTAATAGCTCGTTGCATCCACGACAGTTGTTTATTTGGGACAATTATATAATTTTAAATGTGAACTTTTAGAACGCAACTACGTATGTGAGATTTCCGCGGGGTTTTGTTGAATGTAAACAGAAAGATACTACTTGTACTACCAATAGTTTCTAGCTTTGTTAACCATGAATTAAGTTTAATGTAAACAGTAGTAAATGTATATTTGTTTCTTGTTATTTGCACTGAATTTTTTGATAAATAAAATTTGTATGTGTCATCACAATATTCTTTATAATATATATTATTGCCTTAATATAACCAGACTTAGTAAAGAATTTATTGTAGTTACATTCAGATGGAGATTTTATTAAAGAGGTCCTGCATCACTAAGTCAGTGTGCTTCTGAAGGTTATCGAAATGATAGTTTTAAACATATACTCAAATTTAAATACGTCGGATGTCTTTTTTAAAGATAGTTCTTGTTTATCTTGTGTTTGTATTTGTCAGCTAGTTTGTTAATAATAATATAGATTTTACGTGTGTGACCATGCTCAATTCTGTGAATGTAACTGATATGGACGTCTCGATTACTACTTACTTTGGAGTTAATTCAATAGTTTATAGGAACACTACAGCTGATGATATTAGTACAGATATATATAAAGAAGTTTATCAGGTCAATGTATATATTTATAAATTTCCTATTGGCTATAAAATATAATCAGAGTTTTTATTTAAAGATATTAGATTTGTAAATTTCCTTTTTCTACATACTATGTAATATATACGTGTTTCTCGTTTCTCGTTTTGTTTATATAGATTAGACCGTTGGTTTTCCCGTTTGAATGGTTTTACACTAGTAATTTTGGGGCCCTTTATAGCTTGTTGTTCGGTGTGAGCCAAGGCTCCGTGTTGAAGGCCGTACTTTAACCTATTATGGTTTAATTTTTAAATTGTTATTTGGATGGAGAGTTGTCTCATTGGCACTCACACCACATCTTCCTATATCTATTTGTACTAAAATCGAGGTTTCTCATGAATACTGTAGCCAAAATCATTACTCTGCTCCCAGGCGACATTACAGAACTGTTCCAAGTGATAATACAGTCGAAAGTTGTTTACCAACGAGCGATCGTACAGTGGAAAAAATTTAGTGACTTCTGTTTTCAAAGATTTATAACTATTTTCTAGTGTAAACATGGTGAAGTTGTATATGATGGAAAACTATATAATGATTCTTATTACACAACTTAAAATTTTGTTTAAAAAACCTTGTAAAGTCAGATTTTCAGCTGAATGAAGACCATAATTTGCATAATTTGGGTCGGAGCTCTTACTTTTATTCCATTTTTTTCCCTGTTTTCTTGCCACTAGAATATTTTCTGACCCCTGGAATGTTTGAATATTATTGACAGATGCAATGCTTTTCTCATATGCATTAAAAGTGAGCCCAGAGATAGTAATTATATAAAACACTTACCTTCTCCGTAGCTGAAAATGCTCTCGAATGTCAAGCCCCGCTTGACAGTCTCCCGAATGACCAAACATTAAAACACCGTACAGTTCCGTTCCCACACTGTGATCGCGTGATTTACTGAAAATTCACTGCCTCTACTATGGCTTCTGGTTCTAGGGGGTTTAAAACGCCCCTCTAAAGAATTGTTTCGAGCTTTGACATTTTTCAATTTTAAATCTAGTTTGCTGATGATATTTTGTTTTTTCATTTGCCAAGAACAGATATTTCACTAGATAGGAGAACTATTTTTCTCACACCGGTTAGGAAATGTGAAAATAGCGCAAACATTAAGATATCCAACGATCATTTATAAATATTTTCTCAAAGCCTATAATTTTTTTGTTATATTGATGATTTGTTTGTATAGGAAATATCATGTTCGGTGTCCGGTTGGGTTTTTTTTTTTGTCGAATTTGTTTTATAAATTATAAAACTTATGTACTTTCTTGTAAAACAAAACTTTATCATATCAGAATCTCCATATTAAACTGTACTGCTAATATATTATTTTCTCCACGTTCTCTATTTTGCTGATAGTTTTTCCTGTTCGTGACCATAACCACTAAAATACTCTTTTTTTGCAAAAAAGCTAGGTATTTCCTGGCATTTGAAATAATGCCTAACATTGTTAGGCATTTTATAAACTGCTTGAGAATTAAGTCATTTTAGAAACTGCTTGAAAATTAATTCATTTTACAAAATGACTAATTAAAAAAAAAATGCCTGTTACGTGTACATAATCATTTTCTTAATGTCATAATTTTAGTAACCTTCGTCCATATTACACCCCGTTGAAAAGATTCAATGAATTTTTAAAAAAAAATCTAATTAAAAAGTTTGTATTATATGAAACAAATACAAATGAAATTTCTTGGAACTTAAAATGTTTTTGAATGTTATAATATCGTAGTTGAAACAACATAGGTATTGATTTTATATTAGTTTTCAATATATATAGAGGACAGTACAGTCGACACAAGATATTATTTCTGTAACCATCACGCAGTTTTATCCTTAACTGATAAAATAAGAAAAAACTGCATAACGAGTTATGTTTCTTTTAGTTTTGTATTGTGTTTTAAGTTTAAGTTCCGTTGTATACAGTGTTAATGTGGAGCGAGGTTCTTCAGAAAATGGTTTTCTATGGATAATGGCCAAACAACTAGACCGACTAGAAAACAAAGTCCAGGAAATGCAGAAACAGTACAGTACGGAAATTAAATCAGTTAAGGAAACATTATTAAAACAAAGTAAGTTTTCAAGAGTTTTTTCTGAACAATCCAAGTAGTTAAAGATTATTAAAAGCGTTATGTTTGGCACTTTTTAGAACTATAGACGAAGCATTCAGATTTTCACTCACTGAAGTTCACTATAATATACGAGAAAATATAAAAAGAAGTAGATGTTGTGTGAGAACTGTCTAAGTTTGGAGTCTTAACGGTATTTTTCATGAATTATTTCGATCGGCAACAACGAATGTGAAGTTTTTCTTATTCGAACTTGGAGCCTGAATGAATGAAAAATTATTCCCTTTATTTCCCATACATGTACGTTACCCTTTTACATTGAATTCTTCATAATTACATTTATCAAATATTGTAATCAAGCTTGTTCTAGACTTTTTGGACGATGTTAAGGGGTTAAACATACTAGGGTAATGAAGACATAAAACAAAATAAGGTGGTAAAGAAAAGAGAAAATTGGATCAACCAAATATTTGTTGTTTTCCTTTTTTCTTGTAATTTTTTATTTGAAATGTCTTATGACTCCTGAATTCCATTCATGTGTATCGTGTAAGGATATTTCAATATGAAATTGAGGCAGTGTGAACATATTGATTGATTTATTTATTAAAAAAATGTAAATCATACAAAACATAATTAAACAATACAACGCAAATATATACGCAATGCAAAAATAACAACATATTCAACATCTTAAGTTGAGTAGTAAAACAAATAGGTAAAGAAGTTCTGTTTAGTAACTTTTAATCCAAGGAAAGAAATATTAACGTACATATATTTGTAGATATGCTAATTGTATATTGATTGATTAATGCTTAGTAATTGATGTTATGAAATTAACTTCATCAATTGTATAGCATATACAATACATGTTACATTTTGATTTTAAACATATTTTATTCATTAAGATATGAAAAGGATTGATCAGTAGGCAGAGCCTATAAAAGCTCTCTCTGTATTTTGTGCTACATTATAAAGATCTCTGTATCAACAGTTGTAGATAGTTATCAAAAGTACCAGGATTATAATTTCGTACGCCAGACGCGCGTTTCGTCTACATAAGACTCATCAGTGACGCTCAGATCAAAATAGTGAAAAGCCAAAACATATACAAAGTTGAAGAGCATTGAGGACCAAAAATTCAAAAAAGTTCTGCCAAATACGACTAAGGTAATCTACTCCTTGTAGATAAATTGATGAACGGTCCGATTGAAAGTCAAAACAAAATCAACACCAACTCTAAATCTCTACAGTCATGAGAAATGTTGGGGTTATTTTCACAACATAAAGTACATTGTCTTTCTCAAATCGATTACTAGTACTTGGCGTTGACATTTCAAATTTCAATGATTAAAACAGTGTATTAATCAAATTTTTCAGGTCCGTCCATAGTGACGTTTCTAGCACGTTTGGTCTCACCAGGCGATATTGCGGCTAAAGCTACTGTAAAGTTCGAAACAATAAAAGAAAATATTGGGAATGGATACAACAGTGGAACAGGGATTTTTACTGCTCCAACCAAGGGTCTCTATCATTTCACAGCTTCAGCAAGACAAAGCAGAAGTGGATATTTGCACTTAGGAATGTTCCGAAACGGAGAAGAAATGGCAGTTTCTGTTGCAATGGATTACCAGTCTCTAACAATTGGTACAACATTTACACTTCAATCTGGTGACCGTGTTTACGTCAAGAACATATGGTCTCGAGCCTCTGGCATCGTTGGCGCTGGACAAACCTATTTCTCTGGTAGTCTTTTACACAAAATGTAAAGAATATAATCATTAAATAAAATATTTGTTTTTTGTTTATCTGGTTGTTTATTTATTTCAAAATCAACATATGCTCATTCGTTTGCATTTGTCTAGAAATTTTATTCCTTTTTAAGTAATGCACAAATAACACTGTTACAATGCAAAAAAAACTAACTTTGAAACTGGATAGAAACTATAAATTACTTAAATAAGTTATCTTCCTTTTTCATGTTTAAACATGTGTAGTTGAAACTATTTTCTATAAGATTCGTACACCATAGATTTCTGATTTCTTTCTTTATATATTTTTTTTATATTCTGACAAATACCGTTATTCAAATACTTATCATGTTGTAACTTTAATATTAAAGTATAAATAAAAGCAATAGTAGTATACCGCTGTTTTACGGTTTACTACTGTTGCTTTTATTTATACTTTGATATTAAATATATAATATTTAATATTAAAGACGACACAAGACGCCTAGATATAAAAGATCGAAAGTGAAAAAAATTACAAAATTGTACAGCACTGAAGATCAAAAGTTGAAAAAGGTTGTGTCAAATACGGCTATGTTTTTATGCTTGGGATAAGAACATCCTTATTATTTAGAACAATTAAAGCTATTGCAAACAGTAAATTTTATCAAATGAATATAAAACAGATATACATAATGAAACCGAAGTATTAACTAATTACAGAAAACTAAACCCGAATACATAATCCTAAGACCAACACAGAATAGACA
The DNA here is from genome assembly GCF_036588685.1 of Mytilus trossulus. Classification (NCBI taxonomy): domain Eukaryota; kingdom Metazoa; phylum Mollusca; class Bivalvia; order Mytilida; family Mytilidae; genus Mytilus; species Mytilus trossulus. Next base: position 2,922,074 of record NW_026963340.1, on the reverse strand, counting down.
CACTCTACACAGTCATGCCTCGGCGTAATAAATCATAAAAATGACGACACATACGATGACGAAAATGCACAACAAATACGTCACGTTTGAATTTGAAACTTCTGAAACAGCGTAAAAATGACGTCACAGATGAAAAACTATAATTCAAAAGTAAGATGGAATTAGGATAGATTTAAGATTATATTAGACCTAAATACTGATTTTACATTAAAACAGTATAGCAATTAACTATAATATTTATATCTCCAGTTTGTTATGAATCCAACTTCAACCGTAAATTATCGTACAGATTACGTTGAACAAAATTATATTTAATAAATGAAGCGGTGATTATTTTTTTTTCCATAACACATAAATATAATAGAAAGACGTCAACACATTTGACAACATCCGATGAGAATTACAAATATAACATTAAACATATAAACTAAATACATGAATTTGGGATAGACAAGTACCGTAACACGTCTTATAGTAATACGAATTCGCATTCAGCAAAACAGTCACAATCGGGAATAAGTCACGTTTGGTAACTGAAAAATTAGACGACATAATGACAAACCACAATCTACCGTGTGATAAAAATGTCCTTAGCTAGTTTGGTTAAAGACACATCGTATGGATCCACCAATTCGTGATGGTGTCCATAAAATTTACAGAGTGTCAATTTTAATCTGTCCTCCTCATAATTTTGTTGGAGCAGTTTCTGCGTAAGGACACACTCCTGTATATTAAGTCCGTATAGTGTGCACAAGCACGGGAATAACGTATCAATTGTGATATGTTAACACCATACGAAGGGGTAGAGTGTATGTTACTGCTGAGCAATGGGAAATTGATAATTGGGAAGTTAAAATCGTCCCGTTTATCATAGATTTTCGTGTGAAGTCGTCCGTCTACGTCAATATTGAGGAAAAGATCAAGGTATGAAGCAGTCCTTCTAGTATCAGTAGTATCCTTAATTTCAAGTTCACTGGAATATATGAGATGAAAGTATTGGCTGAAGTATTTCAATGATAGAACATCATCAATATATTGTAAAGTAAAATTAAAGAATTTCGCAAGGTGCTTTTTCTTTTTGTCTTTTAGAAGGTTCTGAATGAATTCTGCTCCATACGAGTACAAAAACAAATCAGCCAGCAGGGTGCACAATCAGTACCTATTGGAATACCGACTGTCTGTTGAAATATAAATCCTCCAAACTCAACAAATATGTTGTCGATCAAAAAGTCCAGCATTTTGATAATATCATGTTCAGCATATTTTCTGGAAAATTCAATGTGATTCTTCACAAAATATGAATTATTGTAACCCAAAACAAGAAATGTGTATCTACGATTCCCACATTGATAGGAAATGATCAAATTAATGATCACTGCGCATTTTTTGTCTTAAAATCAAAGGTAGTGATAAACATTGGAAGATATAGATATCGATAAAGTATCAGTAGTATACCGCTGTTCGACATTCATCAATCGATTGAGAAAAAAAAACAAATCCGAGTTACAAACTCAAACTGAAGAACACAAATATAAGATGAGATCTGGTATAGTTTTGTTCTGATTGCATTTCATGCCATCAATTTCTTAATTGAACGGAGAGAAAAAGCTAGAATAGTGTGTATCTATTTTTGTTTTATGACAAAAAAGCAACTACACGGACATTTGATATTAAAAAGACAGTGGTTTTAATGATGCGCATCGTCTCAAAGTCAGAGTAAGAAATATTTTGCCATACCCAACATTTGATTGCAATTCCACTGACTTAATCGTGAAGTACATTCTTTTTGACAAACACCGTAGATAAATCGTCTGATGACGAACTGGGTTCGGGTTCAAATATAGATCAGGCAAGTTGAGGAACGTGTTCTATCCAGTTTTTCTTCCAACTATTAAAGATAAAAGCAATACGACGAATAGTATCAACAAAATGACAAATGTTCCCCAATAACTGTTACAATACATCTTGAAAACATAACATGGTTGCGTTCAATATCGTAGCGGCTACGTAGCGCTACGTAGATTTTTGCCTAGCTGGTATCAATGTCTTTGTAGAAGCTATAGGTTAGCTACACGTTCAAAAATTTCGTGCAAAGACTTCTTACAGAAGTAAATGCCCTGTACAGTCAATTAAAATGTGTTACCTTATACGGTACAGTGCCAAATGCTCATTTCGACAATTAATTAATTAAAAGTATATGTTCAGTGATGATCGAGACTAGTGAAAATATATGAAAATCAAAACAAAAATAAAAGGAACTTTAAGAATGAATCAAAGCTATGCATGAAGGACATAGCAAAAGTTATTACAGTAGACACCATTTGAGATTTTTGTAGTTTTTTGTTTTTGCTTGACAGGTGGTTTAAAAAACGTAAGAATGCATACCTCGTTACTAATTGTTATACTCTAAAAACAAACACATAAGAAGCATACCAAGCTATTGTGAAGACCATGGAGGCAAATACACAACTAATGTAATCCTTGGTTGTTAACACTTTTTGCATTTATATATTGATACTTTTGACTGATGTTCCATTGTCTTCTATGAGATCACGTCAGGTTGACCACGTTTTTACCGGTGACACAATCAGTCAATAACATTTTTCTGCGAAATGTGATATCCAAAGGCCCAATAAAGGCAACAGTAGTATATCGTTGTTCAAAAGTCAGAAATCGATAGAGAGAAAACAAATCCAGGTTTAGAAACTAAAACGGAGGGAAACACATCAACTATACGAGGACAACAACAAAACAACATAACACTGAAGTGCAACAAAAGATAAACGACAATGCAACATACATTCATTAAAACGAACTATTAGATAACAAATGCCATTATTCTGACTTGGTTCATGACATTTTAAGAAGAAATAGTTGGTTGAACCTGGTTTTATGACTAAACAACCCTCCGCGATTCATGACAATGTTAAAAATAAGGCTGAAATGACAACATTACATGATGGGATTACAGTACAAATGGATACACAAATTTAAAATAATGATCGATTCAGTGGATGATAATACCAGTTATCACATATTTAGTACTGATATGTACGTTTTTGCATTGCCAATAATAGCCGGAAATCAAGGTTGGTTATCAGCCCCCGGGGCTGATATCGATATCAGCCCTCAAAAACCCATATCGTGCCCCCGAGTTTGACTTCCAGTAACCTGTCAATCAAATACTATTTGTAAACAAGATGGCAACAGAAGCAGACGACGAAAGGTGTATCACTGTAACGAATGATGATACCAGTAATTTCATTGAAGAATTTAAAAATGATAACACAAAGAGAAAAACTAAAAGTGACATAAAATTATTAACTGGATGGTTAAAGGAGAACAACGAATTACGGACAATAGAGGATATATCTGTACCTGAACTTAATCAGTACTTATAGCCAGATTTTATTTGTCTGTCCGGTCTCGGAAAAATGAGGAGTATGAGCCAGACAGCCTGAAGTCAATACAGTCATCGATTAATAGGCACTTGATGGAAAAGAGTGGAATAAATATTCTTAAAGATAAGGAATTTCACCACAGTAGAGAGGTGTTATCCGCGAAAAGAAAGCACTTGAAGTCACAGGGACTGGGAAACAAAAAGATGAAAGCTGATCCATTCTCATCCTCTGAAATAGATATGCTATTTGAACAGAATCTCCTAGGAACAGGTAGGTTTATGCAATATTATCATGTGACTTTGCATTTACATTAAATGATAATGATATCAGCTTCAAAAATATATCTTTAAGTTTTGAACGCGTATATTTTTTTTGGAAAATATGCTTCAGTCTTCTATATACATGTAAAATGACATTATTGATAATGAATGTAAACAACTTCTAGCTATACATAGTGTACGTAACGTTTTAATATTATCCTATAATCTGAACTGTCAATTCTTACTTTTAGGCAACCCTGAGGCACTACTTAATACCATATGGTTAAATAATACTTTGCACTTTGGTATGAGGGGAAGGAAAGAGCATACTGACATGTTATTTGGAGACATAAAAATGATGACAACAGCAAGTGGAGAGCAATATTTGGAATACAATGAAAGTCTGACTAAAACCAGGACAGGACAAAGTGACAGTAGAGCATTTGCACCTAAAATGTTTGCAACACCAGGTAACTTTCTTTCGATTTATTAAAAATTAATATAAAATTGACAGTAAATGATAAATACAGAAACCACCACACAAGTATGCCTACAAAATTAATTCATACATATATCATGTATATAACTTACATGTACTTTTAAAAAGAATATAAAACAAACACCCCAAAAAAACACAATATATCCAGAAATATCTAGCTATGCACATCAAAGAACTAAAAATGGAAACATGAACAAATGAAAAGAATAGATATATATATCACTAAAGCTTATTCACCTTAAAATATTTTTTTTTAAATGTAGATATTGTTTCAATTTAATATGATGCATGTCCTTGATTATTTTCATTTTCTTAAAATAGATAATCCACGCTGTCCAGTGAATGCATTCAAGCAATATATTCGTCGTCGCCCTGAATATGCTCTGACTCCAGACAGTCGCTTTTATCTAAGTATTAAAAGGATAATACAACCTGATGCCAGTGAAAATGCTAAACAAACATGGTTTACCATGCAGCCATTGGGTAAAAATACTCTAGGAGATTTAGCTAAAAAAATGTCTATGAAAGGTGGTCTTACAGGAAGAAAGGTTAACCATAGTGTTCGCAAAACTACAGTGTCCTCACTTCTTCACTCCAATGTGGAGGCTACTACCGTCATGCAGTTGACAGGCCATAAGAATGTTGCTTCCGTCAATGAGTATAGTTCAGCATCATTACAGCAACAGCAAACTATGTCAAATATCTTATCCGATATTGGTTCAGGAAGCCGGGGATTAATACCACAAGAACCAACTCCAAACACTAGCATTGAAGCCAAATCTGCAGATTTTCCGGAGGATGATATTTTTCACAGTGTTGAATTAAATGAAGTTTGCAAAACAATTGAAAATTTTGAATCTGTATAAAAAAATGTAAAAATAAACAGTGGAAAATGTTCTACATTTTCCAATTTTCCACAAGCTTCTTTTGGCAATGTTACCATAAACATTTAAAACTCTGAAAAATAAGATTATTGTTATATATTTGTTGAATTATTCTCATGACTACTTTTTCACTGTGATACAAATTGTTAATGCACTGTGATACATTTTTTTTTAATATTTCTTTATTCAAATGTTATTATTGTTGATAATAGAAAAAATAATTTGATATATTCCTTCATTTTTCTCCAGCATGAAAATATGTGATAAATATATTATGACATGTCATTTTCCATATTGGCCCTGGTATCAGCCCTCTGGCTTGATATTGGAGTCTAGGGCTGATACCATGGCCAATATGGAAAATGCCATGTAATAATCTATAAGTAATGGGCTAAACGAGAAAAAAGGTCGTAGATACGTTTTCCGATTCGGTCAAGGCTGTGAGGTCGTTGATACAACCAGGAACATATATATTGATTTACTGTTCCTAGATACATTTCAGTATTCAAAAACAGAATAGGTCTATGCAGGCACATATGTAGTGATATATAAGAATAGATACTAAATCGATCTTTAAAGACTCATACATTGCTCAATGTATGTCCAACCGCAAAGATAAATGTTTTTATCCCTGAAGATAAAGACCAAAAACAACATTGTTTGAATATATAAAACACAGGCAAATTAGACATTGACATATCACTTAGACACTCATAAGATACCCCCAACAATGAAATTCTTGATAAGTTTAATGTAAGGCATTTCAATTTAAGACACAGAACTAGATCTCCTTTTACTATATTTGGATAGATAAAGTACACAAGCGTCCTTATTACAAACAATGTTAAATTGCCAGGTCCTCCAAGTGCTCAACGAAACATGTCTAAATTATAACATCAATTTAACCACGAACCTAAGCCGGTCTTTACAGCTATTATAACACCAACAACCTAAGCAAGGCATGAATTGGATGTAGGTACTAAATAAAACTCCAGTCTTTCTCATTCTTATTCGTTTTCAGACAGTTGATACTCTTCTGATATAGACTCAGACGATACCAGGCCGTCAATTGTCATTTCATATAAGCAGTCGATACTAATTTTATACACTGAATCGATACAGAATATATAGCATATGTACCTGACGTTATCGGGATATAGGTATTTAGTCGAAAATTTATATATGTTTTGTTTAAAATCGGTATTGATTAAAATAAACAAACAAATATCAAAATGTTCCGGACTTAATTAAATCTGTATTTGAGTATAAGATGAAATACTTATAATACTTATGAGATGATCTGTGGTATAAGTAATATAAGTGGCAAAATGTACAACATTATATTTAATATGATTCAAAATATCAAATCATTTTCATTATATAATGGTAAAAAATCAGATTTTTTCCATCCGAAAATGGTGTTCGACGGGGTGAAATTCTGTCACCCTTTTTATTTTCACTTTTTTTTAAATGACTTAGAAGATTTTCTATGCCAATTAAATGTGATTGGTCTACAAAAGGTAAGCAAACACATAGATGGAAAGTTAGATATTTATTTAAATTTATTTGCTATACTTTATGCTGATGACACGATCAAACTTGCCGAAACGGCGACTGATCTCTAGGCCTCCTTTAATACGTATTGGGACGCAATGTGAACGTAAAAAAAACAAAGATAGTAGTTTTTACAAAGGGAAAATTACAAAAGAATTTAATGTTTAAATGCATTTCAAGAACTAGGTTTTAAAACGGACAAACTTCATTTGGCAGAAAAGGCTACTAACGCAATGCATGATGTCTTAGGAAAAGGAAGAAAACATGATCTTTCTATTAGCTATCAAATTGATCTGTTTGACAAACTTGTTAAACCAATTCTTTTATATGGTTGTGAAATATGGGGATATGAAAATATTGACATCCTGAGAAAAGTTCATTTAAAATTTTGTAAACTCGTTCCCCATTAAAAACCAACTACACCTAACTAGTTATATATAAGGAAGTCGTTTGATACTCTCTTAATATTGATATAAAAATCAGAATGATATCATATTGGATAAGAATATTAAAAGGCAAACAAGAAAAACTATGCTTCATTGTGTTTAAATTACTGCTGAAATTAGAAAATGATTCCACTTTAAGATCTTCATGGTTAAACTATATTTCAAACATTTTTAATGAATGTGGTCTCTTCTACATATAGAGTTAATAAATTTTTTACAATTATGACTGGCTAAAGCATACGATTAGCACTAGTCTCCAAGACCAATTTACTCAAACTTGGAGTTCAAATATTAATAACAGTCTTAAAACGATTAACTATTGCATTTATTTAGAAAGTTTTGCTTTCGAGAACTATATCAAAAAGCTAGACGATAAAGACATGTTCACTCTTTGTAGATTTAGAACCGTAAATCACAAGCTCCCAATAGAATCTTATATATGGGGGAAAACATACCCAGAGAAAATCGAACCTGTAACTTGTGTAATAGTAATGAAATTGGAGATGAATTTCACTATATTTTAGAATGTACATATTTTTCCGAAGAAAGGAAAGAATGCATAGATGAAACATTCTGTACCAACATGTATACTCTAAAGTTTGAAGCAGTTATGCATTTTTGCAAACTCATAAATCATAAATTAGTTCAATCGAAAATACCTCCTTATTTCAAAGACCAGTCTGTACCAATAATTTCTTATACCTATATCAAACCTATTGCAACTAAAATTTTCAATTACAAACGCGTTTTGCAGGATCTCGATATTGACGACTTCAAGTCTAAACCTCCTGATTGCACTTGTGCTAGTTTCCAATTCACATATAATCCTGCTGGCCACGTTATTACCGGTGACCTTAACATTGTTAATAACACTTCTTTACGAAACGTGTTAGCGAAAGGTCCAAAATATCGTGAGCCTAAATCCATCAATTGGAAATACAACTTTAAAATTTTGATGGATTCAGTCGAGGATTATGCCAAGCAATGGGCTAAGCGCGAGAAGGAAGACGTAGACACTCTATCCGAATGGATTAAGGCAGTGAGGTCGTTAATACAAATCAGAATTAAGAAACTGAATGGGTCCATCAATGCCCATGCTACGTCAATCTTCAAAGATCCAAATGTTGCTAAACACCTATCTGACCTCCATGATAAATATGTTGTTGTCCCCGCAGACAAAGCCCCAAATAACATCGTTTTTGTTTGTAAAAGTCATTACATTAATTGCTTGATAAACGAATTAGGTATAGACAATTCACTTGGAAACCCAACATATACCCTCACGACACTTACCAAAGAGGAAATCCTGGATAATCATAGGTCTGTTCTTTGTTCCTTTGGTATTTCAACCAAAGATGAAGAACCGGATATTCCATCACTGTATTGGATACCTAAACTACATAAGTGTCCTTACAAACAACGGTATATTGCTAGGTCTTCCAAGTGCTCCACGAAACCCCTTTCTAAATTATTAACATCCATTTTATCAGCAATCAAAAACGGGCTTCAAAGTTATGGTGAAACTGCCTATTCTAGAGGTGGCGTGAATCAGATGTGGATACTTAAAAATTCGAAAGAGCTTTTATAGTACATACAATCTAACTCTCTTTCATCTTGTAACAGTATTAAAACATTTGACTTTTCTACTCACAAGTGTTCCTCATTCCAAACTAAAAGACAAATTAAAAGAGTTGGTATTACTTTGCTATTAAAAAGAATGCCCAACGTAGATACAAGTATCTTGTCTTAGGGAGGGATACATCCTACTTTGTAAAGAATCATTCTGATTCAAACAAAAAATTCTCTGAAACCGATATTATCAAGATGCTTGATTTCTTGATTGACAACATATTTGTTACGTTCGGAGGACTTGTTTTTCAACAGACTGTCGGCATCCCAATGGGAACAAACCGTACCCCTCTACTTGCTGACTTGTTTCTTTATTATTATGAGGCTGACTTCATGCAGGAACTTCTTAGGAAGAAAGATAAGAAGTTATCAATATCCTTTAACTCTACTTTCCGCTATATAGATGACGTTCTTTCACTAAACAATTCAAAATTTGGTGACTATGTGGATCGCATCTATCCCATCGAATTGGAGATAAAGGATACTACAGATACAGTTAAGTCGGCTTCATATCTTGACTTACATCTAGAAATTGACAATGAGGGTCGGTTGAAGACAAAACTTTACGACAAAAGAGATGATTTCAGCTTTCCAATTGTGAACTTTCCATTTCTAAGTAGCAACATTCCGGCAGCACCTGCATATGGGGTATATATCTCCCAATTGATACGATATTCCCGTGCTTGCATTTCCTATCATGATTTTCTTGATAGAGGGTTACTGCTTACAAGGAAGCTATTAAACCAAGAGTTCCAAATGGTGAAGTTGAAATTATCCCTTCGTAAATTTTACGGACGCCACCACGAATTGGTTGACCGTTATGGAATAACCGTTTCACAAATGATATCGGATATGTTCCTTACGTCATAACTACAATCCCCTTCCCTTTCATGAATGTGACCTACCGAATTAGACTATTTACCGGATTAGTAATCATATAAGCAACACGACGGGTGCCAATGGGGAGCATGATCTGCTTACCCTTCCGGAGCACCTGAGATCACCCCTAGTTGTTGATGGGGTTCGTGTTGTTTATTCTTTTTCTATGTTGTGTCATGTGTTCTATTGTTTTTCTGTTTCTCTTTTTCATTTTAAGCCATGGCGTTGTCAGTTTGTTTTAGATTTATGAGTTTGACTGTCCCTTTGGTATCTTTCGTCCCTCTTTTATAGTGGACGAAACGCACTTCTGGCGTATTAGATTTTAAACCTGGTCCTTTTTGTTAGCTATTATTCGTGTGTTTCTTTGCCCAATATGTTCTCGTATTTGTTTGTATTGTAGTCCTGTAATGGTATGTTGTCATTTAAGTGTTGTATTTGACATTGCCATTAACTAAACTCATCATACAAATAGATACCAATACTAAATTTGGTATATACGCCAGACGCGCGTTTCGTCTTCAAAAGACTCATCAGTGATGCTCGAATAAAAATATGGTTAAAAGGCCAAATAAGGCGAAAGGTTAAGTATGCCACAAAACAAGGTTCAACCCACCATTTTTTCCTTTAAAAAATGTCCTGTACCAGGTCAGGAATATGGCCATTATTATATTGTAGTTCGTTTCTGTGTGTATCACATTTTAACGTCGTGTTTCTGTTGTGTCGTTTGTTTCCCTTTATCTTTGAGTGTGAATTCACATTAATATAAGACCTTTCACGGTACATTTCTATCCAAAATATATTTAGTTTTGATGATATACTTATTTGTTATTCTCATCGGATTTTGTCTCATGCACAGTTCGTTTCTGTGTGTGTTACATTTTAATGTTATGTCGCTGTTCTCCTTTGATATTTAATGCGTTTCCCTCAGTTTTAGTTTGTAACCCGGATTTTTTTTCTATCATTAATGAGTTTCAAACAGCGGTATACTACTTTTGCCTTTATTTACAATTGTTTATAAAAGCAGACATTTTCTTCTTAAATTATTTTTTTCTCCATCACATTTACTTTTTTCAGAGATAAGAACATTTTTCATTATGATTAGCATTTTGATTACCATTTATCAAAACGTTGATGATGACTATAGCTAGGTAACCATTTGGGAATTTAAGTCTCCTTTAGTTATTGATTATTCATGCACACAACTTCAGTTTTGAGATTTGAACAATATAAAAGGCAAACAAAAAGTGTTTATTCCTATACCATTTAATGATATTTGTAAATTTCCTGAATAATAATTATGACAACAGATTGTACAAGTCTATAAATCAAATGTATTGTAAAAGAATTCATGATATTAATTTTTTTTGTTAAATAACAGGCTGGTTAAAATACTTGCTTCATGATGCCTATAAACATATCATTTGCATAATTACAAATTATAATTGATAATAATTCATTTAATAATGCTAACGATCAATTGAATACCGAATACATATTAATGTACAATAACTTTTTTTTACTGAAAAAAAATATTATTTAAATAAACTCTTCAAAGATGCCAGGACTGAATTTTATATATTTACGCCGACGCGCGTTTTGTCTACCAAAGACTCATCAGTGACGCTCGAATCCAAAAAAGTTCAAAATGCCAAGTAAAGTATGACATTGAAGAGCATTGAGATTAAAGAATTAAAGGATTCTCGGTTTTGTTTTCAAATGCTAGTTGGTAAATTATGTTTGATTTATTTTTCACTTCTACTCAAGATTCTTAACAGGAAGTAATTAAAAAAAAAAGAAGCAAAACAAAAAGTTTGTAAAATTAAAGATAGAAAATCAACAAATGATATGAATTAATAAAGACTTAAATAACATTCTATTTTAAATTTTCAAGAAAAGGTGAAATGTCAATTTGGGAATATACATGAATAACCTGAGTGTTGCAATGTAAATGGCCACCCTTCGATTATGGCCATACAAGAGCATGGACATAACTAAGAGGACGTTACATTTTGAACTGTGGCTTTTGATTTTGTATTTTTTGTATAAGCCATTCCAACCAATGATAAGAAGGGTTTCTGAATGTTTCATTTCATTTTGGCAAGGGTTTCCAAAATTAAGACATGTTTAAAGTGTGACACAAGAAAATTATAAAGTGTATGTATATTCCTACAATTCTATTTCACTTTTAAGATTGTTAAGGTCGACCATAACCCGCTTTGTACAGTGGCACTATTAGGACTGTACACCCACATGCTATCGTTAGCACGTAACTGTAGTGCTAGAAGAACAGTACCGGTAAAATACATTGGTGGATTATTACTATTATAACCAACTAATGTATTTGATATCTCGTTACCATTCAGGTACATGTTGAAGCTACCACCATTTTCATTTATACGAATTGAAGCCGAAATTAAATACAATCCAGCTTTCTCACAAATGTATTTCCCAGTAGTTTTATATGATGACAGGTTACTCATCCCAACACTGAATTTGACGTTGTCAAACTTGAGTATGCCAGATGAAGACGTAATGGATGTAAGTTGAGCTGTCATGAACACTGCAAGAAGAAATTTGACTAGTATACATTTTTAATTCATCTTGTATCTTGATAAAACAAAAGTTGAAAAACAATCAAATGTGCAATTTGTGTGATGTGGTCATTTTTTGGTAAAATATCTGAAACTCATCTAAAATTGTAAGTTTTAAGGACTTTTTTGTCTTGGAATTATCATTTTATTTTGGACTCATCAGTTTGAATGTCTCCTTGGTTTCCATCGCCTCTCTTTTATTTTATGATATCCTTTATTTAAAAATTCCTTTTGCAAATTCATAAGGGTGTATAAGCGTTGACCATAGTACATTTTGTATGGAGCACGAAAGCGCTTCATTCTAAACATGTGCGCACGGTCAATGCTTTTTACAACCCAATGAAGTTACAAAAAGAAGCATTCAATACTTATACATGTTAAAATTACTATGTTTAGCTAGGATAATGAAAACGAGATTTCTATCAAGTTTTCTTTAGTTTACCTGTGCACTTTAACTTGGGACCTCGTGTCGTCATGTTTGTTACAGTTTTAATTAGAACGCGAGATTGCTATAAGCTTATCCAAATGATCACAATGGAACATACATGCAATGAATGTTATTATAACAATTGACAGACTGAGATGTAATACTTACCCTGTTCTGTGCTATCATTTATCTGTTTTTGTAAACGAGAGAACTTCAAATTTTCTCTATTTTCAGATTCCTGTAGTCTCATCGCAATTTCATTTAAAGAGTCGCTTTGATTCTTATGAATATTGATCAACTGGATGTCCATACTTTTTTGGGTTACTCTGGTTTCATTCATAAGATAGTCAATACGGTGATCCATCATACGTACGGAAGTGTTGTGTTTAATTTCCAGTTGTTTGGCATGCATTGTAAGTTCATTCAGGGAACTCGTGGTCAAATTGTATAATGCTAGAAAGTCCTGACTACGGGCACGTTCTTGTACGCTCAACGAATTAGTCTGTGCAGAAATTATTTGTACTTTATTTTGTAAAGTTTTGATTTCTTGAAGTGGTTGAATGCTACTTAGCTGTTTTAAGTTTGAAATTTCTTGGTCCAACAAAGCAACCGTTTTTTTCAGGACTGCCAATTCACTTCCTTGAATTGATATGTTTGTTAGGGCGTCATTATATAATCCTGTTTGCACTAGTAACAGTTCATCGAGATGATTCGTTTTGTTCGTAACTAGCTGAAGTTCATTTCTAACATTATTGTAATTCTGCTCCAATGTTTTATATTTTTCTTCTAAATCCTGGTTAGTCTCATTTTTCTTATCAATATTTGCTAATTTTGTATCAAGTAGGTCTAATTTCTGCTGAAGTTGTGCAGTAAGAAGGGCAAATGAACTGTCCATATCGTGACGGAGTGTCGTTGTGTCATGATGAAGATTTTCCATTGTCTGTTGAAGTCGTTTTTCCTCCTCAAAAAACGTTGATAACGGCATATACTGGTTGGCTGGTAAAGTTTGTCCTCCATTGCTTTGTTGGTTATTTAGGAGAAAACCATGAACGGTTAGGAATAACAGAAAATAAACGATCAACATTTTATACAAAATGATTACACCTTTTCAAAGGCAGTTTTATCTTTTTATCTATAAACGAACTTTGTAAATTATTTACTTTTGATAAGCTTAACATTACTTCATTACATTCTTTTGCAGCTTGGGTATATGTCACGTACAAGGTTTAACATTTAATCTTACTATTTAATTTAATCAGAATAAATCACATGTTAAACTATATTTTCAAAGGTAGAATGAAAACGGCAGATATAAAGTGATATTGCATATTCATGACAGATATTATTCAAATATATTAAATATATATATTCAAAAAATTGTAAGGGTTCCGCGGAACCCAGTGTCTGTCCTACTTTTGTTGTAAATTTCAGGCTAAAAAAAAATGAGGAAAAAAATCAATAAAAATATTCCTCTTGATGCTATCTTATGATTGTAAGAAGCTTCTGTCCATGTTTGGTAAAAATCTAGGATAGTTAATGAATCTAATAAATGTTTTGAAAACTGTATCTGCAGACTGTATGTAATGTTAACTGGAAGAAAATCTAAGTCCATTTAAAAGTAAAATAGAGAAAAAATGGAGTTATCTTTATACACAATTTACTTCTGGATACTATCTTATGATCATAAACAATCTTCTGTTTAAGTTTGGTACAAACCAAGGATAGTTTAAGAAAGTTATTAAAATTCTAAAAACTTTAACCACAGAGTGAATGTAAGGTTTCCCCGCAGAAAAACTAAGTCCATTTAAAAGTAAAATATGGAAAAAATGGAATTTTATTTTTACAAAATTTACTTCTGGATACTATCTTATGATCATAAACAAGCTTCTGTCCAAGTTTGGTAGAAATCCAGTTTAGTTTAAGGAAGTTATTGAAATTTTAAAAACTTTAACCACAGAGTGAATATTTGTGGACGCCGCCGACGACGACGACTTCGACGACGGAATGTAGGATCGCTTATTCTCGCTTTTTCGACTAAAGTCGAAGGCTCGACAAAAATAGTCTTTGCCAAATGGTATATGTATATGTGGTAGTTAATTGAAGCTATGAAAATCTAATATGGCGGTCATCTTTAAGATGTCTGACAATAAGTCTAGATTTTATTATCGTATGAATATATTAAAGCAAATAATAGTCAAGCCAAATCTTTTAAAAACATATTAAAATTAAGAAATAATTCATGGGGGCTTGAATATATCGTGATTTTACCACGGGTTGGCCCTTTATGACAAATATTTTACCCTGAGCGATAGCGAGGGGTAAAATATCGGCATAAAGGGACAACCCGTGGTAAAATCTAGATATATTCAAGCCCCCATGAATTATTTCGATTCTAATAAGACAAATACGGCAATTCTTGAGGACCGAAGCGCTCTAGGTGGAGGCAAACATTTGCCGTTCCCATAAATTAACGCACTTTTAGACTGGCAGTAAAAAACGGAGCAAACAGAATAAGTGACATGCTCAAACTATTTACAATAACATGTTTAGATATATTTGGATTAATATTAATGATAATTTACTTATATATCTTCTATGTATATAAAAAAGGGCTTATACCACATTTTAGCATCGTTTGTTTACGTTTCCTTGATGTGATGATTTTAGGTATGAGAAGCGTGTATCTTCCCGTAAAATGCTTAAATTATAACGTCATCTTTCTATGACGTCGTGTACTTCATCCATAAACAATCATATGACGTGGGAGTACGATCGGAACAGCCAATACAATATATTCATATTTAACCACGGGTGTGTCCTCAAAGCGTTTGAAGGACGTCATGTTAGAATGTAGTTTATCGTTTAAGTAAATCATGGCAATATATAAAACTTCAAATTTTTTTTTAGATGTCGGCAAATTTCAAAATTAAAATAAAAGTTCGAAACAAAGTCAAGGCTTTGCTTATATTTTTTCTTCCATCGAATCGCATGTTCATACAATATTTTAGTAAAATCGTAAAAATCCCATAAATTGACAAATCCAAGCAATTATAAGAACGCCATCAGAATTTGTTTGACTTTTCTGACATTTTGATACCATATCTGATTCATAAATGTTTTAGATATATATTTCACTTCTCGTTGTTACAATCCTTTCTTTTTCTTTGATCGTTGTAACGTTAAGATGACTAAATAAAAACGACTAATAGCAGAATTGCTACTGACAATATGTAACATCATGTGTGATACTAGTTGACAAAAATATTAACACACTCCCGAATACGTATACCTAGTTTGCACATAGTGTTGATTAACAGGGTCTCGAAGTATTTTTACTTTGGCCATTTCTAGACATATCCATACTTCTTTCGATAGCTGTGCCATATTGATGGTCAATCTGATTGCTCCCAACTTCTTCTTTTGACAATGTATAATTCTACTCACGGGCTTGATCTACATTCACTATTTTCAAATAACGTTTGCAACACTTAGACTGTGGAACGATTGCAACACTATAGAAAGATTGCAGTGTATCGTATATATATATATCGGTTATTGGGAGCCTTGGTTTTGGGGGGAAATGCAAAGAACTAATATACCAAAAAATATAAGAATGTTTACACACATAGCAAATTATCTTAACCATCTCACATTTAAATGTCTAGTTCAATCTTCAATATTACAGATCACCGTTAGGTGGACTGTCAATGTCCGTTGTATTATCCATTATTTGAATAGTTCTTACTAGGATCTCGTCCCACAATTATAATTATGTCAGAATATTTGCAAAAAAAAATGAGATATACCTATTGTAACTTCATTGAAACAGTGTCTTGTTCATTGGGGTATACCTATTGTAACTTCATTGAAACAGCGTCTTGTTCATTGGGGTATACCTATTGTTACTTCATTGAAACAGTGTCTTGTTCATTGGGGGATACCTATTGTAACTTCATTGAAACAGCGTCTTGCTCATTGGGGTATACCTATTGTAACTTCATTGAAACAGTGTCTTGTTCATTGGGGTATTCCTATTGTAACTTCATTGAAACAGCGTCTTGTTCATTGGGGTATACCTATTGTAACTTCATTGAAAGTGTCTTGCTCATTGGGGTATACCTATTGTAACTTCATTGAAACAGCGTCTTGTTCATTGGGGTATACCTATTGTAACTTCATTGAAACAGTGTCTTGTTCATTGTGCATGTGAGTCTATAAACAATCTGCCATTCATTAATTATTATGTATACTTGAATGAGCACTTGTTCGAACACTATTTTCTAACACAGCACATAGCTTTCTTAACAATGTCATTTCTATGCTATTTCTATTTGAAGACCTCAAACAAAATTTGTATAAATAATTAATATACACATATATATATATTTAGGTAAGTGAACAGTTAGTAACTATTTTTTAAATGGAAGAGAGTGATATTATAGCTGTGGGGAAGACATTTCAGTCTTATCATGAATTAAAACATTTGTACTGAACTATCAGGCGTTAAATTTCATACAATTTTATAAAAGAAATTCGGAGTCTATAGCAGATTTTTCAGCGATTCTATCATGGATTCTGAAGGACGAAAACATTACACTGGATGACATTATATACGAAAAAACAAAGGCTGATGTCAATAACCTTCTTGGTGTTTCTCAGTCTTATAAACAATAATTATTTTTATGAAAACGCAAACCTCCAGCGCATTAAAAAAAATTTACCACTGAAGCTAGGAAACAACTAAAAATTAAGATCACGAAAAGAAGCGAAAAATGCGACTGGATATGTATAAAGTGTAAAAAAAAAACTGCTACTCTCAGGACTCGTTGGCATGTGATTGCTGTTTAGACTGGCAACATTTGAAATGTGCAGGGTTGAAATCTGTGCCAAAACAATCATTTTGGATATGTAAAGGTTTGTTCCAAATCTTAATTAGTTACTTGAATCTTTTATAATTGGTTTAAAAGAGGGACGAAAGATACCAAAGGGACAGTCAAACTCGTAAATCTAAAACAAACTGACAACGCCATGGCTAAAAATGAAAAAGACAAACAGAAAAACAATAGTACACATGACACAACATAGAAAACTAAAGAATAAACAACACGAACCCCACCAAAAACTAGGGGTGATCTCAGGTGCTCCGGAAGGATAAGCAGATCCTGCTCCACATGCGGCACCCGTCGTGTTGCTTATGTGATTACAAATCCGGTAAATAGTCTAATTCGGTAGGTCAAATTTATGAAAGGGAAGGGGATTGTAGTTACGACGTAAGGAACATATCCGATATCATTTGTGAAACGGTTATTCCATAACGGTCAACCAACTCGTGATGGCGTCCATAAAATTTACGAAGGGATGATTTCAACTTCACCATTTGGAACTCTTGGTTTAATAGCTGCCTTGTGAGCAGTAACCCTCTATCCAGAAAATCATGATAGGAAATGCAAGCACGGGAATATCGTATCAATTGGGAGATATATACCCCGTATGCAGGTGCTGCTGGAACGTTGTTACTTAGAAATGGAAAGTTCACAATTGGAAAGCTGAAATCATCTCTTTTGTCGTAAAGTTTTGTCTTCAACCGATCCTCATTGTCAATTTCTAGATGTAAGTCAAGATATGAAGCTGACTTAACTGTATCTGTAGTATCCTTTATCTCCAATTCGATGGGATAGATGCGATCCATATAGTCACCAAATTTGGAATTGTTTAGTGAAAGAACGTCATCTATATAGCGGAAAGTAGAGTTAAAGGATATTGCTAACTTCTTATCTTTTTTCCTAAGAAACTCCTGCATGAAGTCAGCCTCATAATAATAAAGAAACAAGTCAGCAAGTAGAGGTGCACAGTTTGTTCCCATTGGGATGCCGACAGTCTGTTGAAAAACACTTCCTCCGAAAGTAACAAATATGTTGTCAATCAAGAAATTTAAATTGATATTATTACTTGCTTCTTTAATTTTTATAAACTCAAGCTTTAATTTTGGTAGTTTTATATATTTTAAAATTTCAGTTTCTGTTTTACATTTTTTATGACTAAAAGTTTATTTTAAAATATCATATGGGTATATTTTTAAATTACTAAAATTTTATTCTTTAAATTTTCATTTAAATTTTATAATAGTATTAATTTCTATTATGTTTTTCTTATACAGGGACTGTTCAGTTTCATTTTCCATCATTGTGCATTTAATTTGCAATGTTTATTATGTATCATTATTTAATAAATACAATTTAAAAATATATTTTTTCATACTCTTCACTCGTTCTACACGAAATCCCCATATTATCGATAATTTCCGTATATATTTCATGTTTTATTTTCGATCCGATTGCATTTTAATAGAAAACTGGATGTGGGTACGCGCAGTCTAGAACGGCAATTTGACTATTCGTACCCGTATGCGGGTACGCGCAGACACTGCCATTAAACAATAACCTTGCTTTGAACTAAACTTGTACGATGAGCCGGATTCTTACCCATATCTCGTCATGTAAAATTCTACAGGAAGACATGTCACCCTACTTGTACACATAATTCGTACTCTGAGATGAACAATCCTTAGTCTGACTCTTTAATGTTGTGCTTAGCAGAGAAGCAAAATACCAGTGTAAGAACTGTTGTAATGGTGATCAGATGTGAGATGCAAAAATGTGGCAGGGTTAAAAAAATGTTTGGGAGATCTCAACCCATCCCTTATACCTCTAGCCATTGTGGAATGTAAAAACTCAAAGGAATTTACACATTTAAAGTCAATTAACAAGTAGTCCGAGTCCATGTTAAATAAAGTAACAGAAGGAACTACACAAATGACAATGATGAACATAAATTAACATAAACTGTTATCACAGAGATATGTCTCGCCTTTTTATAATTTTGATAATGCAAATGTTGAAATTAAAATAGCAATATTTTAACATGTAAGTTGTGCAAATATTCAAAGTCGATGAACAATGACTGAAAGTACATGGCTAAATAATCTCCATGGAATGAGATGTGCCAATGCTAATACAACTGCATACCAATTACCATTGACTCATAATAAGTCGTTCCCTTTAAACAAACCTAAACACAAACATTAACTCGTAAACTATGTAAAATTTTCAAAGTCAATGAACCATGATCAGGGGTGGGGCTATGTAATCTCCATGGAAACGATACTTTCAAATGCCAATACATTTGCATACCAAATATCATTGACTTAACATTAGCAGTTCATCTTAAACTGATCTAATCACAAACTAATACATGTCAACTAAGCAAAAGTTTCAAAGTCAATAGACCATGATGAGGGGGCGGGCCAAATATTCTCCATGGAAATGAGATGTGCTAATGCTTATACAACTGAACACCAATTACCATTGGCCTACCACTAATGGTTCCCCTTGAACTGACCTAATCACAAACTAATACATGTTCACTTAGCAAAATTTTCAAAGTCTATAGACCATGACTGAGATGGCAGAGTAAAAAAATCTCCTTGAAGATGAGATATGCCAATGCTTATACAACTGCATACCAAATATCATTGACATAACACTAGTGGTTCCCCATAAATTGACCTTATCACAAACAAATACATGTAAACTATGAAAAGTTTCATAGTTTCAAAGTCAATAGACCTTGACTAATGGGGTAGGGACAAATAATCTCCATTATAATGAGATGTGCAAATAGTAATACAACTGCATACCAAATATCATCGACCTACCACTAGTGGTTCACCATGAACTAGACCTAATCACAAACTTATACATTGTTGACATCTGTGTCTCGCTTTTCAACTCCCTCAAGGCGAGACAAAAAAATAACTAGCAGTTACTGACAAGCTGATTCAGACCTAAATTAAACTGATTAAAAGAGTATGTCTTCATCACATGAAATTTAAGCACAATCCGTCCAAAAAAGGGGTATAGAATCATGCCAGCATAAAATATACAAGAAAAAAATAACACATATATCATCCCAATAACTGGTTTTAGAATAAATGTGTTCATTTCCAATGCAAAGACCCTTTGAATGAGAATATAATAATTAAAAAAAAATGCCATCCTTCATGCCTTGACAACAGAGTCATAACTATATCACTTATGAATAAGTGTAAGAAGGTTTGGTTAGCTTTTGAGGTAAATGACCAGACTAAGCGATCCTACATTGAGTCGGCGGCGGCGTCCACAAATATTCACTCTGTGGTTAAAGTTTTTGAAAATTTAATAACTTTCTTGAACTATATTGGATTTCTAAGAAACTTGAACAGAAGCTTGTTTGGATCATAAGATAGTATCCAGAAGTAAATTTTGTAAAAAGAAAATTCTATTTTTTTCTGTATTTTATATTTAAATGAAGACTTTTGTGATTTGTATAGAATATAAAACATAAAAGATGGGATGTGAAATACCTTATTGTATAAGATGTCTGCATATGGATTAATAATTTTAGAATGATGTCTTGGAAATAAAAAGAAATTCTTCAAAAATCTGCCATACTTTTAATACATTAATTATTACATGTATGATCATAAAAATTACACAGTAATTGAACAATTGTAATTATTCTAATTCATAACTGCTCTTTTAATTTGTATCTATATAAACATGGATATGATGGTGACAAAATGTATAACATGATCTTCATGAAAATATAAAATATGCTTACATACAAGTTCTTACAATGGTGGTGATGCATCTATCATTTACAAAAGTATATATTCTAAAGTCAATAGAAGTGATATAATTGGGGTGATTTGCCAATGAGATAATTATCTATCAGCTGATGGATGGTAGAGAAGGAAAACAAAGTCCACATCAGCAGAAACCATCTGAAGTAAATTAAGGCATGTAAAATAATGGGAGTTACTTCTAAAATTTCAAAATTTCCAGCTTATATATATTTAAGCTGTCTATTTTAGTCAGATAAGGATTATACTTATACAAGTAATGCTTATTTCCATGAAGATGTAAGTCGTATTAACTTTTATATTAAAGTAAAATTGTATGATTTTTACTTTATCTTCAATGTTTGAATAATCTCCCCTTTCAATATGTTACTCCAACAAGTTTTACAACCATTTAAATTATCAAGTTATAGGAGGTCAAACTTGCTTACAACGAAGCATGTATGGTTGGCTCATTACTTTTAAATTAGAGTTTAACTTTTTATCTCATGCGTATTGTACACAGATGTTAAGTAAATGTCTAAGGAGGTTTCTAAATGAGAAAATTGATCCTGGAGATTTTCATGTCCATGAAATTATACTGTCTGAATAGTAAAGACAACTATATTTTAATGACAGACAATAAAATAATTTAATAAAGCGATATAACAGGAAATAGAAATTTATGAAAAGACGACAATAAGACTTTTTTACTTTTAAAAATAAATATATGAAAAGTATTTTACCCTACCTCCAAACTAGTTTACCTGTACAAATGTACTAGTAAATTAAAAACATTTGAAGAAGTATAACCCTGACTGCTAGTATGTCTATGGAATTTTGCAAATGCATGTGTGAATGTAAAATATTTTTACAGCTTTGATGTTGTATGAATGACAATAAAGCCTATTATTTTGTTTTATTATTAAATTAAAAGTTGCTTGGTTTTTTTTCTGCATAAAAATATTAAATTTACGTATTATAATTGCTGGACATTTTTTCTCTTTTTGATCTTTGTCATTTGAATGATTCTTGCACCTTTTTTTTTAGATATATATATATTAACGTTCTTTAAACATCTCTTTCAAAAAATTGAGAAATTTTACTTTTTTGACCTCATACAAAAATAATTTGAAATGAGAATTAAAATATATGTCTGATGATATGAATTATCTAAAATGTAATTACAAATGATGAATAGTAAACGAAATTGAAATGTTTCATGAAAATAAAATTTGTTAGGATGATATACATTGAATGGAATACTATCTACTGTTACATATCTTCCAATTAATTCTCTATGTATCTAATTTATATTTGTAAAAAAAAAACATTTGGATACACTTCATCTTTTGGTCTCCTTGTTCATAAGTTAATTACATAGAAGTTCCATACAATCATGACAATTCCATAATTTTGATATCAATTCAACACGTTTACACTGCTTATCCAATACTTTAAGTAAAGTATAACTTCAAGGAAATGGTTTACACCTCTAAATTATTTGGAATATTTTAAAGAAAATTATTAAAACCAAAGCCAATTTCAGCTTGACATTTATAAATACCATTTTTAGCATTTTATTATCCATGTTGCAGACATGATAATTCATTTTATTTGATTCTTTGTTGACACATAGGTTACACACACAAAATCATCAAATTTTCTACATAAAAACAAAATTTCTGTTATACAAAAATATTGAAAACAGATTAAATTGTATACAAATGACAAAAAAATTGTACCATAAAGCACCATATTTCAGTAACAAATTACCCAAATTTTAAGTCCAATTAGATGTCCCGAAAGTAAGTAAGCAATTAAATATCTATTAAAACTAAACACAAACACATTAATGAAATAAGCATTCAAATCTATTGCACCATCTTTCATTAACACACAATCATAAAGTCACATGTTCCTACACTGTCACATGATCATACAGTCTCATGATCAGACGCTGTCACATGATCAGACAATATCACATGATGATAAACTGTCATGTGACCCTACATTGTCACATGATCATATACTTTCAGACCTTTCATTTTTTGTCTTTCTTTTTTAATTGTATTATTTTTTTACAAAGTTTGTTATTTTTAAAGAAAGAAGTGAACATCCTCGACGACTACTTTTATGCAGTTTTGTTTTTTTACAATTTGGTTTGCATTGGAGTTAATATCAGACAGAAATTGTTATGCATTTATTTTGTCATTTATTTCCAAAAATGTTTGAAATCTGACATATTCATGTACCAAAGAATGCCTTATCACAAAGTATACTAAAATATAGTTGTAAATGAAGAAGTCATAATTTAGTCAAATTAACATTCAAAGTCTCACAATGTAAGACCATTTGTCCCTCTTTCTGACCTTTCCCTGAAAACCTGACTAGCTAAAACAAAGTGACAAATGTCATTTAAAAAACAATGAAAACAATTATGATACTATACAAGATCCCTTTCTAACACCACTGACAACAAAGGAATTCCATCTTGATTTATAAAAAAATACAAGTATATTATGATTTCACCAACAAAACTGGTGCAGATCTTTGAATGTTTCACAAAGTGAAACTACAAATTAGTCTTTCACACTGCAGCTACAACATTTTTCATGTTTTTCAGCACAATGATATCCAAAAAAGTTCCCATCTTGTAACAAATACATTTTGGCTGATGGAAATACTTTAAGAACATCTCTCAGGAAGTCAGCTCCATTCACATTAAAAAGAAGTCATTATTTCTACCTCGTCACTTGAATTCCCCTTCTGGAAGGTATCTTCAATAAAGCACATGAAATCCTTTGTCACAATTACAATGACAACAGTGAATGTATTTGTCTTCAGCATGTTCAGCTAACTCCTCTATAAAAATGTTTCTGTTGATATTGTGTCATTTAAATATCTGGGAAGACTAACAGACAGTATCTGACGAACAAATCTGATTCAATGCACACTAATTATGACTTTTTATCATTTGACAGAATATACATGATATATGAACAGTTTTTTCTGTTATTCAAGAAATGCTTTATTCTTCATAAGAACAAACACAAAGTTATTATTAAAACAAGTGAATAATTCCCACTGTGTTGTTGATACCAACAGTTTGAAAATTAGTTGTTACTGAATAATGTGTGAAATTTCCAATCTGGTATAGAATGTCATTTTAATTTATTTTTAGACCATGCAGTACCATAGTCCAAACACCTACATCATGTACATAAATAATTCGGTCTTTCCATAAATTTATTCAAGTTTGGCATTTGCAGTTCCACTGTAAAAATGCCTACATAAATAAAATGGTCTATTCCACAGATTTATTTATCTTTGGCCCTTGAAGTTCCGCTGTCAAAATGCCCACATAAATAAAATGGTCTATTCCACAGTTTTATTAATTTCTGGCCAATGTATTACCACTGTTCAAATGCCTACATAAATAAAGTGTTTTCTGCCATGTGTTTTTTTGGCAGTCTATGTTTTAAACATCAACGTCTTTTGGTGTTGTATGCGCTAAGAAAGGTTCATGCCACATTCTTCTTAGATCTCCCTGTAAAATGGAAGAAATAATTGTTAGTAAGACAGTGTAACCCAAACTGTGTCCGTCCAACATAATCTCCGACAAAAATTTATTCGGCATGACAGCCATTATCAGATTTTTTAGTTGAAAATATAGTACAAAAAAATCAAATAACTGTTTTGGTCATACAAACCCAAAAACAGTTTGGCACAGACCGAGTAAGAGCATATATATGTACCACCAATGCTTCCATATTCTTCTTAGATCTCTTGTAAATCAAAAGAATTGTTAATACGTTAGAGGTCACATCCAAAGCCTCTACAGTCTTAAAAGATCTCCCTGTTTATACTGTGCATAATATTTTCTTTTGAATAACAATTTTGATGTTTGCTTTAGGAAAGGTTATAATTTATGTATTACATGTAATGCAGTCCAACTACATGTACTTATCCAAGCATTTCAAGTCCTGTGAATTCAGAAATTATTGTGTGCAGTATAATTGTGATTTTTTTCATTTTAGACTAAAATGCGATTTTAATTTTTGCCATATTGTGAGACATCCTGTTTAATTATTATATACAAATTTCAAAATGTGAGTTTAAACTATTGTGATTATAACCCTGTCACATTTTTTCGCAATAACAAAACCTCCAAATTATTTGGAGTATTTCAAATAAATTTATTAAAACAAAAGCCATCTTGAGCTTCACATTTACACATCTTATTGTATAGTTGAGTTGCTG
The DNA here is from genome assembly GCF_036588685.1 of Mytilus trossulus. NCBI lineage: Eukaryota > Metazoa > Mollusca > Bivalvia > Mytilida > Mytilidae > Mytilus > Mytilus trossulus. Next base: position 2,896,585 of record NW_026963340.1, on the reverse strand, counting down.
TTTCATTAATGAATACCCTTCATGTTGTATTTTTAAACATTTACATTTTACTACAGCTTTTCCTTCTAAACAAAAGCTATCAAAATTGGTACACCATAAATAAATCTCTTTATTCTACCAACCTTTAGATACGCCATGGTTAGCAAGGGTAACAATGTAAATGGAACTAAATATAATAATGCTGGTTGTGCTGCTTTAAATACCTCTGAGGACACAGTCGCTGTTAATAAACCTGTAAAAACAACAAGATTAACTGAGTGCTGCTTCAAATACTTCTGATGACACAGTCGCTGTTAATAAACCTGTAAAAACAACAAGATTAACTGAGTGCTGCTTTAAATACCTCTGAGGACACAGTCGCTGTTAATAAACCTGTAAAAACAACAAGATTAACTGAGTGCTGCTTTAAATACCTCCGAGGACACAGTCGCTGTTAATAAACCTGTAAAAACAACAAGATTAACTGAGTGCTGCTTTAAATACTTCTGAGGACACAGTCGCTGTTAATAAACCTGTAAAAACAACAAGATAAACTGAGTGCTGCTTTAAATACTTCTGAGGACACAGTCGCTGTTAATAAACCTGTAAAAACAACAAGATTAACTGAGTGCTGCTTTAAATACTTCAGAGGACACAGTCGCTGTTAATAAACCTGTAAAAACAACAAGATTAACTGAGTGCTGCTTTAAATACTTCTGAGGACACAGTCGCTGTTAATAAACCTGTAAAAACAACAAGATTAACTGAGTGCTGCTTTAAATACTTCAGAGGACACAGTCGCTGTTAATAAACCTGTAAAAACAACAAGATTATCTGAGTTAAATACTTCTGAGGACACGGTCGCTGTTAATAAACCTGTAAAAACAACAAGATTAACTGAGTGCTGCTTTAAATACTTCAGAGGACACAGTCGCTGTTAATAAACCTGTAAAAACAACAAGATTAACTGTGTGCTGCTTTAAATACTTCTGAGGACACGGTCGCTGTTAATAAACCTGTAAAAACAACAAGATAAACTGAGTGCTGCTTTAAATACTTCAGAGGACACAGTCGCTGTTAATAAACCTGTAAAAACAACAAGATTAACTGAGTGCTGCTTTAAATACTTTAGAGGACACAGTCGCTGTTAATAAACCTGTAAAAACAACAAGATTAACTGAGTGCTGCTTTAAATACTTCAGAGGACACAGTCGCTGTTAATAAACCTGTAAAAACAACAAGATTATCTGAGTTAAATACTTCTGAGGACACAGTCGCTGTTAATAAACCTGTAAAAACAACAAGATTAACTGAGTGCTGCTTTAAATACTTCAGAGGACACAGTCGCTGTTAATAAACCTGTAAAAACAACAAGATTAACTGAGTGCTGCTTTAAATACTTCAGAGGACACAGTCGCTGTTAATAAACCTGTAAAAACAACAAGATTAACTGAGTGCAGCTTTAAATACTTCCGAGGACATGGTCGCTGTTAATAAACCTGTAAAAACAACAAGATTAACTGAGTGCTGCTTTAAATACTTCAGAGGACACAGTCGCTGTTAATAAACCTGTAAAAACAACAAGATTAACTGAGTGCAGCTTTAAATACTTCCGAGGACATGGTCGCTGTTAATAAACCTGTAAAAACAACAAGATTAACTGAGTGCTGCTTTAAATACTTCAGAGGACACAGTCGCTGTTAATAAACCTGTAAAAACAACAAGATAAACTGAGTGCTGCTTTAAAAACTTCCGAGGACACAGTCGCTGTTAATAAACCTGTAAAAACAACAAGATTAACTGAGTGCTGCTTTAAATACTTCTGAGGACACGGTCGCTGTTAATAAACCTGTGAAAAACAACAAGATTAACTGAGTGCTGCTTTAAATACTTCAGAGGACATGGTCGCTGTTAATAAACCTGTAAAAACAACAAGATAAACTGAGTGCTGCTTTAAAAACTTCAGAGGACACAGTCGCTGTTAATAAACCTGTAAAAACAACAAGATTAACTGAGTGCTGCTTTAAATACTTCTGAGGACACGGTCGCTGTTAATAAACCTGTAAAAACAACAAGATAAACTGAGTGCTGCTTTAAAAACTTCAGAGGACACAGTCGCTGTTAATAAACCTGTAAAAACAACAAGATTAACTGAGTGCTGCTTTAAATACTTCTGAGGACACGGTCGCTGTTAATAAACCTGTGAAAAACAAAAAGATTAACTGAGTTCTGCTTTAAATACTTCTGAGGACACAGTCGCTGTTAATAAACCTGTAAATATAACAAGATTATCTGAGTGCTGCTTTAAATACTTCAGAGGACACAGTCGCTGTTAATAAACCTGTAAAAACAACAAGATTAACTGAGTGCTGCTTTAAAAACTTCTGAGGACACGGTCGCTGTTAATAAACCTGTAAAAACAACAAGATAAACTGAGTGCTGCTTTAAATACTTCAGAGGACACAGTCGCTGTTAATAAACCTGTAAAAACAACCAGATTAACTGAGTGCTGCTTTAAATACCTCCGAGGACACAGTCGCTGTTAATAAACCTGTAAAAACAACAAGATTAACTGAGTGCTGCTTTAAATACTTCCGAGGACACAGTCGCTGTTAATAAACCTGTAAAAACAACCAGATTAACTGAGTGCTGCTTTAAATACTTCAGAGGACACAGTCGCTGTTAATAAACCTGTAAAAACAACAAGATTAACTGAGTGCTGCTTTAAAAACTTCCGAGGACACAGTCGCTGTTAATAAACCTGTAAAAACAACAAGATAAACTGAGTGCTGCTTTAAATACTGCCGAGGACACAGTCGCTGTTAATAAACCTGTAAAAACAACAAGATTAACTGAGTGCTGCTTTAAATACTTCCGAGGACACGGTCGCTGTTAATAAACCTGTAAAAACAACAAGATTAACTGAGTGCTGCTTTAAATACTTCAGAGGACACAGTCGCTGTTAATAAACCTGTAAAAACAACAAGATTAACTGAGTGCTGCTTTAAATACTTCAGAGGACACAGTCGCTGTTAATAAACCTGTAAAAACAACAAGATTAACTGAGTGCTGCTTTAAATACTTCCGAGGACACAGTCGCTGTTAATAAACCTGTAAAAACAACAAGATAAACTGAGTGCTGCTTTAAATACTTCAGAGGACACAGTCGCTGTTAATAAACCTGTAAAAACAACCAGATTAACTGAGTGCTGCTTTAAATACTTCCGAGGACACGGTCGCTGTTAATAAACCTGAAAAAACAACAAGATAAACTGAGTGCTGCTTTAAATACTTCAGAGGACACAGTCGCTGTTAATAAACCTGTAAAAACAACAAGATTAACTGAGTGCTGCTTTAAATACTTCAGAGGACACAGTCGCTGTTAATAAACCTGTAAAAACAACAAGATTAACTGAGTGCTGCTTTAAATACTTCTGAGGACACAGTCGCTGTTAATAAACCTGTAAAAACAACAAGATTAACTGAGTGCTGCTTTAAATACTTCAGAGGACACAGTCGCTGTTAATAAACCTGTAAAAACAACAAGATTATCTGAGTTAAATACTTCTGAGGACACGGTCGCTGTTAATAAACCTGTAAAAACAACAAGATTAACTGAGTGCTGCTTTAAAAACTTCAGAGGACACAGTCGCTGTTAATAAACCTGTAAAAACAACAAGATTAACCGAGTGCAGCTTTAAATACTTCCGAGGACACGGTCGCTGTTAATAAACCTGTAAAAACAACAAGATAAACTGAGTGCTGCTTTAAAAACTTCAGAGGACACAGTCGCTGTTAATAAACCTGTAAAAACAACAAGATTATCTGAGTTAAATACTTCTGAGGACACGGTCGCTGTTAATAAACCTGTAAAAACAACAAGATTAACTGAGTGCTGCTTTAAAAACTTCTGAGGACACAGTCGCTGTTAATAAACCTGAAAAAACAACAAGATAAACTGAGTGCTGCTTTAAATACTTCAGAGGACACAGTCGCTGTTAATAAACCTGTAAAAACAACAAGATTAACTGAGTGCAGCTTTAAATACTTCCGAGGACATGGTCGCTGTTAATAAACCTGTAAAAACAACAAGATTAACTGAGTGCTGCTTTAAATACTTCAGAGGACACAGTCGCTGTTAATAAACCTGTAAAAACAACAAGATTAACTGAGTGCTGCTTTAAATACTTCAGAGGACACAGTCGCTGTTAATAAACCTGTAAAAACAACAAGATTAACTGAGTGCTGCTTTAAATACTTCAGAGGACACAGTCGCTGTTAATAAACCTGTAAAAACAACAAGATTAACTGAGTGCTGCTTTAAATACTTCAGAGGACACAGTCGCTGTTAATAAACCTGTAAAAACAACAAGATTAACTGAGTGCTGCTTTAAATACTTCAGAGGACACAGTCGCTGTTAATAAACCTGTAAAAACAACAAGATTATCTGAGTTAAATACTTCTGAGGACACGGTCGCTGTTAATAAACCTGTAAAAACAACAAGATTAACTGAGTGCTGCTTTAAATACTTCAGAGGACACAGTCGCTGTTAATAAACCTGTAAAAACAACAAGATTAACTGAGTGCTGCTTTAAATACTTCAGAGGACACAGTCGCTGTTAATAAACCTGTAAAAACAACAAGATTAACTGAGTGCTGCTTTAAATACTTCAGAGGACACAGTCGCTGTTAATAAACCTGTAAAAACAACAAGATTAACTGAGTGCTGCTTTAAATACTTCAGAGGACACAGTCGCTGTTAATAAACCTGTAAAAACAACAAGATTAACTGAGTGCTGCTTTAAATACTTCAGAGGACACAGTCGCTGTTAATAAACCTGTAAAAACAACAAGATTATCTGAGTTAAATACTTCTGAGGACACGGTCGCTGTTAATAAACCTGTAAAAACAACAAGATTAACTGAGTGCTGCTTTAAAAACTTCCGAGGACACAGTCGCTGTTAATAAACCTGTAAAAACAACAAGATAAACTGAGTGCTGCTTTAAATACTTCTGAGGACACGGTCGCTGTTAATAAACCTGTAAAAACAACCAGATTAACTGAGTGCAGCTTTAAATACTTCAGAGGACACAGTCGCTGTTAATAAACCTGTAAAAACAAAAAGATTAACTGAGTGCTGCTTTAAATACTTCAGAGGACACAGTCGCTGTTAATAAACCTGTAAAAACAAAAAGATTAACTGAGTGCTGCTTTAAATACTTCAGAGGACACAGTCGCTGTTAATAAACCTGTAAAAACAACAAGATTAACTGAGTGCTGCTTTAAATACTTCTGAGGACACAGTCGCTGTTAATAAACCTGTAAAAACAACAAGATTAACTGAGTGCTGCTTTAAATACTTCAGAGGACACAGTCGCTGTTAATAAACCTGTAAAAACAAAAAGATTAACTGAGTGCTGCTTTAAATACTTCAGAGGACACAGTCGCTGTTAATAAACCTGTAAAAACAACAAGATTAACTGAGTGCTGCTTTAAATACTTCTGAGGACACAGTTGCTGTTAATAAACCTGTAAAAACAACAAGATTAACTGAGTGCTGCTTTAAATACTTCTGAGGACACGGTCGCTGTTAATAAACCTGTAAAAACAACAAGATTAACTGAGTGCTGCTTTAAATACTTCTGAGGACACGGTCGCTGTTAATAAACCTGTAAAAACAACAAGATTAACTGAGTGCTGCTTTAAATACTTCAGAGGACACAGTCGCTGTTAATAAACCTGTAAAAACAAAAAGATTAACTGAGTGCTGCTTTAAATACTTCAGAGGACACAGTCGCTGTTAATAAACCTGTAAAAACAACAAGATTAACTGAGTGCTGCTTTAAATACTTCTGAGGACACAGTTGCTGTTAATAAACCTGTAAAAACAACAAGATTATCTGAATGCTGCTTTAAATACTTCTGAGGACACGGTCGCTGTTAATAAACCTGTAAAAACAACAAGATTAACTGAGTGCTGCTTTAAATACTTCAGAGGACACAGTCGCTGTTAATAAACCTGTAAAAACAACAAGATTAACTGAGTGCTGCTTTAAATACTTCTGAGGACACAGTTGCTGTTAATAAACCTGAAAATATAACAAGATTATCTGAGTGCTGCTTTAAATACTTCTGAGGACACAGTTGCTGTTAATAAACCTGAAAATATAACAAGATTATCTGAGTGCTGCTTTAAATGCTTCTGAGGACACGGTCGCCGTTAATAAACCTGTAAAAACAAAAAGATTAACTGAGTTCTGCTTTAAATACTTCTGAGGACACGGTCGCTGTTAATAAACCTGTAAAAACAAAAAGATTAACTGAGTTAAATACTTCTGAGGACATGGTCGCTGTTAATAAACCTGAAAAATAAGATTTGTCTATCATACTACATGTATTACAGTTATTGTTAACAGACCTAAGCTTCCTGTTAATAACACCCCCTTTATATTACAACTAGAGAACACTTTAACATTTGTATATATCTATAGTCGAAAGGATAAAAAGAAATCATTCTAATGACATGTTATTTTTCATACTTCAACTGCTATTTGAGCAGTCAATTTGCATTGACCATACAATTATTTGTAATATACAAGCACAGACCACATATCACCTTGATTTATACAACATTTTCAGTGAGTAGTACTCAGGTCAAAACACCTGGCAAGGCTTCTAATTCTACATGTTTCTAAGCCATTAAAATTAATTTTATATTTCAACATAACAATGAATAATTGTACCATTGATCTATGCATGCCATAGTTGTCCACTTTTACGTTATTTGGTCTCATGTGGAAAGTTGTCTCATTGGCAATCATACCACATCTTAGTTTTATAATTAAAGTATTATTAATTTTGATACTACAGCAACAAATCTTTTCATTGATGAACAATTGCAAGCAGATATTACAACAGGTTCTGTTATATGTTCATATAAAGTGGTAAAGCATTCCTTGCATATTGCTGTGTGCTTGTTTTTTTCTACATTGGCTAGAGGTATAAGGGGAGGGTTGAGATCTCACAAACACATTTGTCCCCGCCCCACTTTTGAGCCTGTTCCAAGTCAGGAGCCTCTGGACTTTGTTAGTTTTGTATGATTTTTTTATTTCTAATAGTTTCTTTTGTATATTTGGATGTTTAGTATGAAGTCGATTATCGCTGAACTAGTACATTTTTTGCTTAGGGTGCTGGATTTTCCTGCTGTATTGAACACCCATTGGTGTCCTTCAGCTTTGACACATTGGTGTCCTTCAGCTTTGACACATTGGTGTCCTTCAGCTTTGACACATTGGTGTCCTTCACCTTTGACACATTGGTGTCCTTCAGCTTTGACACATTGGTGTCCTTCACCTTTGACACATTGGTGTCCTTCAGCTTTGACACATTCTTTTGTATATTTTAGAGTTTGATGTCTGTGATCGCTGAACTAGTACATTCTTTTGTTATGGGGCCAGCTGAAGCACACCTCCAAGAGCAGTATTTTCTCACTGTATTGAAGACCCATTGGTGGCCTTTAGCTGTTTTCCTTTCTTTGATCAGGTTATTGTCTCTTTGAAACATTCCCCATTTCTGTGTTAAATTTTATCTTGTCTATGTTTCTTACTTACCTAGAAAATATCCCACCAGTGAACAATGGAAGTATGTAAGCCGCTGTACCATAGTAGGGGGTGGGGGAACTCCTGTTTCTACGGAAATCATCTGTGCTTTTTTGTAAGCATCATAACGTAAAACAAAACATAACAACAGGCCTGGCATTACCTGTAAAAAAAAATCTTTATTATAGTATTTCTACATGCATATAAAACACCTTTTCGTTTGAATTGTTTTACATTGTCTTATCGGGGCCTTTTATAGCTGACTATATGCGGTATGGGCTTTGCTCATTGTTGAAGGCTGTACAGTGACCTATAATTGATAATGTTTGTGTCATTTTGGTCTTTTGTTGATAGTTGTCTCATAGGCAATCATACCACATCTTCATTTTTATATGTTTTTTTTACATTTAAAATCAACACAAATTCGATGACTTCAGTAGATGCAGTGATTTACATATGGTCTTTCCCACGTAGAAAATTGTATGATTGTTAATTGTTGCGAATTTCTGCCAAGTGGAAATTCTCGTATTTAAGAATAATCAAGCAAAGTGAGTAAGTATTGAAATTTAATTCCCACAAAATCAGCAAAAACTGGGAAAATGATAGAAAAAGTCTACCTGAAAATAATTTGTTTTACCATTTCACTTACTATTTGAGAAAGGCTTTATTTGATCAGAATGAATTGATAAAAGTAAAAACAAGGAAGATAACTGTCTTTAACTTGATGTTATTTACTAATAATCTCAACATTACTTGACATATTCGTAAATACATGCGATTTAAAAACATACATAATTAGCCTTTTTCCTGAACATTTGTTATCCTTTGCATTTGTTTTGAATTACTCTACCAATTGAAATTGTCAGAATTTTACCCTAAACTTTAATGATTTATGAAAAAAAAGGCAATTCTTTAACATTTCTATAACATGTACTACAAAACTTATAATACATACTATATCACCTAGTCCTAACATGGAAAAATGGCTCGAGTTCTGCATACTGAAATTAAATAATAAAACAATATCATCAACAATTTTATATAATCAACATTTGGATAAACAATAAAATTGCTGCTTGGTGTTAAATGCCACTTTGTAATCGCATAAGCATCTTACAGATCATTTTTCCTTCCTATTGAGTTCAATCATTAATTGTACACGTTACTAAACATGTATGTCATCATATTAACTGTATTTGTTTACCTTAATTAGTGTGTCTGTATTTATATTGTATGTTTCTCTGTAAACTTGTATTTAGTTAGTTTTTTAGAGAATAAAGTATCTATCTATCTATCTAGTGAATCTATCGGCTATTTGCTAGCACAAGCTTTTTATTTCTCTTCTAATGCCAAGAGAGAACTAACAACTTACAAATCTAGTAAATCAAGAATATAGTCCTGCCATGTGCAGGATCTGAACTCACCTCACTGTTGACAGACTAACAAACCCAGTCAATCAAGAATATAGTCAAACGCACCTGCCATGTGCAGGATCTGAACTCACCTCACTGTTGACAGACTAACAAACCCAGTCAATCAAGAATATAGTCAAACGCACCTGCCATGTGCAGAATCTGAACTCACCTCACTGTTGACAGACTAACAAACCCAGTCAATCAAGAATATAGTCAAACGCACCTGTCATCTGCAGGATCTGAACTCACCTCACTGTTGACAGACTAACAAACCCAGTCAATCAAGAATATAGTCAAACGCACCTGCCATATGCAGGATCTGAACTCACCTCACTGTTGACAGACTAACAAACCCAGTCAATCAAGAATATAATCAAACGCATCTGACATGTGCAGAATCTGAACTCACAACCTTTGTGTTGACAGACTAACAAACCTAGTCAATCAAGAATATAATCAAACGCACCTGACATGTGCAGAATCTGAACTCACCTCACTGTTGACAGACTAACAAACCTAGTCAATCAAGAATATAGTCAAACGCACCTGCCATGTGCAGGATCTGAACTCACCTCACTTTTGACAGACTAATAAACCCAGTCAATCAAGAATATAGTCAAACGCACCTGCCATGTGCAGGATCTGAACTCACCTCACTTTTGACAGACTAACAAACCCAGTCAATCAAGAATATAGTCAAACGCACCTGCCATGTGCAGGATCTGAACTCACCTCAATCTTGACAGACTAACAAACCCAGTCAATCAAGAATATAGTCCAACGCACCTGCCATGCGAAGGATCTGAACTCACAACCTCACTGTTGACAGTCTAGTGATTTTTATATAGCACTATAGGATTTGAAGATAGTACTGTTACTCTTATTCAGTCGATTCCACTTAATCATGTTATTCACATACTTCAGTTAATTGCATAATTCAGTAAATTGCATAATTCAGTTAATTGCAGCATAATGTTAAATTAGTTTCTTTTGTGTTTATTTGATTGGATGGTGTACCCTGTACAGGTTAAGTTTCCTGTGTTCTTTTTACAATTTTCAATATCTTTTGTAAGATGTATATTTTACCTCATAATATTTTAATATATATACTTATAAAACTAAACATACCTTGGAAACACTAATTTTCCTGGCAGTGATAGTTTAGGAGCATCTCTGACGAGACCAGTTAAATGTAACTTTTTGGCAAACATTCCAACCTAAAAATTAAATAGAATATTTTTACCTCAAAGTATAACATGAACACTGTTATTAATTCATTTGACCTCTAAATCCTTTAAAATGTAATATTTTAATTTTGAATGTAACGCATCTTCTGATTGGCTGATGTTATTTTGTTATCAGCCTATAGACATAATTTAATCATGTGACCGTGACATCACCAATGTTTTCTCATGGTTTTCTTCGGTTTAAAATGGAATTTAGAATTAAATTATAAGACATGACTGTAATATTTTTTTCTGTCTATTTGAAATAATATAAAAATGTGGTGCACACTGTTAAATAACACGCTACACGTGTTTATCAGTGTGCACCACATTTTTTATGTTATTTTTTCATAAACAGAAAAAATATTAGTCATTCCTTAAATATAATAAATGTTATAACAGATGTTAATATTCTTTCTTGTCATAACTAGGAACAAATGGGTGTACTTTTTATTTTGGATTACAAATCATGCTTTCAACTGTTGTGATATCTACTGTACGCGAACTATTTTCATGAGCGATTTATTTTACAATTTTTTCTCTGGTAGAAAAATAACCCTTATATAAACCATTGTGAATATAATAAACTTGGATCTTTCCATATTTAACTTCATGAAACAAATTTGAAAGTTGTGAAATTAAATCAATGTGAAAAATAAGTTGGTTACAGTATAAGTTTATTTGCTTTTCAGTTTTAGAAAGTGTTTCAGTTTAATAGACTCTTCAGGCCTGTAGCCAGGAATTTCCAATGGGGGTTCGTTGGACTCACAAACTTGACTTTAACAGTCCCAATTTGAAAAGAACATTGACTTTAACAGTGCTTATTTGTTACCCCTGACTACGGGTATACTCTTAACCCTGAATGCTGCATGCTTGACACAAACAACAAATACCAATTCATTTGATCTGATATGGCAGAGAAGAGTGGATTATAATTTTTTCAACAATTCCAATAAATACAGACATGAAATAGTAAATTCTTACAGGATTTTCTGCAGGTCTGGTTGCTACTTTAACCATAACATTGGCACTAAATATATAGGAAGAGAAGAATACCTGAAATAGAGAATAAATAACAATGATAATGGTAAATGATAAAAATTATTACTTCCCTTTAATCAAAACTAGTTCAATAACTTAGATTCTTATCTATGGTTGTCTATGTCATGAAAAAGAATGAAATGGGGTACATAACATTATTGTAGGAATATTATTGTTGGCTCATGTCTGTTTTTTCGTAAATTGCAATATTATTATATATGCCATTATTTTTTTTTAGTTTGAACTGTTTCAAATTCTCATGTCATCCATTTTTTTTCCAATGTCAGTTTTTTTCTTATTGTTGAAGGCTGTACACAGTTACCTTATTTTTATGTTATTTGAAATCTGGCAGATAGTTGTACCACATCTCTTATATCATTTTTATATTGTTGCATGATCTTCTTCAGACAGTAGTAATATCAGCTGATTAATATTATCACTTTTTGTCAACATTGTATGTCAAATCTTTTGAAGGTCATAATACATTAATATAACATTTTGTAAAGAGATGAGTAAAATGAAATAGATAAATAGAAATATGAATCAAGTAATAACTATTAATAATAACACATGATTTGGTCTGATATTTACAATTCTGCACAAAATGTCAAATCAATTTCTTACTTTGTTGAACTAAAAATTCTATAGTGGTATTAAATAACATATTTGTATCATCTAATTCAAGGATGTTTATTTCATGCTTTACTAACATATCAGCTGTGGCCAAAGAAACTTTTACAGTCAACTGATCAGAAATTCAAATACCTTATTTACTGCTTAATATATAAATGTATCTATTCAAAGTTTTGTTGATATATTGACTTTAAAAATTTCAGAATCCATATGTATATAAGTTGACAATAAAAGTGAATCTGGATAAAAACTTTAATTTACACATTTAATATGACCATACACACCAGTAGCACTGATGAGTTTCAATGTCCAACAAAGACTGATTATAAAAAAAAATTTCAAATCATGGCAAACACAAAAGTTGCATATTTTTTACTCAAACCAATCATGAACAAGAATGTGTCCCAAGTACACAGATGCCCTATCCCCAGTATCATTTTCTATGTTCAGTGGAACGTGAAAATGAGATTAAATCTCTAATTTGGCATGAAAATTAGAAAGATCATATCATATGAAACGTGTTTACTAAGTTTCAAGTTGATAGGACTTCAACTTCATCAAAAACTACCTTGTACCTCAACCAAAAACTTTAACCAAAACTTTAACCTGAAACGGGACAGACGGACGAATTGACAGACGAATGAACAGACAGTGGCAGAACAGAAATCATAATGCCCTTAAATGGGGCATAAAAGACTATTAAATGTTTTCGAAAAAAACACAATTCCAAATGTGTATTTTTTTTTCTTGAATGCTCAGGATAAAGAACTTTTTTTTTAATTTAGATCAACAAGATGGTCTATCTTTAAGAACAAAAACTTACCCAGAATACATCATAAATTAATAATCCTACTAACAACAAAGTTGATACTTTTAAACTTGGTAGACGTACTAGTGCTATAAAGGCTACACATAGTCCCATGCCTAGAGCTGAAATAGATCAAAATTACTTATATATTCAATGTATACTTTACCAATATGTTCCTTGAATGTTTCAGGAAAAAAATGGAAATAAACCCATCTCATATTAATAAGTGCTTAGCTACAGCTTACCCTTCAAAAGCACCTTACAGCTATCCCCCTTTATTTGGAGGGGTTCATGTAGCTCCAGTCTTCAGTATTCTATGTTGTGTTTAGTGTATTATTGTTTTTCTGTTGGTCTTTAATTTGTTTAAGCCATGGAGTTGTCAATTTATTTTTGACTTATGAGTCTGAATTTCCCATTGGTATCTATCACCTTTCTTTTACCAAAATATGAACCGATAAAACACTGATGTATAGCAAAAAGAAACAAGTTCAGATTACTTAAAACCAAATTATTTTCGAGAGCGATTTATTTTCGCGACTTTCACGAGGAAAAAAATAACACGAATATAGATCATCGCCAATATTTAAAACTTGGTTCATTCCTTATTTAACTTTTATCAAGTAAGTCAGAAAATCATTAAATTAAATAGCCGTGATATGGTCTAAGAAGGGTAAAACGCAAAATAAAGTATCCACGAAAAAAATGAGTTGGTTTACAGTACTTTTTTCATCTTTTATAAAAATTACTTTTCACATTGTGACATGTGAAAGTTACATTTTCTCATTTCCTTTCATTTTTTTGTAAATGCTACTGTTGAATATTCATTTGCGTAATGAAATACAGCTTGTTCCCTGTTGTAATAAAACCTACCATCCATAAGGAGCCAGTGACCAGTCAATACCCATATACACACAATAAAAAAGGACAAACAAAATGACATTATTTCTGCTGCTGTAAATCTGCCACATACTCCAAATGATATTCTGTAAAGACAAAAGAAAAATACTCATCAGACATTAAAAATTGTAAATTCTAATGCAACAACATTTGTAACGTTCATTTTGATTGGTTAACGTCACTTATTTGAATGGCATCTATTGACAATTGATGCTATGGGACATACGCGCAAGCGCAGACAGCATATGACAGATTTTAAATACATGTTTTAACGTTGTTTTCTGTCAGTTTCATTAGCATGGAGATAACAATATTGTATTTTAAGCTCCGACGGCATCAATTGGGGATTTGATGGTCGCAAATCCCTGTTTATTGTCTCCACTAACGCGTCGCCAGTAAACTAAATTTGCGACCATCTATTCCCCAATTGATGCCGTTGGAGCTTAAAATACAATACAGTTATCTCCTAATTCTGAAACTATTGTGATGCTATAATTATTGCCAAAAATGCAATAGGGTTTTTCAATCACAATAATTTAAACTCGCATTTTGAAATTTTTTAAATGAATTAAACACAATTTTCTCAAATGGCAAAAATTAAATTTGCATTTTAGTCAAATATGACAAAACGCAAAAATATATGCACACAAGAATTTCTGAATTTACAATAATACAATTTATATTATTATCAGTCCGGTTTAGAAATGAGTAAATAGTTGTTTTTTAATGCTGAGTTCACATGTAATTCAAATTCGATTCCCATTAACTAATTAAAACTAGTTTGATTCGCATTGGAAACGTTAAACATCCTAACCTCAATTCTAATTCAAATTGGAATGCGCGTCAAATTCGCTTTACTGTCCTAACGACGTTAACTTTTGATTCGGATTAACAAAAACGTATTTATAATGCTAAATAGCTAATTAGAATTAGCCAATTCGAAACAATTCAAATTAAATAAGACGAGTGTGTGAATGCGATTAGCGAATTTTGATTCGCATTCGTTTCAAATTCAATTGAATCAAAGGTACCTGTGAACGAGGTATTAGAATATATATGCCTATGTTTGCATACATGTTAATTATTCAAATCAAGGTATGTTTAAATTTACAATTTTTTTTCAGTTCCATTTTTATTTGTGTAATCAAAGATCCATTTTTAGAAACTGTACATTTCAGTGACTAAACACTGTAATAATGGTTACTAATGGGCCGATTATCATCTCCCATTTGATATACATATTATACTATGATTGAGGTTCCTTAGTACAACATTTTTTATGTAATCTTTTCCCCCATGTTCATTTATTTGCTTTTTTTTTAATATAAAATCTTATTTCATATGTGTGTACTACAGTCAAATAGTATTCAGAATCTTACCTTTAATAAGTGAAAAATTTCTTGCTGAACACCAAATATGGATACATAATTGAAACATGTTCAAGTAGCATGCTTAGTTTTCTCTTTTGAATTGTTTTACCTTGTCATTTTGTTTCCTTTTATAGCTGACTATGCCGTATGGGCTTTACTCATTGTTGAAGGCCATACCGTGACCTAGAGTTGTTAATTTCTGTGTCATTTTGATCTCTTGTGGAGAGTAGTCTCATTGGCAATCATACCACATCTTCTTTTTTATATATAAATAACATACATGACTGTAACAATACAATATCTTACTTTTGGCCTGTAGAGCAGGGTTTGATAATATACTGACACATAGGCAACAACAAAAAGGCAAAGGCAACAGTCGCCAACACTGAAAATAAAACAAAGAATATAAATTAAATTTATGGATGGGTATTAAACATTCAGTGGCAAGTTAACTGTGTATTCAAGGTGACAACATGCTGGTGTAATATCAATTTGAACCCTTTATTGTATTAGAATGAAACTTTGAGTGGCTTTTTAAGGTGGTACCCAACACTTTCACTAAAATCAATTTGGCTCGTTTAATTTTCATAAAATTTTGTCAAAGTAAATACTTTGACACTTTAACAAAAAATTTAAAAATTTTAAAAATTTTGAAACAACCCTTTTGCCAGAAAAATTACACTGGTTATATAGCAGTTTGACAAACACCAATTTTAATTTAATATTCCATTTGCAACACAACATAATTAAAACGTTTGGTTGACTTTACAGAGTTATCTCCCTGTAGTGTTAGGTACCACCTTAATGTGCTAGTTAACAAGGTTAGTCTGTAGGCAGACATACAACCCAACCATTTTATGAAGAGACCAGGCTAACTGTCTTTGAATTTCTCCTAAATGCCTAGTGCCTAGCAAAAAGGCAGCAATAGCCAATTTTCAATTCTTTTATCTAACTGGCATGGGTACATATACAATACCTGTATTATATATACTGTAGAGAAGATCACTATAAAATATTCAGGATTGGAAGTCATTTTGCAATTTTCTTAAATTACAAATATAAGTTTAAACGGTTTAGGCTGCATTTTTAAGTTTGTACTAATTCAATCTAAGTGCTGAAGTTTTTGATGTATACACTTCAACTAATCTATTTCATAACTTATAACTGATCAATAAAAGGAAGCAGGAAGTAGGATTAACTCAGTATATTATTAATTTGGTCAAGTTTATAAAAAGCATATTAGTGCTCTTTGGTATTTTTTTTTATATATATATTTATTTTTGTTTCTTGTGTACAATTTGGAAATTAGTAAGGGGTTCATTATCACTGAACTAGTATATGTTTGTTTAGGGGCCAGCTGAAGGACGCCTCTGGTGTGCAGGAATTTCTCGATACATTGAAGACCTGTTGGTGACCTTCTGCTGTCAATTTTTCTATTGTCTGGTTGTTGTCTCTTTGACACATTCCCTATTTCCATTTTCAATTTCATATTCTCCATTTTCAATTTTTTAGATTATTATTTTAATAATTTATCAAATTCATTATATAAAATATAGATGTCTAATGTTTTGGTTTCTTTTCTCCTATATAATCCCATCACAAAATAGCTGAAAGGAATCTGTAAAACCCATCCATATTCAAAAGTGGATAATACAGATGAACAGATAATGAATAGCAGAACTATAAATAAAGATTTGCCTACGTCAATCCTAGATTAACAGTGGCAAACACTTCAAATATAACACTTTTCAGAAATAACATTTGTAGTGCACAGTTTTTATTAGCTTCAAATGAGACAGTATCTGTTCGAAATAATAAAATGTTGCACTCATAATTTCAGTAATCTATATATCAACATCAACTCCAGGCTTCCTTTTATCTAATATAACCTTCTCAACAGAACAGATCCATAAATAACAACTATGTAATAATAAATATCAAATTACAAGACAATTATGGAAATGACAGGACCACAGATGTGATATAATTATGGAAATCAGATGTTACCAACTTTATTTTGATCACATGGTTTTGCATCAGTGACTGAATTATTGACTAAATATAAACATGAAAGAGTTTCAATGACCTTGATTTAAAAGAGTTTAAGCGAGCAAGATGAAACGGAAATGTTTTTTTAACAATTCTTTTATTTTTATTTAACACTACATGATATTTTATCTAAAAATTGTCTCTCTGCTACAAATTATCTAACATTTGCACTGTTCACATGAGAAAAAACTCCTAATAGGAATACAATACATTACGCATACAATGCCTTATAGTCAGACGTATCTGATTTCAAAAGTTAATCTAAACGGCTTATTTTCTGATGCAATTTCACTATAAATCTAAAATACTCTAAACTGATGAGACTTTGTATTGAGTAAACCATCATAAAGCTGTCGAAAAGTCTGACTTCATTGGGAAACAGTTGATTTAGATTTCTGATATTTTGGAATGTCTTTAATACTCAGAATAAAAGATCACCTAAATTTATCCATTTATGGATTTATTAAAGCTTTCAATATGCAATGTTAGTATGAAACTTAAAAACTAAAATACTATCTAACAATTAAGCTTTTTTTTTATTTATATTTCTAAAATGAGATTGATAATTATAGATTATTGTTGATCATCTCAACAAAGATTAATTTTCTGGCTTGAGTCTGATCAGTATGGCTAAAGTGAGAAAATTAATTGAGCTGAGATGACCAATGATAATCTGTTAATCACAATTCTAAATATGACGAAATTGCTAATTTCATTGACAATGGTACTTGCGCCCCTAGTATCTAGTGATAATTTTTCATATCACTCTACTGTGCTGAGAAAGGAAATAATCAGTCAGTAAGATCAAAGAAATGTTTTGTAAAAAAGCAAAAAAACATTTTGTTTCTTGAAATTGATTAACCTGACTGGCTCACAAGAAATATACTATTTCCTTTCTAAACTTAAATACCTACCTGCAGTACAAATTGCAAAGACCATCTGTAATGAATCGAAGAAAAAGAACATGATCAGAAGTGAAACTGAGGCTCCTATCGGTAAAAATGCCGCCTGACATGTATCTATGGTCTGCATATCTACAATGAAAAACAAAATATCCAATGAATTTAAGTATTTATCATATATTTTACAAACAAGAGTGCAAACGCTGAAATGTCTCGCCTTCTTTACTAATCATTGATATTATGATGATAGATCTAAATATAAAGCTTTATTACAACTGTCACATAAACTCAACATTAACCAAAAACACAAAACATTAATCATTGATCCATGAAAATGAGGTCAAGGTCAGATGAACCATGCCAGGCAGACATGTACAGCTAACAATTCTTCAATACAACAAATATAGTTGACTTATTGCTTATAAATTAAGAAAAACAGACCAAAACATAAACACTTAACACTTAGCAATGGATCATGAAAATGAAGTCAAGGTCAAATAAAACCTGCGTAACAGACATAGATCACGAAATATTTCCATACACCAAATATAGTTGACCTAATGCATAAAGTATTAGAATAAACTGTTATCACAGAGATATGTCTCGCCTTTTTGTAATTTTGATTATGAAAATGTTGAAATCCAAATAGCAATACCTTAACATCTTACACAAGTTAATAGACCATGACTGAGGGAGCGGAGCCAAATAATCTCCATGGCAATGAGATGTGACAATGCTAATACATCTGCAAGCCAATTACAGGGTTTCCCCTGGGTCAATTATTTTTTTCGCCACCTCCTTCGCTAAAACAATATATTTTTCGCCACTTTATTATTTTTTTCGCCAAATATATTTTTCTTTTAAAATTTTCTTTTTTTCCAGCCCCCCCCCCCCCCTTTCCCCCTAAATAAGAAGTGTTTTTTACAACAAAACGAAGAATTTTATCACTTGGAATTGATCCCTCGTGTAAGGTGTAGTCATTACATTAAAGGGTTACTCTCATGCCAACCTTTGAATAGATTTCTTCCTAACGACAGCTTTCTTTTCTAGACCATCGTAAATAAGTAAAACTATATGCTTAAAACACGTGTGTTACTGAAACGACTTTGAAATACCCACTCAAATCAATGATCTGTATGAAAGTTAAATGATAAAGTTTTAAATCTGAGACCTTTCTAGCTTTTGAACATTTTTCGTCATAACAACAATTTTCTTTTCAATAGAAGGAGAGGAAGCGTAAATTTTGCTTCAAACACGTGCGTCCCAAAGCGGTAAATAAATCCCTTTGTGACATGTGACAGAAGCCATTTAACCATATCATTTTGTCATATCATACAATCAACACCTTTATTAATTAGTCCTTTGATGTCAATAGCAATAAATGCAATCAGCTGATTATTGGTTTTCTTTCAAAATCTTAACGAGTTCAAGGTGAATTCCGAGTATTGTCTGATCGGTAAAGTCAGAGAAACCCGAAAAAAAGTAAATAAACAAGATGGCTGAAAATAAATCGTTATATATATTTCTTTCGCCAAATTCTTTCGCCAATGACTAATTTTAATCGCCACAATTATTATTTTTTCACAAATTGCGAAAATGGCGACCGCCAGCGGAAACCCTTATTATAATTGATGTACCACAGGTGGATCTCCATAAACTGACCTAATCACAAAGTAATACATGTAAAGTAAGCAAACCATTCAAAGTCGATAGACCATGACTGCGGGCGCGGAGCAAAAAAATCTCCATGGCAATGAGATGTGGCAATGGTAATACATCTGCATACCAATTATCATTGACATACCACAAGTGGATCTCCATAAACTGACCTAATCACAAACTAATACATGTAAAGTAAGCAAACCATTCAAAGTCAATAGACCATGACTGAGGGGGCGGAGCCAAATAATCTCCATGGCAATATGATGTGGCAATGGTAATACATCTGCATACCAATTATCATTGACATACCACTAGTGGTTCCCCATAAAACTGAGCTAATCACAAACTAATACATTGTTGACGCCATCGCCGAAGCCAGAAACAGCATACCTATGTCTCGCTTTTTGACTCCGTCAAGGCGAGACAAAAATAGACCAAAACTCAAAAATTTAACTTTGACCACTGAACCATGAAAATGAGGTCAAGGTCAGATGACACCTGTCAGCTAGACATGTACACCTTACAATCGTTCCATACACCAAATATAGTAGACCTATTGCACATAGTATAAGAAAAACAGTCAAAAACACAAAAACTTAACCATAATCACTGAACCATGAAAATGAGGTCAAGGTCAGATGACACCTGCCAGTTGGACATGTACACCTTACAGTCCTTCCATACACCGAATATACAAGACCTATTGCTTATAGTATCTGAGATATGGACTTGACCACCAAAACTTAACCTTGTTCAATGAGGTGGAGGTGAAGTGATAACTGTCTGACTGGCATGAGGACCTTGCAAGGTACGCACATACTAAATATAGTTATCCAAATTACTTATAATAAGAGAAAATTTAACATTAAAAAAATATTAACTTTTTTTTCAAGTTGAACAAATGAACAGAGGCACAGACCAGAAAACATAATGCCCCTCTACTTTGTTACATGGGGCATAAAAATGTTGGATTTAAAGCAAGGTGTCAGAATACTCAGGGGTTTTCTGCAAGGACAGACATATTTTTGGGCCATGAAAATGTGTAGGTTAAAGCGAAATATTGGAATACTCAGGTGTCTAATTAGGCAGGTTACACTTTACAGGTATACAATACTCTATTCAGTAAAACATATGAGATCTAAAATCAACATACTACTCTCATTTTCTGCTGAAGTATTTCCTATAAAACTGTCTTTATCTTTCTCTCTTTCTCGCTCTACATTTTCCTTCTCCATATTTAGAGATCTGAAATTATAAATAAATGCATACTAAAGTTGAAGATATTGAAAATTTTCTGTTCGAGAATTGTAACAAGAGGCTCTCAAGAGCCTGAATCGCTCACCTTAATTCTTTTGGTTAAATCTCTCATCAATGATTATTTTGGCTTTTCAATTTATTTAAATGTTTTTTGGATCGTCCTATTTTCTTCAAAAGCCAAAAAAAATAATCATTTTCTCCTATGTTCTATTTTAGCCATAGTAGCTATGTTTCTTGACATACAAGGAAATAAAATATAAAATTTATACTAGATACTCTGAAACTCATTTAGCCCAAGTTTGGCTGAAATTGATACAGCAGTTTCATCAAAGGAGAAGATTTTTTAAAGTAAGTCAACATGCAATGACATGATGAACAAATTGTGAAAAAAGTCTTTAAAGGGCAATAACTCCTTAAGGGGTCAATTGACAATTTTGGTCAAATTGACCTAATTGAAGATCTTACTTTGCTGAACATTATTGCTGTTTACAGTTTATTTCTATCTATAATTATATTCAAGATAATAAACAAAAACAGCAAAATTTCCTTAAAATTATCAATTCAGGGGCAGCAACCCAACAACAGGTTGTCTGATTCATCTGAAAATTTCAGGGCAGATAGATCTTGACCTGATAAATAATAATACCCATGTCAGATTTGCTCTAAATGCTTCGGTTTTTGAGTTATAAGCCAAAAACTGCATTTGACTCCTATGTTCTATTTTTAGCAATGGCGACAATGTTTGTTGATAGATCATAACTTCGGATACAATTTACAAACTAGATACCCTAAGGAACATTCAGTTAAAGTTTGGAAGTATTTGGCCCAGTAGTTTCAGAGGTGAAGATTTTTGTAAAAGATTTCTAAGATTTACGAAAAATGGTTAAAAATTGACTATAAAGGGCAATACCTCCTAAAAGGGTCAACTGACCATTTTCGTCATGTTGACTTATTTGTAAATCTTACTTTGCTGAACATTATTTCTGTTTACAGTTTATCTCTATCTATAATAATATTCAAGATAATAACCAAAAACAGCAAAATTTCCTTAAAATTACCAATTCAGGGGCAGCAACCCAACAACGGGTTGTCTGATTCATCTGAAAATTTCAGGGCAGATAGATCTTGACCTGATAAACAATATTATCCCATGTCAGATTTGCTCTAAATGCTTTGGTTTTTGAGTTATAAGCCAAAAACTGCATTTGACCCCTATGTTCTATTTTTAGCAATGGCGACCATGTTTGTCGATAGATCAAAACTTCGGATACAATTTATAAATAAGATACCCTAAGGAACATTCAGTTAAAGTTTGAAAGTATTTGGCCCAGTAGTTTCAGAGGAGAAGATTCTTGAAATAGTTTACGACGACAGACGACGACAGACGACGACGGACACCAAGTGATGGCATAAGCTCACTTGTCCCTTCGGGACAGGTTAGCTAAAAAGTATACTCATTTGAAGAAAATATTAAATTATCTTTCCAATGAGTATCAAAAAATCTTTAAATACAAATATCTAAATACACAGTTAGATTCAGCATACCCAAAGAATTAAATAATCTTCTCCAGGTGGCAATTATAATAACAATCTCTCTAAGTTATGTATGTACATGTAGGAGTTAAATATCAGTCTTAAGTTTAATTCACAAAGCCATACTATCCAACTTTTTGAAAGCTGAGCAACATCATTGATACATAAGCTGAAACAGCCAATAAAAAAGCATTATTATAATCTCTGAGTTTTTCCCCTCATTTGTACACTATAACAGAACAATCTCAAATTCAAGGAAATATTACTGTGTTGACAGACAGTCACACTCACAAACACATTCTTTTAATTTGTGTGGCTGTCCAAAGCCAGGAGCTTGACATTTGGTGGTGTTGGTTGCTGTCTGCCATTTTATTTTTTTCAGTTATTGTTTTTGCATAAAATGTGGCTGTTTGGGTTTTTTATGTTGAATTATTTCACATTTTGTCATGCCAGCGCCTTTCATAGGTTAATATTCAGTACGGAATTGCTCTACCATAATTCAAAGTTGGAGGAGTGCCCTATATTAGTATACACCCTTGTCCTTCATACTGTATCTACTTTAATTTTTAGACTACAAACATTTGTTTGACATTTCTCCCTGTTACAATAAATAAATTATAACATTATGGTTTTTTGAAAATTATCAGGAATTAGCTAAAGGTTGCTGGAAATTTTCTATTAACAATTATTACTTCACCGTGATTAACATATATCCTCATTTCAAATAGTTCCCTGGACAATAATAATTTGGTTTAAATCATTTTATAACACTACTGTGTACTGTATTCTATATCATTACCAGGACTCAATTGAATTATATTATAAAGTCAATGAAAGCCAGTTCAGATTGGTTTTTAAGTGTGTAAAACAGCTATTCCACAGAGCCGATCCAAACATTCTATAAACTATGATAGAGCATGCTACTTCAATGGACATTATAAAAGTATTGTGCAGTATGATCCTGTTATATTGAAATGTTAATGGCTAATAGTTAATGATACATTCTTACATTAAAAAGATTAAGACAGCACAGAACCAAATCCCCTATAAACCTTTTTATTACAAAATATTTTACTAAAAATTCAAAACAATTTATATATAAACCTATTTTATTACAAAATATTTTACTAAAAATTCAAAGCAATTTTTAATTAAGGTTGCAGAACGGTGAAATAAAATATTTGAGTAATATTCAGGAAATAAAAGACTAATTGGTAAAATTAAGACATCAATGATCAGATGTACATCTGTACATAATTCGTTCTAAAAATAAATTTACAGCATATCATTACATATATAAGTCAAATATAGTAGTAGATAGTACTACCACAACAACTGAAAATATCACCAACAAATATACAATACATAAGATTTGGATATAGGAAGATGTGGTATGAGTGCCAATGAGACAGCTCTCAATCCAAATAACAATATATAAACGTAAACCATTATAGGTCAATGTACGGCCTTCAACATGGAGCCTTGGCTGAGACACCGAACAACAAGCTATAAAGGGCCCCAAAATTACTAGTGTAAAACCGTTTAAATGGGAAAACCAACGTTCATATCTATATAGAAAAAAACGAGAAACGAGAAACAAGTATAAATTAAATAAACAAACGACAACTTAACCATGTTAACTGTACATCAGATTCCTGACTTAGGACAGGTGCAAACATTTGCAGCGGGATTGAGTATGAGTGCCACTGACCTAATGAGACAACTCTCTAATAATGGTTTATTATCATATTTTATGCAACTGTCCTGTCAAAAAAATGTTGTTTTAAAAGTGGCTGATTGTTCGTGTAGTTAATAGATATTTCTCTTTTCTTGTTTTTCAGCTTTTTTTATATAAATTAGACTGCTTGTAACAATTTCCTGTTTGAATTGTTTTACAGTGGTCATTTTGGTGTTTTTTTCATAGCTTGCTATTCAGTGTAAACAAAGGGCCATACTTTGACCTATAATTCTTTACTTTTTACACATTTGACTTTGGATGGACTGAGTTGTCTTATTTGCACTTATACCACAACTTCTTATTTGTTTGATACACACATACTTATCCTTTAGACGTTTTAAAATTTCATAAAAAAAATAATTCTAAAACTATCCCTTATATTTGTATTTATATATTCTTGATGTCAATTAAATGGGTTAAAAAAATTCACACAAAATATAGGAAGTGAACACTATAATAATTGTCTAAACATCGATGATAGGGTGATATTTCCGTCTATAATCTTTTGTTTGGACTTATAATACTTCCTCTGATAACAATTGATAATGTTTACATTTAATCCTCTTATTTAAGGAAAAATCTATGACAATTTCCTAGCACTTATGATGCTTATAACTATAATTGTCTATCATTTCTTTTTCCATAGTTTTAATCCTTCTTGAATGTATATAATCTTTATTACTTGACTTATTATAAAGAGCTGACTTTTCAGAGATAATAGTTTTCAGTTCATCTGAAACAAATTAACTTTGATTTGTTCAGATATGATCAGAGGAAAAGATACATCATTGTTGAAGGACAAACCATGAACTTCAGTTGTTAATTTCTGTGTCTTGCAAAGAGTTGTCTCATTGGCAATCATACCACATCAGGCGCGGATCCAGAGGGGGGGGGTTCCGGGGGTTAGAACCCCCCTTTTCTTTTGGACGATCAATGCATTTGAATGGGTACATGTAGTTGGAACCCCCCTTTGTCCTTTTTAAAATGGCTGGATCTGCCCCTGCACATCTTCTAATTTTTAGAAGTATTTGTGACTTATTTGCACCTAACTCACTTCAAATTGAATATGAGGGTTAATACATAAACCTATTAAAGTAATATTTATAGGAAACCCCACTTAACATGCTTAATAGTTCAATTGCTTTATCTTGCTATTTGTAAATGAATATCAAATCTTCATTACATGGTGTCTCATGAGTATTAGTTTGTTTCATATAATTACCATTAATTCAATTAATGCTTATTCCATGGAATGTTATCTATTAGCTGCATGACTATTACAGAAACACAATTTAAGTTCCTGTGTGTGGGATGGAATAGGGGAGGGGGAGGGTAGTTAGTAAAAGCCTTTTTTTTCTAAATCAAAGATGAGAATACTAGTATTCAATGTTTTTCTATGACGAAAAATAGCGAAATAGATTTTTTTTTGTCCTTTTTTTTTCTTGAAAGACATCTTTAAAAATTTCTAAGGATCATTACACACATGAAACTTTTTTTATTCTATTCTTATTGCTATTATTGTTAGTAGTAATGCATGTGTCCAGTTTACATTAAAATAACAAACATGATTCTTTTTTACTATTGACTAATTCTTGTCAATAATCTACACAAATTAGTACTCGACAAAGACAATAAATTCATGAAAAAATATGTACCAACATGAGATTATTCGGAGACAAAGACTACGATTTTTTTTTTAAATCTGTAGTAGCATAAAATTAATCGGACAGCTTAAACATTAGGTTTTTTTTCAGTTTCATACGACACAAAGAAAATTAATTCATGATAAAATCAGTGTGTTACACAATAAAATGATTTACAAAAAATTCTGACAAACCAGGTGTTACTGACAGAACAATGATTGCCAGGTTTTTTAATGGGAGTCCAATTTTCAGAAATAAAATATATAAATATCTTTAAAGTATAACAGTTTCTTTAAATGTCCCCAAACCAAATGATCAATAAAAAAATAAAATGAAACATCATCATGTCATCAAATTTAACAAAAGAAATTAAATGGGACGGACAGATGCAGAGGTAACCACTGGCATATCTAGAAATTTTCATAAGTGGGGGCCCACTGACTGCCTAAGAGTGGGCCCACTCCAGACACGCTTCAGTGATTCCCTATATAATTTTTTCCCCAAAAGGGCCCCCCCCCTAAATCCGCCTCTGGTAACACACTATACCTCCAGTTTTTTTTAAGCGGGGGGGGGGGGGGTATTATGACAGATGGTAGTAACCATGAAGTGAAGACAGAAAACAATAGCTATTTATTATTTCATATATATATCTTTAAATAATTACTTTTTTGAAAAGCACCATTGAACACATGATTTTCTTCAAAGACAATTAGCTTTTCTGAATTTTTACTTGTAAACCTGAGTAAGAAGTTTTGGTACCGTGGTCAACTTTCATCTAAGAAATGAATACTATATGGGGAAAACAAACACAAACAGGAATTGAAACCTATATATTACCCTAAATTGAGAGAAACACAGTTGTTAATGTCTGTGTCATTTTGGTCTTTTGTGGATAAATGTCTCATTGGCAATCATACCACATCTTCTTTTTAATACATATATTTCTTTACAGCTTTTTAATCCATGGCCTTAATTGGTCTTGGAAGAAAAGTTTACAACTTTGTCTCATTGGCAATCATATATCACAATGAAATGTCTACACTTTAATTTCCTTTATGATGTAATGTTCTGCTCTCTAAAAAATCAATTTAAAAATCAAATATAATATTGTCATTCAACTTTTAAGTATGTGAAATTTTACATAAGATTATAACATAACTTTACAAACACAAAAGACATCTTCAATCATAAACATTGGTAAAGGGGACGAATAATAAATGTATTCTTTATTTGTTTGTTTAAGAGTTGAAGGGTTGTTGTAAATTTGTATGTTTCTTTAAATTGGTACTATCTCAAATGAAAAAATTCCTATAATAATATTTTTCTTAATCTTTATATTACTTACAATAGTGTAATAATGTTAAAGTACCTTAATAAAATTGCTTAAACTAAGGCAGACGTACAGCAGTCAATGACAACCACTGAATTAAAGGCCCTTTATCTGCCAAACACTGAAATAAAGGCCCTTATTTTTGGGACATGAATTAAAGGCCTTTTATCTTGGACATTCACTTAAAACTTAAAGGCAGGCAGCAGTCAATGACAACCACTGAATTAAAGGCCCTTCATCTGGGACATGCACTTAAACTGAGGCAGACAGCAGTCAATGACAAACACTGATTTAAAGGCCCTTCATCTGGGACATGCACTTAAACTGAGGCAGACAGCAGTCAATGACAAACACTGATTTAAAGTCCCTTTATCTGCCAAACACTGAATTAAAGGCCCTTCATCTGGGACATGCACTTAAACTGAGGCAGACAGCAGCCAATGACAACCACTGAATTAAAGGCCCTTCATCTGGGACATGCACTTAAACTGAGGCAGACAGCAGTCAATGACAACCACTGAATTAAAGGCCCTTTATCTGGGACATGCACTTAAACTGAGGCAGACAGCAGTCAATGACAACCACTGAATTAAACTAAAGTGTTGGTTGCCTAGCTGGTAAATAGTTCTAGATAGCAGCTAGACTGAGACTACACGATTTGAGTAGTCAAAATTCTACCTAACCCTATAATCTTTGCAGCTGCTTCGATATTGAAGTTAGAACGCAACCCTGGATAAATATACATGTTTAACATGCTTCATTATGATAGAAAATTATTTCAATACGGTGTTTTGCCAAGAGGTTAATATTCATTCCAATAATATTAGACATGTTATTTCAACCAAATCATCAATTAATATGCTGCATTGTATTGATTTAATTACAAAACTAAGAAATACAAACAAGACTAGAAATTACATTTTAAATTGGTTTTTGCTTTTTATTGGCATTTTCTACTTTCTCTTGCAATTTGAAGGTAATCAGGTTGAACTTATGATGAAGAGAGAAACCTACAGCTTCAAACGGGTAATAACTTGTCAATCATACTTTAAAGAAACATACAAGCTCAATAAAAGATAAGATGATGTATGTCTATAACATTAAAACATGAGGAAATGAACAACCTCAGGGGATCAAACAGAGGCTTAAGGTCAAACAAAAGACCAAAAGTTAAGAATGCAACACTTGAAACATGAAAGAGCAACATTATATACAGTCTATACAACATAATTCAAGCTCTTAATTAATTCCCAAGAGTCGCAAGATGTTTTACTAATATCAAAAAGAAGATGTGGTATGATTCCCAATGAGACAACTCTCCACAAGACAGAATAAACAGGTCTAGGTCACTCTAGGCTTTTAACAATGAGCAAAGCCCATGCAGTATAGTCAGTTATAAAGGTCCTGAAATGGCAAATGTAAAACAATTCAAAAGAGAAAACTGATGGCTTAATTTATGTACAAAATAATGAATGAAAAACAAATACTAGTATGTTACATGTGTTAAACAGTAACAAAGGACAACTACTCACTGGCTCCTGACTTTTGACTCTTGCTACTGAAAACAAAATCCAATGTTCCTGATTACCTGCTTGGATTTAAGACATCAACAAGATCAGGGAAATTTAATGTAAATCCATGATGTATCCCAGCCTTTAATAAGAAAGCTGACACAGATTTTAAATGAAATTGCAGTTCAATGTCTAATATATATGTCAATATCTATATTTAAACATACTTTCATAACTGTATGATGTAAGAATTCTTTTAAGCTTAGTTTGATATCTTAGTTTGATATTTTAATAACACTTGACTTGATCCAATGTAACAATTATATTATATAGCACAGCTAGCTAGAGAGAAAATATCTGCAGGTCCCTCAAACACAGTTATCGGTCTTTGAATGTAGTCCCTACTTAGGACAGTGTATAACTGAAAATAATAATACATAATAGTAATTTTTATCTTTAGTCTTTTATGCATGAAAAATAAGAAGGGAGCTGAATTTTACATGTTAAAAAAATAATTGGGGTCATGAATTCATACATCAAGTAGTGATTTCGCCCAGCTAAAAAATGTCTGAATCTATCAAATTGTAATGAACAACCCCTTCACATGTACATTAAATGTATACATATATATTGTCCATATTTTGAGTAAGAGCTGATAAAACATTTCTAAAATTTAGATGGAATTTGTGCCAAAACTTCAAAATAATTTTGAGACAGATCAGATGCAATATTCGAAATATGTTTCTATTGTCTATAGGAAATATTTGAGTCCATAACTCATTAACTGGATATTAAATGTTACTACAAGGCAAATAATTGATTCAAATGGTTTAACACCTACGTTCTTTGTACCCTAAAAAATGAAGTAAGGAAATCTGAGATATTGATTGTCTGACACAAAATCTGTTACTGTTATAACACATGTATGTGAAATTATTCATCCATGGAAAAAATGGCCACAATGAAGCAGCAGGTTTCACAAATGGTTTCACAAATGGAAAAGCTATCAAGTCTATTTATGGCAACAGATTGGACAGTAATTACTGTTTGTGTTTGTGATTTATTTTACAGAAATTTACTAATAGGTTTTAAATATATTCAATTGATAGTTTTACTTTAGTACAGGCTTTAGTTTCTTAACTATTTTAATGTTCAAAGTTGGAAACCCCCCCTTTTTTTAATTATCAATGTATTTAAATGGGGACATATACTAAGTAGTTGGACCCCCCCTTATCCTTGGTTGTGACCCCCCTTCTAACAATGGCTGCCCCACCCCGGTAATTTTATTCTCCATTGTATGATATATCAAGTTTTAATAAAATTTCAAATCTTAATGTTTGAATTTTTAATGTTATTGGTAGAATTTCTGTATTATAATAATGCTTCATACATCTGCTACTTCCTAATCATGCTTATGTAATTATATTTTTAAATAGCCTTCAAATAACCCATGATTATATACCGTTTACTTTTGCTGTATTATATATGAGGGGGGTAGGAGGGGTTCTGATCTCGAAATCCTGGGCTTCAAAACAAAAAATCCTGAGGTTTCAAATTTGAATAAATTTAAATCCTGAAGTCCTCCAAAATTCAAAAAAAAAAAATTCCGAATCCCAAAAGGATCAATCATGAAATTCCCAAGCTTAAAAACACCTGATCCCAGAATTCTGATAAAGGTCCTATCCCACCTCATATATATGTAGAACATTGTATTTTTCTCTGTTTGGAAACATTGAAGTTCTATAAACATGATAAATACAATTTATACATAAATCAGTCATTTAAGCTCTTAACCATCTTTAAATCAAAGCTTATACACAATTACTGTACTAACACCATTTTTAATGAATAAAAAACTTGTGTTAAATAATCACACATCATTACCCATTTTAACTATCAAACATTAATAATAGTACAAAGTAACAGTATGAAATATCCCCTTTAACACCATAAAACAACCATAAAAATCATTCTGGTAGCATAAAGTTAAATTAAGCTCCAAATTATTTTTTTCCCTCATTGGTGCACTTTTAGGGGTTGGATGACTTTTTTTTAGAAATTCAAGATTGAGCTGATCAATTCATGGGCATTCAGGAATAGTCAGTAAATAGTCTAGAATTTGGGAATTTTGGATTTAATCATAATTATATTGTGATGCAGGAGAAGACAAGTTATTGGAATAGGATTTTTGATTTTGATATTTTTTTTTATGAAACACCCTCCTTAGTAACCTCCTTCCATACTCAATTTATCTTTTTTTTTTCATTGAGAAATTGTGAAAATGCCTTGTGTTAAAATCCTAAACCTGATCCTAAAAATAACACCCATTTCTAAAACCTGTTAAATTCATAAAAACAAATCAATAACGATGCTATAAAACACAATAGAAACAACCTGGACTTTTTTTCACACCATTCTTTAATGTGTAAAAATCTGTTACCACCATAACAAAAATATCTATCTAGTTTTTTGCACCAGTTTTTAACATGTGACAAACATCTTACTGGTATCACACTGAACAGAATTTAATTAAAACCAATCAAGCATGGAAAACAGCTGATGAAAGCATAAAGCTAGGAAATTATTATTTTTATCCTAATTTGAGGACTATTAACAATCAATGGGTTACCAGATGGTATTGATCATATCATTTTAGAATGATAAGTTCACAATAAATATATGCTATAAATGTGTGCATTTGTTGTTATATCCTTAGAAATGTAAACAATTTGATCTTCGTGACCTTGGAAGATATTGTCTGTATGTTATACATGTACAATGATGTATTGCTATGCCAAACTAGAAGAATTTCAAAAGAATTTATCAATTTTCCTCTTTAACATTCTTTATGAAACAAATTTTAAGATTGTCAATATCGACTAGTTTTGTAAATAAAACACTCTGGACTACATATACATGTATTTAAGAGTCCATAAAACCCTTCAGCCCTATGGAGGAGTTGTAATTTAAGACGGTAACACTTCATATATATTATAATTGAATATGCACTGCTTTTTGTCAGTTCATTCACAGCAATGAAACGGTTTGTAATTTAAATTCAAAGTTTTAAAGAGATTTTATTATTACCATAGCTCAACAAAAAATCAACTTCACAGTACATGGTGGAATTTAAATTTCTTGAACCAAAATAAACAGATATAGAAAAATCATCTTTACATTTATGTCTTTTTTAACTCCAATTTATTTTTCCAGATTTTGAATTGTCCTAGCTACTAGTCTTTTAGATGGTATCCTGGTAGCCACAACAAGCATAAAGGTCAAAACAGACTTGACATTTGGTATTAGTTATTTCTCTGCTATGCAAGCTACGAGTACTCTAAGATCTGTTTATTGTGTCTTTTTGTGTCGGCATGTACATGTATAAGTACCCTGCCACGTCCACTTATATATTTTTTGTCTATCTGATGAGTTAAGCCTTTTTCAACTGATTTTTATAGTTCGTTCTTATGTTGTACTGTTATACCACTGTCCCAGGTTAGCGGAGGGTTTGGATCCCGCTAACATGTTTAACCCGCTACATTATTTATGTATGTGCCTGTCCCAAGTCAGGAGCCTGTCATTCAGTGGTTGTCGTTTGTGTATGTGTTACATATTTGTTTTTCGTTTATTTTTTTACATAAATAAGGCCGTTAGTTTTCTCGCTTGTCTTGTCGGGGCCTTTTATAGCCGACTATATGCGGTATGGGCTTTGCTCATTGTTGAAGGCCTACAGTGATCTATAATTGTTAAGGTTTGTGTCATTTTGGTCTTTTGTGGATAGTTGTCTCATTGGCAATCATACCACATCTTCTTTTTTATAAGCTAATTCAAGAGTTGGACTGAATGTTATAGGCCAATCTATCAATCAATCCCAATCATTTATTAAAAATATAAATTATTTACCAGTATGTAGTAAAATGCATAAAGGTGCAAATTATCTAACTTTTAATATGTTTTTAAAATGCTACCGAAATCTTGGAAGGATTTACCAAAATACACCAGTCTGAATTATGAGCAAATAACGTTAAACCATTTCAATATTTTTTCTGTGTATCTGTGAGCAACCCTACACATGTATGACAGATATACTACCAATATCCGTGTATACAATATAAAATTCTGGAAAAACTATCGCCTGAGGTATGATTAAGACCAATCTAATTATCATATAGATCTTGTATCCACTTTATTTCCTGGATTCTCAGGGTTTAATGGCCTCATGATATTTCATTGCTTGATGTAATAATTATCAGGACAGATGGTATGTCATTTCATGTTCATGAAGCAAAGTGTGGTCTCTGGCTTTGTAGTTCAATTAGTTAACAACCACAAATTTGGTGAAAAAAAATAAATAGCACATTTTCTTATACCAATAGAAAATTTGAAAGGTCACAAAAAAGCAGGAATACAACAGAGAGCCTAATAATGATCAACTTAATTATTTATTGAAATATCTATATATATTATATGATATAAGAGGTTACAATTAATTTAGTGTGTTCTCATTAAACTAGCATCCAGTCAGTCAGTCCAGAGTCCTGACCACACTAAATATTCAGGTAGGTCCACTGTGTTCAGTAAAGTCACTAAGTGGTCCTGTTATATCAAAACAAAAGTTTTTAGTCCACATGGTTTATTCTATTTTCTGGAGTTTAGTATAGCTTCTGACAACCTGGAAACAAATTGGTCTATTCTTATATATACCTGCATGTATATATATAGAAATAATTTGTTACTAAAATTTTCGTCAAATGCCAGGACAGCTGTTGTATACATGTATGTGTATTCTTTCTGTCCTAATGACCACCACGGGCAAGAAAAGATTTCAGTAACTCTGGTAAATTAAGACTCTCTATGATTTTTTTCTCATGCACTTACCTAAAGCTTCCATACACAATCAGTAAAATGGAAATAACAAAAGTTGATAATCTGGAGGAATCCATGATCGACAATGATCTGAAATCAAATAAATATATACATGATATATAATGTAAATGCAGTTGAAACAGATGACCATCTGCACATGTTTACAAAACAACATAGATGTTACTTTAAACCTGTGTTTGTCTCCCATGTGGATTTAAAAATAAACATGATAATTTCAACACAAAGAGAATAGTGAATCGTCAGCAGTCATATTTATTGTCACAAGATGAAATTATTGCATTCTGTGACATAAGTACGTAAAGCCCAGCATGGTCCATGAAAGTTTGGCACAGATTTCATCCTTTTTCTAATTGATTGAACGACATTTGCGTACTTACATTGTACATGAATTATCTTATCATAAAGTTGTAAAATACATGTATCTATCTAAATCAGTAGCTCTCAGAGACAAACTTTTTGTTAATTTGATCTATTTTATGTTATTGTATCAATAAACCAATTTTTAAGACGTTTCGGCTATTGGCCTTCTAAAGTTCTTTCTTTTTCTTCACAACTATTTTATGCGATTGACCAACTTACATTGTACATGATTTTTCTTATTATAAAGTTGTAAAATACTATGAATTTTCTTATTATAAAGTTGTAAAATACATGTATCTATCTTTACCAGTATACTAAGCACTGAGAGTCAAACTTTTTGTTTATATCCTGGAAAGTTCCTTGGATAAGAAAACATAATACGGGTACATGCATGTGTCTCAGTATCTGCTTACAGATTTGCTCATAAAACCTGCAAACACCCATCCAGTATAATGTACATTTAATTTGAGTTAATTGTGTATATTTCCAAGTTTAGTATGATGTCAATTATTACTGAACTTAGTAAACATTTATGTCAGGGGTCAGCTGAAGCACGCCTCCGGGTGTGGGAGTTTCTTGCTGCATTGAAGACCCATTGGTCCTATCATAGGCTGTACAAACTTGTGCAGTTAAGCATTTTGAATTAACAAATATAACTTTATATCAGTGGATAACATGATCAATCAATGTACTGAATCTGTAAATTTCATTTGACATATATAATGAATTATGATAAATTCTAGATGAAAAGTAGAGTTTCTAAGCATTCTTCACGCTGAATGGCAGCCCAGGCTTATAAAATTTCTCTCGGGCCTGTTATAATCGTATCTACATGTCAACAGAATCTAACTAAAAAATTTCAAAAAATTGAGCTCAGGGCCTGTAGATTTAACAGTTCATTCTGAAGACTGCTTAGTGCATCCATGTAATGAAGGCTTAGAAATCTTATAAAGATTCTACCTCCTAGCTATAACACTACTCACTAGTACAGTTCCTTTGCTTTGTGTGTTTTTTAAGTTGTACATGTTCTGATTTTGTCATTGTTGGGTAACCCTTAAACCCTTCTTTTCTATTTTATGGGGCACTTTGAGCTTACACCTTAGGTTGCAAGGTCACTTTTAATCAAATTGAGGAAGGTCTTCCAACTTACATTTTCAACTTAGGTCAATTTAAATAAGATGTCAGGTCAAAGGTGGCAGGTTGAGTTTGACTATTTATAATATAAGGAGCCACATGATAAATGCATTCAACTTATAACTGGGTAAAATGCTAGAAGAATTTTTTGTTTCTTTGTTTAAATGCATATTGCTTAGTAAACCAGATACAGGGCAAAACCTCTTTAAATGCTTACAGTATTAGAGAAATGCACAAAATAAACTGTAAATGTCTATAAACATTAATATGAAATCTTCAAAATTAAACCATTTCTAGACTATTTCAAAACTATTACATGTATGTATTATGTACCTCTCTGAATAAGTTATTATCCATTCTTTCCATTCCTCCATTTTCAGTGATAAAGTGTTTTTAACAAAGAAGTATATATTCCATGCAACAACCTTGAACTCGCAATCAAACATTCCTATTAAATTCTTCTACATGGAAGTACTAACTTCACCTGTACTAATGTGTTTTTTTAACCTGTCAAATCATTAGCACCTGTCTTATCCCTTAATCTCAATTATTATCATCCCCCATTATCATAATTAGTACCTATTTACACTTCTTTGTATACTCAGTAATCTAAAAGAAGACCTACATGTATATTACATGTGATTAAAAGGTGTCAGAAATTGACATCTTATTTTTACATAAATGCCATTATCGGTCGTCCCACTGTCTATATCACTCTATTCAGCTCTTAATATTATTCCGTATCATGTCTTTGTGACGTCAAATACGTTGACCCGGCCTTAATAACTTTGACCCGGACATATCAGCGACGTCATAATGTTTGAACCGACGTTAATAACTTTGACCCGAACTTATCAAGTCATCTTTTGTGTGCTGGTGAAACAAAGAAAACACTTCCGAAACACGCAAATATAGCCCGATAAATCGATTATCAGATTATCTGCATATTGATATTGTAAAATTTCAGCTGCTTGACATTATATGAAGGCTTGTTGATCTCGTTCGCTACGCTCACTCGACAAAAAGCTTCATATTATGTCTCGCAGCTGATATTCTACGATATCAACATGCAGATAACCTGATAATCGGTACGTACATTACAAACATGTAACTGGCGTTCAATTCATAAATTTTTAACAAACATAACTGTGGATTTATTATTTTTCTTAGGATAAAAAATTTCATGGATTTCATACACAAGTATAAAACACAAATTTAAAAGTTTGAAATGATATACAAATATCTATATACATGTATGACACCTACGGGTGCAGGAATTCTCGCTACATTGAAGACCCATTGGCGGCCTTGGGCTGTTGTCTGCTCTATGGCCGGGTTGTTGTCACTTTGACACATTCCCCATTTCCTTTCTCAATTTTCATGATTTTATGATATGTAATTAAGCTGGTGTGCAGACTTTTGAAAACATCACCAGTCATTACACAGAATATTTTTTTAATTGATCTATGAAAGCCAGTATCAACAAATGATCTACGAAAACCAGTATCAACAAAAAAAATCCACAGTATCCAGGGCAAACATCATGTTCAATTCAAAAAGTTAACAATACTGAATTGCATATATTTCTTTAAAAAAAAATCCATTCACACATGTTTTTAGTATGTACATCAATTTCCTTTGTCCTAGAGTTCATTTTTTTGTAATTGTAATTATTCATAGATCACACATGGTGATACAATAGTACAATGAAGTACTAAATAAACTGTATTCATACTAAACAGACAAAGAGCTAAAGTTCGACTTTAATGACATACTGAAAATGTAGACTTTGTTTCACATACATGTATATATGTTACTTGTATTAAAGACACAAATAATTTATTCAAGTTCAATATTTTTTTTTATGGCTGTAAATGTAAAGATGTATAAAATTGTAAGTACCCAGAAAAAAAAGAAAAGATGGCAAAAATTTAGAGCAAAAGCTGAAAAAACAAGTATGTTAATTCTTGAAACTCTATTCCTGTGTCAATCGAAGTGAACTGAGTATATTTTGCATTTATTTATGATTATGTAAAACATTTAGCATTTTAAATTTAAATTATTATGATTATGAATTAGACCCCCCCCCTTTCCAACCCAACCCTGTCAATGGTATAGGCCTGAATATACATATACTTTTTCGTAGGTATTAGGTACATGAATGTAGATCATTTTGAATATATATGCAAACAAATAAATTTGCCCTTGGGCGATACTTATGAAATAAAAGGGTTAGATTTTTTTTAATGACATATTTGTTTACTTTAGTTTTAAACAGACAGATAAAACAACCTTTAACTTTATGTTGTCAAGAAAACTACATGAAATCCTATAGGAAACAAATGTTGTTTACACTACGATACATGTAACACTTAAAAAAACAAAATTAAGTTTACATTTGGTAGACTTTATTTGTTCCTTTTAAATTTTGTCAAGTGTTTTCCTCACTAATCCCCTAAATCCATCAATTTATTAAATGGACAATTTTCTCCATCTGAATTTTGTAAAGTCATCAGAAATATATACATGTATAAACAATACAAAAACAGAAGTCCTAAGCATGCTTACATCACCAAAATACACAATAATAATGCTAAATAAATACCAATGTATTTATGAGGTATATTTGTATACATAACAAGGCGCTAACACTATGATTGTAAGTTTTAACAAAGTAAATCACCATACCAAAATTAAACCTCATCCATAAAACTCAAGTGACAAATTAAATAAACTTTAATAAACAGTAATAACTCTTTACAGGGGAGAGAGTTTGTAATACACATGTATCTTTAATAACATTAAGAGTATTCCCCTCACCAACCCCTAGCTATTTTTCATACATTTTGTACCTTTAGCAACTTTATCTATTGATTTGATAGTATTTTTATAGTATGATAATTCTTCACACTTTTTGCAACCTTTATTTATACTTTATAAAGTAATTACTGTATTCCTATATAAATACAATCAACAATGCAAGGCAAGGTACTATATATATATATAGATATGAGTAAAAATTTGCATGAAGTCTTTTAAGTTCTCTCTGGTACTATATAGATAAATGTATTAGTCCCAAATTCTCTTTCTACATACTTCAACATCTCAACCTCATAGTTTTTATATAAATCTAATAGCATCATCAACATTTGGGCTACACAAAAGTTTGGTCTGATATTAGACGGACGCATTGCATTTGCACCAATTTTAAAAAAATCCAATCTGTCATTTGAGCCATATAATATCAATGGAGACACACTGTTATGGTATGTGAAAATAGCTGATTAGGTGGCCTGGCCCTTTGACCACTAACACATCCAGTACCTCAGAAACAGTTAATATCAAACATTGTTAAACATGTGCACTATACAATAAATCATATAACAAATTTCCTGATATGACCTGAATAGAACATATAAACATTTGTACATCAAGACCATTGTCCATTTTAAACATCACTTGACCTGCCGACAAATTTAAGTGACCACAGATAATATTAATAAAAGTCTTTGTCTATTTTAGTATAATCAACAAAGCCACTTGATTTTAAATCTTTTTATAACAAGTTATAGTTAGTTAAGCTTACATTCAGCATTTGTTCAGTTAGAACAGTGTACAATTTTGAGTTTAGTATGGCGTTCATTATCACTGAACTAGTATATATTTATTTAGGGGCCAGCTGAAGGATGCCTCAGGGTGTGGAAAGTTTTTGTTGCATTGAAGACCTGTTGGTGACCTTCTGCTGTTGTCTGCTCTATGGTCGGGTTGTTTTCTCTTTGGCACATTCCCATTTCCATTCTTATTTTCAGTTTGACAAACCATGACTGTTTATATTACAAAGATCATTGTTTTTCATCGCTGATATTTTTACATGCATTATAGGGACAAAAAATGTCAATTTCTGTAAATATCTGAAAATTTTCATAATTATACATAAATAGAACTGAGAATGGAAACAGGGATGCTAGGGTCTAACAGACAACAAGTTGAGCAACCCAACCAAAAAGCTGAAAGAATCCAAAGGCTACAAATGGGTCTTCAACGCAGGGAAAAATCCTGCATCCCAAGCCTTTCTTCTTGTTATTAATTAACAAGCAATCACTCAATGTGTTATGTAGTCTTCAAATAAATGAAAATTTCTGATACTTGTAGTACAAATAATTGAAACTTACGAGACAGCAGCGGCAGCATCCGCCATTTGTTCCTCTGGCATCACCTGGGGTGGCATGGTTGTGGCTGGTTTCTAGTACTCCTAAATTGTCAATGTGTACTACAATAATAAATAACCAAGTATAAATATTGTATACTTAGTGTAGATCTATATATTGGTCACATTTTATTTTTTATTTTGTCACATTCTCAACTAAAACAAAGGTTTCTTTATGCGATGATGTGAATAAACTTCAAATGTACTTCAACAAAAAATGTGAAGACGGAATAGAAACTAATTTTTTTGTTTGTAAATAGTTGAATAATAATATTACACTAATTATGTATACATCTGGCACATGAAAACAAATCTTTAAAAAAATGTTTCAATTTGGTACATAACATATAAATGTACATGTACATTGTACCTGCTTTATGACTAAAACATCACACTGAACAATTGATCAAACTGTTAATATTTTAAGAAAATTGATAAAATACATTAACCCACAAATGACTTTATCATATATATCCTGTAATGTGTGCTCAATTAATGAAATAGATGAGAAAATAAAAGTATGGAGCACAATGAAAAGATTATCACTGGGATTTTTTGGGGCCCTTTGATGCTTGCTGGTCGGTGTGAGCCATGGATCCTTGTCGAAGGCTGTACCTTGACCTATAATGGTTTAGTATTATAAATTGTTACTTGGATGGAGAGTTGTCTCATTGGCACTCATACCATATCTTCCAATATCTATTATCCAGGAAACATAACATCTTAAAACAGATTTAACCCCACCACTACTGTATAACGTGCCTTTTCCAAGTGAAAAGCATGTACATTTAGTTACGTCCGTGAACAT
Organism: Mytilus trossulus; assembly: GCF_036588685.1. Lineage (NCBI taxonomy): Eukaryota > Metazoa > Mollusca > Bivalvia > Mytilida > Mytilidae > Mytilus > Mytilus trossulus. Next base: position 2,856,593 of record NW_026963340.1, on the reverse strand, counting down.
GTACATGTAGTTTTCTTTCATTTTATGTCCGTCATCTTTGTTATTCCATATTGATAAAATATTAGTAGGTTTTTCTATATGAATGGGATTTTTAATAAATAAGCATATTCACCTGCAGAAAAAGGATATTCACAGCGCAAAACGTCGCATGCTTTTACGTGTATAATTTTGGTAAAAAACGTTTGATGTACAATTGGTTTTGGTAAATATTTTCCATTACATTCATTTCTCTCGGAATATGGAAAAAAACATTTACTGTCTTTTGTTTTGGTAAATATGTGGTTTTATTGACTTTTGAAAAACTGATATTCACTTCGGCCAACAATATCAGTTTTTCAAAAGTCAATAAAACCACACATTTACCTCACCAAAAGACAGTAATTGTATATTGTTTTCGTAAATTAATTTATTATGAATTAGGTTATTATAAAAAAGAAGAAGTTGTATGATTGCCAATGAGACAACTATCGACAAACGACCAAAATGACACAGACATTAACAACTAGAGGTCACCATACGGCCTTAGATTTCTCAATTCAATGTTGTTGTTTTTTTCACATCAGGGCCTTTCAAAACTTACTAAATGGTACAAGTTTTTCTCATTGTTGAAGGTTATTTATAATGCAGCCTTCGTCCATAACCACTTCATTTGAACTTTGGTTTGATACATTTTTTTGGAATTTGTCTCATTGGCAATCATACCACATCTATGACAAATGCAGGACATCTCTTTAATTTAATATTTAAAATTTTTACTGGTCTTAACATTTTCTTTATATAATTACAGGCAATACATTATAAGTCAAAGAGTGTTAAATCCAGGAACCGTGGCCTAAAGTTATTTTTTAATTGGACTAAATGAAATACTAGTGCAAGTTTGTTCATTTAATGAAACTGAAAATAAATGATAAAAAAACTTTCCTGAAATATTATGCTGATACTTATGTGTAAGGTTCTGCTTCTAAAAGACTTCATAAAGTTTTACCTTTATAGCTACAGTCGAATGTTATAACATATGTACATATATATATATATTAAATATATTTATAGGTATTTTAAGTTAAACAGACAGAAAATGTACATATTAAATCCTGTAGCTATACATCATAGATTATTGCTCAGTAAAAAGGTGAATGTTCATTAATAATTGACCTTTCATGAGACATTTACCCGTACATTACTAACCAAGCAACAACTATTTTCTTCAGGGTAAAAACAGTTTTTTCTAGATAACTTTTACATATATACATATATTATCTTTTTTCTCACTGAGATTAAATAACATATCCTCCATTCATAAAATAACTCCTGCTAATCCGAATTTGAGGTTTCAAAACATTGTATTTCAAAAAGTATTAAATGGAATTTTAAAGAAGTGATGTGCAATTTTCCTTTATAACTTAAATTGTTTTAACCTGACAATTGAGTGATCGTTCTGAAAGATAATCAATTGCTAAACATCAAAATCTGTTGTTACGCTACAGTAGTCAACATGTTTTGAATAAAAATGATTTCTTGTAAAAATTGTATGTTTTAATTCTATCAAAGTGCAGTATGTTGAAAAGAAACATTTTCTCGTTTGTATTGTTTTACATTTGTGATTTCAGGGCATTTTATAGTGGACTAATATGCAGTATGGGCTTTGCTGATTGTCGAAGGCTGTGCAGTGACCTATACATTCTACATATACATGTAGTTGTTAATTTCTGTGTCATTTGGATATATAAAATATAAAATTTTAGTCCTGCTATCTATGATGAGTTTATTGGTCTCTTGTGGATAGTTGTCTCATTGGAATTCATACCACATCTTCATTCTTATATTTACAGGCTATTCTAAATATTATTAGATATCCCCATGAAAAATCTATAACTTGGGCAGTATATGAGGTTATAAAAATTTGGATTTCGAAAACACTGTAAACTGGAAATTACAATGTTGACGTCAATGTACCAGCAATTGGAAATCTTTAACAAAACCACCTAATATTGTGAACTGCAAAGTTTGGTGTAAGACGACAATACACACATGTACCACACATGTATCGTTAACATGGATACATTTGTACAAGTTACATGTAATTCTTACATGTCAAAAAACACATATACATGTCATACCAGTCATAAATCAGCTATTACTGTCACTATTTACAATCGTTTAATATTTCTCCTAATGTTAATTCATCAACTAATTATAATTGCTGTAATAATTATAATCATTTGGTTATACCCATGTATTCTCAACAAATCCCAATCCATCATACACTGGAATAATCAAAGGATACTAAAGACCAGTGAGAATTAAAAAGTACTAAGAAATTAATTATTTAGCGGCCCAAGGTCTGATATTGCAGCTACGGGAATGTAAATAGTTAGTCGAAATTAATGATTTATCAGCCAGAAAATCATTCATATGTTTTAAAAAGAGCCTTATCACAGTATAAGAACTATTTCTATAAGCAATGTTTATGGTGCATTGCTCTTGCATACTGTACATGAATATATAGAAAGATGTGGTGTGAGTGCCAATAAGACAACTCTACATCCAAATAACAATTTTAAAAAAGTAAACCATTATAGGTCATGTAGGTCAATGTACGGCCTTCAACACAGAGCCTTGGTTCACAAACAACAAGCTATGAAGGGCCCCAAAATTACTAGTGTAAAACCCATTCATACGGGAAAACCAACGGTCTAATATATACATGTATATACATTTAGTACCTGAAGGATATCAAGTTAAACAAGTAAATCAATAAAACCAAATCTAACTGGAGCTTTCATGGTACACGTTACGTTACTTACGTACAATTTTACATGTACAATGTATGCAGCTTTGGGAATGAAATAATAATTAGAAATGAATGATTTATTGCCAAGAGTCTCATACATGTACATGTATTATCTAAAATTTTGCATGTTTTGCAATGAAAAGATGACAAAGACCTGTAATATCAGGATGTTAGAGGATTCAAATCTATATGTACAGTGTAATGTGAATCTTAGAATTTGGACATGTTGGAGTGGGCTGACTTCAATGTATTTCATTAAAATGATAAGCCTTGGCCAGATGTGCCTTTTTTTTTCATTGCTAAACATGCAAAATTTTAAATATGAATATTGTCTTTTGGTCATACATTTACATGTAAAATTGAGAATGGAAATGGTGAATGTATCAGAGAGACAACAACCTGACCATAGAACAGACAACAACAGAAGGTCACCAACATATACAACAAATGGAAGTTTTTAACGACCTTGACTGGCTATACAGCCCTTGCACGGTCAGTTACACCAACATATATCATGTGTATGCATGTAATAAAATTGATAATGGAAATTGCGGAATGTGTCAAAGCGAAAACAACCCAACCATAGAGCAGGCCACCTATGGGTCTTGAATGTAGCTTCTGTCCAATATCATGAAGTTCCATGAATTTTAGCTATACATGTACATGTAGGATCATCCGATGTAATTCATGAATATTTACAAAATCTACCAAATTTACAAAATGTAACATTTTTCTCTTTTTTTTAAAGTTAGAATAATCTCCTTACTTAAATAAAATTAAATTCTAACTTATATAAAGTCGAGACATGCTTGAACCATTTTTTCCTGGTTTGCTAATTTTTTAATCAGAGTTTAACCTTTGTCTTGAGATCTTTACACAGAAACTAACAGCAGATTTAAAGTACACATTACATTCTTTCAATAGCAATCTAGAGGTTTTTCAATGAGTTGTATTACATCAATGTAGTCAAGAGAAAATTGGACTTTGTTTTTTATATACATGTGAGTAAAAAAATTATGTCTAAGGGATATAACTCTACCTTAAAAATAGTTTACCTGTACCTGTATACATTGTATTTGTAAATAAAAAATATTAGTGTTACCCCAGACTGTTTGTGATGGATGTATTTATTGCTTACATCACACCTACATCAAGCATAACACGAACCCAGTCCTGTATATAATTTCCGTGCCTAGAATTGGTTAAGAAATTACTTTTAATCCTGAATTTGTACTTACTGACTTGAATCAGATATTGAGCTTAAATGCCGAAATTTGCATGATTTTCATGTATGTCATTATTTACTGTTATAAGCCTACCCTTGTAGTTTGCAACTGAAATGATTTCAATAAGCCTGATTCTGAAGGGGAAAGTGGAAAATGAAGCTAGGGTCAAGGAATAAATGTAGTTTTACTTTCCTCTTCTGACATATTGTTTAAGTTAAATATATAAATGTGACTTTGTCTTTATAAATCTTTTTTAATTAGTTTTATAATGTTTACCAGGGTTAGTGATAGCAAAGGATAATACATGATAATAATCTTGTGCATCAGTTTTCTCTTGACCCTCCCCCTTTTTGGGTAATTCCAAACACAGGTCACTATTTGTAGTTTTAAATTGTCACCATTACCTTCCAATATAATATCCAATAAAAGTGTATAGCATCTATATGTCTTTATCCACAATAAAGGTCTGTCCAACGAGTAGTGTCTTCACTTTTTATTTACGGTCTGAAAGTAAATATCTAAATGACCTCATCGACCATAATTTGTCCGGATTAAATAGAACAAAGAATACGCCGTGCCTTTTGGAGCATCATTGCAAACACGTCATGAACTCCTTTCACTATCTCTTGCACACATACAAAGATCTTCTAATCATTAATTGAGATTTAATCAGTCAAATTAAAGCTCATGATTTCTTACTCCTTTTGTTTATATTTTCATTTTGACCGCATGGCAGATGATAATAAACTTACGACACGAAATATGTCAATGTTATTTAGATTATAATTAACAAAATAAACGCAATTTTATTAAATATTCCAATTCTGCTATGTTGATATGAAAATTATAGTTGATACAAATACTGATGCAAATAACGATAACAGACTGTCTGTTGCATAAAATATTGACATAAGCGTAGTAATATTTGCAAGTGCTCGCTAAGGGAGATAACTGAGTTTTCGCGCAATTTTTAAACCTATGATAATACATAAGTCTATTCTCACTGCTGCATGTAAATTTATTTCGAAAAATTGTTAATTATGTGGCCTTCTTGTCTGCTTCAGACACGAGGAGGACTGTGTAAATACCACAGCTCCTTGAGTACCGCCCCTTGGTGTCTGTTGCAGTAGGGAAACCTACACTATTCTCAATACTTGTTTACTGCAGTATATGTTGTCTGGGGTACCACGATTTCCCGAGAACTACGAGAACAACATAATATCCCGAAAACAAGAACAAGATCTTAGAAGAACTGACAGAAAAGAAAAGTATCAAATGTACTGAAAGAATAGATTTTATTAAAAAAAAATGTTAAACATTCATATAAAAACTGATTTTTGTTAATTAATTATATGTCTCTATTGTTAATAAATTTTATTTATATCGTTATTGTTATTGTTGATAAAATGAAATAAATTATGATTCGTCAAAGTGTTTACTAAAATAACATGTTTTCAAAATCTTAGTAATTATATTGTTTTCTTATGATATAATTAAATGCTGTAATTACTGTACAATTTTCTCCAAATATCTACTTTTAAGCTAAAGCTTGGTGTTGTTTCTTTTTCTGAAGATTGCGTGTACTTTTATTAATTATGAACGCCATAAACCTTAATCATTGTATGCTGTTACACTTATTTAAGCAAAAAAACACATATAACACCATAAAAAATCTTGTTCTCGGGATATATAATCTTGTTTTCGGGATATTATGTTGTTCTCGTAGTTTTCGGGAAATCGTGGTACCGTGTTATTTGCTGTGAATATACATAAACTTTTTTCATTTGTGTTTGTTTTTCTGCATCAGATACGAGGAGGATTGTTAGAGCTTTTAAGATCACAATCCTAGAGCATCGTCCCTTGGTGTCTGTTGCAGCTAAACAATCATTTATTTTATACTTTATATTTATACATTTTCAGCAAAATATTATAAAATCAAGTGAGAAAAAAAAAAAAAAAAAAAAAAAAAAAATGGGGTTTGCCACATCTCTGGAGTAGCAACTCTCAAATACTTTTTTATTTAACAAATAATACCTGTATGACTATTTCAATAGTTTATTTTACAATGTTATGTAAAATACTGTATATGTTGTATCAATCATATATGTTATGTGTATATGCCCCCCTGGGGACCTAATTTGGAAAATAAAATTTATCTTATCTTATCTTATCATAATATACTTTTTTTAAATACAAGGGAATTATAGCATAACACATATTATACAAATACAAAAGAACAATAACGAAGGAAAAAATTACTTGATTGATACAGATATATGTCTGATTGACAGCATTATTAAATGACACTCCCACTGTGTTGTCAGCTACTCAGCCTACTGAGACTTTTGGTAAAAATATTAATATTTCTTTTAGTTTAAACATATTTATTTATAGTGGATTGGAAAACAAGTTGTGCAACTTATATTAATCCCTTTCCACTTTGCGGGTGCGAGTCCTGCCTTGTAGCGGCATTAGCCTACTCTTTTTCGAAATCTACAATGGTGTCTTTAACGTGCAAGAGATGTGGCTCTCTCTTAACACGGGTCAGCCATTTATCGTCCCTTTCCGACGGACTATCATCGTTTCCTCAAGACCATACTCGCAGATGGTGTCCACAGGTATTTGGGGCATGGACCCCCCTTTTTTGTACCTCACTAAAAAAAATATTGTTTATTGTTTTTTTTATTTATTTACAATATTCTACAATGTATAAACATATATCAAGTCTCAATAATCCATTGCTAGTCGATTACAATATTTTTTTTACTATCCATACGAGCCCAAGTGAAAAATACTTGGGCTCGTATGGATAGTAAAAAAAATATTGTAATCGACTAGCAATGGATTGTTGAGACTTGATATATGTTTATACATTGTAGAATATTGTAAATAAATAAAAAAAACAATAAACAATATTTTTTTTAGTGAGGTACAAAAAAGGGGGTCCATGCCCCAAATACCTGTGATGGTGTCAAGGGAGAGCCGAAAATTGAGTTCCTGAAATTTCCATCCCAAACGGGAATCGAACCAGGAACCTTTGTGTTAGTAGTCCGATGCACTAACCACTACACCACGGCTCTCTTTTATGAGGGGGGGGGGGGGCTTTTATATGTTGTTGAGGTCAATAGGAAGGTCAATAGTATTTACATAAAATAATACATTTACGTATATATATTCTTTTATTATGATAAGGGTTGCGCACATTTGTGAGGAAAAAAACACCACACCCGGTCGTTTGCTTAAAAAAAAATACGAGAAAAAAAGAAACAAAAGCAAAATGAACACAAATAAAGGAAAACGAAAAAAAACTGGATGATAAACTTTGAAACATGGACGAAGAAAACAAGAAACAAGAATGTGTCTAATTTGGCATTAAAATTAGAAAGATCATATTATAAGGAATTGACATGTATACTAAGTTTCAGGTTGATTGGACTTCAACTTCATCAAAAACTACCTCGACCAAAAACTTTAACCCGTGAAGCGGGACAGACGAACGAACGAACAGACGGACGGACGAACGGACGCACATACCAGAAAACATAATGCACCTCTACTATCGTAGATGGGGCATAAAAATACAATCGTAGAGGAAAGAATGCCCAGTAAGGAAGGTGACCGAAAATTCAATGATCTCGACAGCAATCAGGCTTATCAGCATCCAACACAGGCTGCGCAGAAATGAAAAATATATATATCATATATACATGTATAAATAGCAAAATAAAAAAAAAGAATGAACCCTGAGGAAAGTCCAAAACGGAGAGTCCCTAATGAAATGGCAAAAATCAAACGCTCAAACTCTTCAAACGAATGTATATTTTTTTCTTCATATTTCTGACTTAGTACGGGCATTTTTCAAGTTATGTAGAAAATGATGGCAAAAATCAAACGCTCAAACTCTTCAAACGAATGTATATTTTTTTCTTCATATTTCTGACTTAGTACGGGCATTTTTCAAGTTATGTAGAAAATGATGGCAAAAATCAAACGCTCAAACTCTTCAAACGAATGTATATTTTTTTTCTTCATATTTCTGACTTAGTACGGGCATTTTTCAAGTTATGTAGAAAATGATGGCAAAAATCAAACGCTCAAACTCTTCAAACGAATGTATATTTTTTTTTACATATTTCTGACTTAGTACGGTTTTTTTTCAAGTTATGTAGAAAATGACGAGTTACACATTGTTTTAAAGCTACTTGTAAACCTTTCATCTCTCTTTGTTTATTTTGTTATTTTTTACTTTCAGTGTATGCTTCGTGTAGTATCATATTGTATAAAGGGGGGGGGGGGTCGTATCGTATATGTCAGGGTTTTTTTCCGGGTATAAGGGTATTAAAGGCCGATCTGTGTTTTGTTGCTTGTCATATTATTTTGTTAAAGATACCATTCCAAGTGTTAAAGACTCCATGTGCCCTCTAGTAGGAGGCATGCTGACAAATTTGTTGAAGAGTCTACCTCCAAATTCAACAAAAATGTTGTAAATAAAAAAAACTCCAGCATACTGATCACTTGTTCCTCTGCATGTGTAGCAAGTTTTACCTTTTTGTTCACCTTTAACAAAATATGCCATATGGTATGCCAAAGTAACAAATTTATAGCAGCGTATATATATGCCACCATTTTTATGTTGAAAAGCGTTGTGGATTATTTCTTTAGACCAACTTTCAATTTTACAAGGGGAATGCTGGTATATAGGATTGGAAAACCTAAAGTCTTGATAGAAATAATGTCAGAAAAGATCGAAATTTACGATTCTCCAGACGTTCTTTAAAGGATTTTTTTTAGAATACACATATGGTTAAACTGAACCACAACACGAGTAAACAGATTCACAGTATATCTGAAAACCCTCTTTCATTGCGGACAGTATTTTTGTCAATCAAATGGACATTTGACATAGCTGACTATGCGGTATGGGCTTTGCTCATTGTTGAAGGCCATACGGTGACCTATATGTGTTAATGTTTGTGTCATTTTTGTCTTTTGTGGATAGTTGTCTCATTGGTAATCATATCACATCTTCTTTTTTTATAATTACTTTATATCGAACATGCAGATGAGCCGGCAATGTACCGTTGTTTGTATGGAATTTTGTTGAGCTTTATAGGTATCCAATACAAAAAGGTAACTCCTCCGATGTGTTGTTCAATGTAATTGTCATTGAAGCCCCAAAGGACTTATGGTTCGCCAAAATCTCATCCTTATCAACTAATATAGTTTAGTCTGTGGGATTACCTGCGTGCTCATTTATTCCTAAAGTTCACTTTGGAAAATTTAAAGTCTTATTTTCTGCAATCGTAAATGTAAATTTTTAACCGTAAATGTTGTTGAATCCTATGTGCATGCAACAACAAACGGACGTAACTGTATCCTGCATTCCCACAATCGGATTGATATTATCACATAAAATTATTCAGTGACAGACCATTACCTAATATATATTCTCAACAACTAATGAAATGCACCACCCCATTAAATTATATCTATATAAAAAAAAAGTATATATGTAATTGAAATGAGCTAAAAACTTTAAACACAAAATTAATGAAGTGAAAATCGCCAAATTCTGTGAAAACCGAAAAATTCCTTAATTCTGATTTTTGGCATGTCAAACACACATTTTTAATCCACAAAACTGAAAAAAGACAAATCTTTCAAATGAAAACCACAAAAATGACTTCGATTTTCAGTTTCTTAATGAAGTTATGGTCTGAATGACTAATTATAAACTTGACTTATATTAGCAAGACTTATTATTTTTATTTTTGGCCTTGAATTCTAAGTATCGCCCCCTAAAATAAACGGTTATCTGTACACTCTGCATTCATTTGTAGCATACTTTATTTTAAAAAACTTGGTCCAAAGTGGTGTTATTTGTGTGGTTGCGACAGCGTATAAGATGAATGAATACTTTCTTTATCACAATGTAACTCAATAAGGTGAAAATATTTAAATCTATTCTCTGCTCTAAAGCAGTTTTAAAGTTCTCGCATCTTTAAAATAAATTCACCGTATCTAATGTGTAATAAATATGAGATGTCATTTTGTAAACTATAATTGAAAATCAAATTCTGTCCTAGGAAGTGACTGACATGGCTTATTAATGAAGAATATACGTCAAATTTAAAAGTAAATATTTGTACCAAATTCACACAGAATTAAAATCCTAAAAACTGCGTTTACCGTACCAATATTATGAAACTGTTTTGGCATAATACACAAAAGATACAACATGAATTTATTAATGCAGAATTCGGGTTTGAGAATGACTGAATACGCACCAATGAAATAAATGCATGTGTACATTATGCAAATAGAAAGGTAGTACCTAATACAAAATGCAACCTCTTACAAAAAGGACACACTTGCACACGTCTTTTGTTTCGAAGGATCTGTCCGATATTTTGATAGGTTCTTTTCAATGTTCAAATATTTAGGCATCGAGCTTCTCTAAAGAGACTCTATCTTATGGCAGCCGTTTTACTAAAAAAAAAATCAGTTCAAGATATCTTATATAAAATCTGGTTTCCAATGATATCTTATAAATTTATAAGATGTTTCATATACGTTATAAGATAGCATCTGAAGGTTATACGATATATTTTAAAGAAAACTATATGAGATAAGATCTTATTTTTTTAAATATGAATACAGAGTTGTTGGTCTGATGTAGTGTACATATGTGTATAAGTAAACTGTATAGTGCTTTCATTAATAAACGAATCACTCATTATTTAGCAAATCAGGATTTATATACATTTGTACATGGTGTAATGAAAAGCGAACGGCTCAGAAAAACATCGGCTTTGTGAGGATCACTGAATAATATAGTCCGTAATAATAAAAGAGGGACGAAAGATACCAAAGGGACAGTCAAACTCATAAATCTAAATTAAACTGACAAAGCCATGGCTAAAAATTAAAAAAAAGACAAACAGACAAACAATAGAACACATGACACAACATAGAAAAGTAAAGAATAAACAACACGAAACCCACCAAAAAACTAGGGGTGATCTCAGGTGCTCCGGAAGGGTAAGCAGATCCTGCTCCACATGTGGCACCCATCGTGTTGCTTATGTGATAACAAATCTGGTAGATAGTCTAATTCGGTAGGTCACATTCATGAAAGGGAAGGGGATTGTAGTTACGACGTATAAGGAACATATACGATATCATTTGTGAAACGGTTATTCCATAACGACCGGTCAACCAACTCGTGATGGCGTCCGTAAAATTTACGAAGGGATGATTTCAACTTCACCATTGGAACTCTTGGTTTAATAGATTCCTTGTGAGCAGCAACCCTCTTCAAGAAAATCATGATAGGAAATGCAAGCACGGGAATATCGTATCAATTGGGAGATATATACCCCGTATGCAGGTGCTACTGGAATGTTGCTTCTTAGAAATAGAAAGTTGAAATCATCTCTTTTGTCAAAAAGTTTTGTTTTCAACCGACCCTCATTGTCAATTTCTAGATGTAAGTCAAGATATGAGGCCGACCTTACTGTATATGTAGTATCCTTTATCTCTAGTTTTATGGGATATATGCGTTCCGCATAGTCACCAAATTTTGAATTATTTAGTGAAAGAACATCATCTCTATAGCGGAAAGTAGAGTTAAAGGATATTGAGCACTATCTTCTTATCTTTCTTCCTAAGAAGTTCCTGTATGAAGTCAGCCTCATAATAATATAGAAACAAGTCGGCAAGTAGAGGGGCACAGTTTGTTCCCATTGGAATGTCGACAGTCTGTTGAAAAACACGTCCTCTGAAAGTAACAAATATGTTGTCAATCAAGAAAGCAAGCATCTTGATAATATCAGTTTCAGAGAATGTTTTGTTTGAATCAGAGTGATCCTTAACAAAGTAGGATTTATCTCTCCCTAAGACAAGATACTTGCATCTACGTTGGCCATTTTTTTTATGAAGCAAAGCAATACCAAACCTTTCTATTTATCTTTTAGTTTGGAATATGGAATACTTGTGTAAAGAGTAGAAAAGTCAATAAGTCTCTCTTTGTAGCGTTTATTAAAAGATAAGCCTGGTATCTTTCTTAACTATTAGCTTGTAATATTCTATTGTATTGTTTATAAGTGCATGCACAATTTTTTTGGAGTTTTTGGACCCTCAATGCTCTTCAACTTTGTACTTGTTTGGCTTTATAAATATTTTGATATGAGCATCACTGATGAGTCTTATGAAGACAAAACACGCGTCTTGCGTACTTAATTATAAACCTGGTACCTTTGATAACTATTTACACCTCTGGGTCGATGTCACTGCTGGTGGACGTTTCGTCCCCGAGGGTATCAACATTTCGGTGTTGACTCCAATATCAATAATGTGGTCATTTTTATAAATTTCCTGTTTTCAAAACTTTGAATTTTTCGAAAAACAAACAATTTTCTTACCCAAGGCATGGATTACCTTAGCGTATTCGGCACAACTTTTTGGAGTTTTGGTTCCTCAATGCTCTTCAACTTTGTACTTGTTTAATTGGCTTTATAACTATTTTGATATGAGCGTCAATGATGAGTCTGGTGTAGACGAAACGCGCGTCTGGCGTACTAAATTATAGTCCTAGTATTTTTGATAACTATTTTTCACCACTGGGTCGATGCCACTGCTGGTGCACGTTTCGTCCTCGAGGGTATCACCGGCAAAGTAGTCAACACTTCGAATGTCAATTACTAGTATGCGGTCATTTTTATAAGTTTCCTGTTAACTTTGAAGTTTTCGGAAAAAATAAGGATTTTCTTGTCCCAGGAAAAGATTACCTGAGTCGTATTTTTCACAACTTTTTTGGATATTGGATCCTAAATGCTCTTCAACTTTGTACTTGTTTGGCATTATAACTATTTGATATGAGCGTCAATGATGATCGAGTCTCATGTAGACGAAACACGCGTCTAGCGTACAAAACTATAATTCTGTTTTTTTATTACTACTTACACCACTGGTTCGATGCCACTGCTGGTGGCCGTTTCGTCCCCAAGGGTATCACCATCCCAATAGTCAACACTTCAGTATTGACATGAATGTCAATTATGCGGTCATTTATATAAGTTTCCTGTTAACAAAACTTTAAAATTTTCAGGAAAAATAAGGATTTCCTTGTCCAAAAAATAGAATACCCTAGCCGTATTTTGCACAACTTTTTTAAATTTTTGATCCTCAGTGCTCTTCAGCTTTGTTCTTGTTTGGCTTTATAACTATTTGATATGAGCGTCAGTGATGAGTCTCATGTAGACGAAACACGCGTCTAGCGTACAAAACTATAATTCTGTTTTTTTATTACTACTTACACCACTGGTTCGATGCCACTGCTGGTGGCCGTTTCGTCCCCAAGAGTATCACCATCCCAATAGTCAACACTTCAGTATTGACATGAATGTCAATTATGCGGTCATTTATATAAGTTTCCTGTTAACAAAACTTTAAATTTTTCAGGAAAAATAAGGATTTCCTTGTCCAAAAAATAGAATACCATAGCCGTATTTTGCACAACTTTTTTAAATTTTTGATCCTCAGTGCTCTTCAACTTTGTTCTTGTTTGGCTTTATAACTTTTTTGATATGAGAGTCAATGATGAGTCTTATGTAAACGAAATGCGCTTCTGGCGTACTAAATTATAGTCCTAGTATTTTTGATAACTATTTACACCACTGGGGCGATGCCACTGCTGGTGCACGTTTCGTCCTCGAGGGTATCACCGGCAAAGTAGTCAACACTTCGAATGTCAATTACTAGTATGCGGTCATTTTTATAAGTTTCCTGTTAACAAAACTTTGAATTTTTCGGAAAAAATAAGGATTTTCTTGTCCCAGGAAAAGATTACCTGAGTCGTATTTTGCACAACTTTTTTGGATTTTGGATCCTCAATGCTCTTCAACTTTGTACTTGTTAGGCATTATAACTATTTGATATGAGCGTCAGTGATGAGTCTCATGTAGACGAAACACGCGTCTGGCGTACTAAATTATAATCCTGGAACCTTTGATAACTACTTACACCACTGGGTTGTTGCCACTGCTGGTGGTCATTTCGTCTCCTATCACCAGCCCGGTAGTCAGCACTTCATGATTAGTATTGACATGAATGTCAATTATGCGGTCATTTTTATAAGTTTCCTGTTTACAAAACTTTGAATTTTTCAGAAAAACTAAGGATATTCTTATCCCAAGAATAGATTACCTTAGCCGTATTTTGCACAACTTTTTTTGAGTTTTGATCCTCAGTGCTCTTCAACTTTGTACTTGTTTGGCTTTTTAACTATTTTGATAAAAGAGTCAATAATGAGTCTTATGTAGACGAAACGCGCGTCTAGCGTAAAAAACTATAATTCTGTTTTTTATAACTACTTACACCACTGGTTCGATGCCACTGCTGGTGGCCGTTTCGTCCCCAAGGGTATCACCTGCCCAGTAGTCAACACTTCAGTATTGACATGAATGTCAACTATGCGGTCATTTATATAAGTTTCCTGTTAACAACACTTTAAATTTTTCAGGAAAAATAAGGATTTCCTTGTCCAAAAAATAGAATACCTTAGCCGTATTTCGCACATCTTTTTTGAATTTTTTATCCTCAGTGCTGTTCAACTTTGTTCTTGTTTGGCTTGATAACTATTTTGATATGAGCGTCACTGATGAGTCTTATGTAGCCGAAACGTGCGTCTGGCGTACTAAATTATAATCCTGGAACCTTTGATAACTACTTACACCACTGGGTTGTTGCCACTGCTGGTTGACGTTTCGTCTCCTATCACCAGCCCATTAGTCAGCACTTCAGTATTGACATGGATGTCAATTATGCGGTCATTTTTATAAGTTTGCTGTTAACAAAACTTGAAATTTTTCGGAACAAATAAGGATTTTCTTGTCAAAGGAATAGATTACCAGAGCCGTATTTTGCACAACTTTTTGGAATTTTGGATCCTCAATGCTCTTCAACTTTGAACTTGTTTGGCTTTATAACTATTTTGATATGAGAGTCAATGATGAGTCTTATGTAGACGAAATGCGCGTCTGGCATACAAAATTATAGTCCTGGTATTTTTGATAACTATTTACACCACTGGGTCGTTGCCACTGCTGGTGCACGTTTCGTCCCCATGGGTATCACCAGCCAAGTAGTCAGCCCTCCAGTGTTGACATGAATGTCAATTATGCGGTCATTTTTATAAGTTTCCTGTTTAAAAAACTTGGATTTTTTTCGGAAAAACTAAGGATTTTCTTGTCCCAGGAATAGATCACCTGTAAGTTAGCCGTATTTTGCACCAATTTTTTGAATTTTGGATCCCCAATGCTCTCCAACTTTGTACTTGTTTGGCTTTATAACTATTTTGATATGAGCGTCACTGATGAGTGTTATGTAAACGAAACGGGCGTCTAGGGCACTAAATTATAATCCTGGTATTTTTGATAACTATTTACACCACTGGGTCGATGCCACTGCTGGTGCACGTTTTGTCTCCGAGGGTATCACCAGCCAAGTAGTCAGCACTTCGGCGTTGACATGAATATCAATTATGAGGTCATTTTTATAAATTTCCTGTTTACAAAACTTTGATTTTTTTCGAAAAAATAAGGATTTTCTTGTCCCAGGATTAGGCTACCTTAGCTGGTTTTTTTAGCACAACTTTTTGGAATTTTGTATTCTTAATGCCCGTCAACTTTGCACTTGTTTGGGTTAACAACTAATTTGATATGAGCGACACTTTACTTTAGAAATTATTGTAATATTTAGGTACTTGTATTTTCCAGTTCCTAGATTTGTACTTAAAATATTGGTGCAAAAATGATACCAACAATGATCACAGGATGCCATGTTTGAACCTCATAACTTTATGAGATTTGAAAAAGACAAACATCCAAAATGCTGAAAATGTAACCATGCAACAAAAAATCTGTAGCACTTAAATTTCAAGTACAAATCAAGTAAAATACAGGTACCTAAATCATTATTGAGTATGATATCTCCATGGTATTCTTAAATTAAGGAAAGATGTATCAATCCAATTGCTGGCCTTTGGCTGTTGTTCTATGGTCGGGTGGTTGACTCTTTGACACATTCCCCATTTCCTTCTAAATCTTATTTTGTCCTTTTTTATGGCGGTAACATTCAATAATCATTGATTTTTGTATTTTTTTTAAAATTTTATGTTTTAACGCCACTTATAAGCACCACTTTTGGGCTATTCTGTAGCGGCTAGTTTTTATTGGTGGATTTATTTTATGATCTGTGTGAGACAGGCATCTTACATAGATATAAAGTATCTACTACTTTTATTTGCTGGTGCACTAGTCAGGCTGAATCAGATTACTTTTAGAGACCAACTGATATCACAATTTTTAACACAGATTGGGTTGCTTAAAATTTAGTTTTCTATATACATGTTTTTAAGCAATTTTTTTTGTCATTTTACACTTGAATGCGATTTTAATTATTACGATTTTGAGAAAAGTCATGCTTAATTCAATTAAAATATTACAAAATGCGAGTTTTAATTATTGCGTTTTAATACAACTCAGTCGCATTATTGGCAATAATAAAAACCTCGCAATAATTTCTGAATTTTCAGTAGATAAAAATTAGAACAGTTAAAGAGACGCCACCAAAATTCAAACTTGATCAGTGTATTCTTGCAATGAGTATTGATTATAAGTTTCATGACATTCTTTTCTTTTTTTGCCATGACAACGTGTTAGACTGTTTTGGACTCGAATGTCACTTTGGTATCTTTAACTTCTTTTTAAACTTAAACTTTTGTTCATTGCTTAAGCAATTTTATGATAAATGCACAATTTGGAAATTAGTATGGCGTTCATTATCACTGAACTAGTATATATTTGTTTAGGGGCCAGTTGAAGGATGCCTCTGGGTGCGAGAATTTTTAGCTACATTGAAGACCTGTTGGTGACCTTCTGCTGTTGTTTTTTTCTTTGGTCGGGTTGTTGTCTCTTTGACACATTCCCCATTTCCATTCTCAAATTTTAAGTACACTTTAGTGAAATTTAAGTATACATCCATCTATCGCTGCTGATGGAAAAACAAAAGAGTGAAATAATTGATATGAATTTAGTATGAAATGATTATGATTACAATGAGATTCTACAGTTCTATATAAAACTAGGTCATGTTTGTCTTCTCCGTAAAATGTATCGTCCTTTCTGTAGTTGTGATAGATATATCTTTATCTTTGAACTGTCTGATAACTTCCGTACATAAATCTGAAAATAAGAAGACATTTTTTTGTTATAAAAAATGATTCAGTCACCTAAATATCAATGTTAAAATCAGAAAAACGCAACAATTCATAAGTAAGAGGTCTATTTAATTTTGTAAACATCAATTCTTTATAGAAAGGAAAATAAAATGAATTGCAGCTATTACAAATAGTCATTCATGAAGCAAATTGCTAAAAATTATATGTTATTTGTTCAAATTTTAGTAAAAATTAACATTAGTTCATACTAAATCTTGTTTCACAAAAACAGTCTACCAAACCTTGAAAGAGAATATCTATGTCCACAAAATAGTTCTATGAGACCAATTTTGATTTGTTCATTTATGTAATACGTCCCTTCCTTTGTTTATTCAGTGTCAGCAGCATTGGCATTATCCCTTCTTTTAGTACCAATAGAAGTCAATAAATGAAATGGGAAATCTCCATTTCCCATAAATTTGTGATGAACATAAAAAACATGTTTAACCCGCTGCAATTTTGCGCCTGTCACAAGTCAGGAGCCTCTGGTCTTTGTTAGTCTGGTATGATTTCTAATTTTAGTTTCTTGTGTATAATTCGGAGTTTAGTATGACATCCATTATTACTGAACTAGTATGCATATTTGTTTAGGGGCCTGCTGAAGGACACCTACTGGTGCTTGAGTTTCTTATTACATTGAAGACCCATTGGTGGACTTCCCTGTTGTCTGCTCTATGGTCGGGTTGTTGTCGCTTTGCCACATTCCACATTTCCATTCTTAATTTTTATTAAAAAGTCATAATGATTGTTCTACAATACCCTGAACTCATGCCATTTGCTTGCAGAAACAAGGTCTTTTCAAATAGTTAATTGACCCTTTGCAAAATTCTGAACTATGATTCAATGTTTGAATTCCAAAATGAACTATTGTACACCTACCTCCTGTGTCCCTATAGCGGTGATCACACCATTAAGTTTACCAATGTCTTTCCCTTCAATAAAAACAGGTTGATTTCTGTGAAACCTAAAAAAGAAAAAAAATACAAACACTTCATAACTGGATCATTAGTACATGTACATTATTCAAAATGTAAGTACTGTGGATTCATTTATTTTTGTGGGTACCAATTTTCGTGGACTGAGAAAATCTGGCATTTTTCAAGGATATTAGATTTCATGTCTGCATTGGAGCCTACATACAATGTATATATACAATTTAATATTCGTTAAAGATTTAAATTTGTAGTTTACCTGTATCCTCTAAACCCACGAAAATTGGTATCCAACAAATAACAATGAATCCACAGTAAACTAATTTCCATGTTTAATTTGATCTTGATAGCTTTATCAAATACTTGTTTTCAAATCAGGTTAAACATGTTAAAGACAAGGGCATACATGCAAAACTTTCCTAAATATTGCATGTAAACTATAAAATATTAGGTTTCTGTTTCGTATTAAAGAACATATAATAAGACATTGACTTGTAATTAAGAATGGTGTGCCTGTTTTACTTAAAATGTTCTTTTTTATCTCAAATAAAGCAGGTATAAAATATACAAGAAAAAAAAAGATGAAGATAAGACGAAAAAAAGTTCTTCCTTTCAAATTTTAATGGGTCATTGTCTGATATACCATATGAAAAGACTAATTGGTTGATTGGTTGGATTGAGAGGGCCTTATCTTGAAAGCTTAATTTGTTTGCTTTATTCTATAATCTTGAAATAATTCTATACACATCAATACAATGTAGATCTACTTAAATCCCACCTCTACAAATGAAACCATCAAAAACAATACAATTTTTTTTTCTCTCTTTTCTAGTTTCACCCTGGCATTTTCAATATTCTGTCACAACAAAGCTGCTATTCTCTAGAATTCATATTTTTTTTTAATTTTCTTACCATCTTTTGTCATAGAACAACCTTCCATCTTCAATTTTCAGTTCTGAATTATTTTCTATAGGACTTGGTGGGGATGATGTAATTTTCTTGGTAAACGGTTTACCACTGACTTTATTGATAATTCGTAAATCGTCTATGATATCAGCATCATCCAAATAAAAGTCTATCTGCAGTTAGATCAGTTAAGAAAAAAATCACACAGATTACTGAATTGAAGTATGGTCTAATGGTGGTACCACAGTAATTTCAATATTCCCATCATTTTATGAGATAGATACATTATGATGCTTGTACCAAATGAATTATTGAAACCTTTTCGACTTTAAAAGCAGCTCATTAGACCCTTAATTGTAACTTTATGAAATATCACCATTTATAAAATTAACATACCTGCCAACTTTCACGAATTAGGCGTGTACTACACGATTTTGACCCTTTGTCACGATTGCATGCTCTTGATCATGAAAAACCTTCTATAACATGATTTTGTGAAAATCTACACGAAAAAATATGACTGTTCCCGATTTTGAACTGTGTACAATGAAATACAATTGTGTTCAGCCAATCAAATTCTGTGTTTCTCATGATCAAATTAGTAAGCCAATCAAAAATGTTTTCTCTCAAGAATAATCTAACATCCTAGATTTTGAACTTGTGTTGTATTCCTCTGTTTGTTAAAATCGTGAACATGGCAAATGTGTTTCACCTGCAAGGAGGTTCTTACACAGAATAAAAATAAAAGCATGACTGATTGACAAACTTCAATGATGCAGTACTACCATGAAGATAATAAATAGTAGTTTATTCACTAATTTATTGATATTACACTTGCTGTAACAAATGTTATAAATTTATGTATTCAATTAAATTACCAAATTATTTTAAAGTCATAAGAAACCTCAAATCAAAAAAAATAATGCATATGTTTTTTATAACTCAATGGATAGTTTTCATTATAAAACTTATGTACATATACTTTTTTCTGAAGAAAATTCTTTAATTTATTCATATTTAGAAGAAGTTTACTTTATTTTAATTGCTTGCTTCCAACAACCAATTCCCCCGACATATTTTCCGTATGCAAATTGACCTCAGTGTAACCCATCTCGTAAAACGCCGGTGATCACAATACGCATGGAAGTCCTTAAAATAAACTATTATCTGAATACACATGTTAAACACGTGCTCTCTTTCCATGCTTTTTTTGTTTATTTTTTGTCGATTGTTGACGAACAGGTGACCATCGTTAAACTTCGGCTTCAAAACACGAACTTTAATTACCTGCCCTATTTTCACAACAACACTGACCGATTGAAAAAAAAATTGACGATCATACGAAATTTACACGAAAAAAATGATAAATTAGTGCAAAGAAGACTAAGTTTATGATGTGTGTATGCATTGGTTCAAGAATTGGAAGAACATAATTTTTCACCGGTCACTCGATTCTTATGACTTTAAGTACAATGTATTGTTCTTTATTTTTCACATGGACAAAACAAAAAAAAACCACATCAGGAATCTCTTAAATGAGGGACTTCCCTTAGTCAAGGGGTCATTTTACTCTTGTAAAACATAAAATCGAAAAATCATAAAATGTACAATTTTTTAACTTAAAAATGGGAAATTCTGACATTATATTTAGAACAACTTTCTAAATGAAGGGTACAATTATTTTGAAAAATATAGAAGATATAAGGCCAAGAACATATCAAAATTCTTGGACATGTGTTGACCATATAATACCAGATGGATCATAAGATGTATAGTTCTTTGGGAAAAGTTTCATTAATAATTTGAATATATTTGTGCTCATTTTTACTTAAAAAGTGTTTTTTTATGTCATTACATTGAGGGGTTACCCCTAGGTGTTGTTCCCAACCTGACAAAGGTCCTTCTTTGTGCATAATTTTAAATTGGAAAAGTCAACAATTATTTCATATCCTTACACATGAAATTAATTCCTGGTCTTGCAGCCACATGTTCATCTTTTCTACTGATATATTATAACTAGAATCATGCAAATAAACTTAAGAAAAAGGCATGTAAGCTCATCTCACAAATATGACAATTTTTCTAGACCACAAAACAGCACGAGCAAAATAGTCGTCGCAAAGTATTGTAACCTTTGAAATTGTTGTCGCACACTAAAACCCCCATGGGCACTTTAAAAGTTGGCAGGTATGAATTAATGTTTTGAAATATAAAGGATTGTGTATATATATAGCAATTCCCAATTACAGTATTTCAAATATATAAGAATCAGATTTCTAGCACATGATTTTAGAACTAAAAGGATATCTGGTGAGGCTTTCCGTCTTTTCTCAGGTAGTGGCATGGGGTCATTAGGTCGTCTCCTCAGTCTACGGGTTGATGGTGCTTTGGTTTCTAAAGTATCAGATAACATAAAATCTGAAATGGAAAAAAAATATTCAATTAAACAACAGGACTTGAAATAAAATTCTCAAACCACTTGCCTGATGGCAAGAGACAGCAACTTGTGTAGCACCTCTAAAGCTTGCTTTACTTAATTAACAGCCCTCCCCCTTTTCCTTTCAAAAAGCTTTCATTTTTTATGTGTATTGAATATACAATTATTTATGCTTATTATAACATGTATGAAATGTCATTCTGAAGGTATAAATCTAATAAATTTTGTAAAGACTTATTTTTAAAAAGCTCAGCATAAAACTGTAAGTTGCTTACAAATTGAGTATAAATCTGTTGAAAATGTATGAAAATATCATGTTCTTCAACAGTAGATGCAAAAATCTTTTATAAAGCATTGTATTTTTGACCAAAGAAAATTAAGATGCACAAGTTAAAAAAAAGTTCACACTACACAGTACAAAGGAGCCTGCTTTGACCAAAGCCTGAATATATATCAAAGCTCTTTGATCAGAACAAACAGTGAAAACTTTTAAGTAATTTAACATGTATTAACAGTTTAATGTTTTATAATCTTCAATAAAACTGAGTTTTCACTGTAGATTTTAACAGTTTTATGCAAACATAATCTTCAGTAAAACAAAGTTTTCACTGTAGATTTTAACAGTTTTATGCAAACATAACCTTCAGTATAACTGAGTTTTCACTATAGATTTTAACAGTCATATGCAAACATAATCTTCAGTATAACTGAGTTTTCACTGTAGATTTTAACAGTTTTATGCAAACATAATCTTCAGTATAACTGAGTTTTCACTGTAGATTTTAACAGTTTTATGCAAACATAATCTTCAGTATAACTGAGTTTTCACTATAGATTTTAACAGTCATATGCAAACATAATCTTCAGTATAACTGAGTTTTCACTGTAGATTTTAACAGTTTTATGCAAACATAATCTTCAGTATAACTGAGTTTTCACTGTAGATTTTAACAGTTTTATGCAAACATAATCTTCAGTTAACTGAGTTTTCACTGTAGATTTTAACAGTTTTATGCAAACATAATCTTCAGTATAACTGAGTTTTCACTGTAGATTTGAACAGTTTTATGCAAACATAATCTTCAGTATAACTGAGTTTTCACTGTAGATTTTAACAGTTTTATGCAAACATAATCTTCAGTAAAACAAAGTTTTCACTGTAGATTTTGACAGTTTTATGTAAACATAATCTGCAGTAAAACAACCAACAATCAATCAATCTTCAGTAAAACAAAGTTTTCACTGTAGATTTTAACAGTTTTAAGTAAAAATAATCTTCAGTAAAACAAAGTTTTCACTGTAGATTTAAACAGTTTTATGTAAAGATAATCTTCAGTAAATCCAGTTTTCACTGTAGATTTTAAACATACTACTTCCTGTGAGATCCAATGAGTGTCTTTCACTTTCTATCAGCTTTGATTTGTCTTCATATTCAAGTATCAAACTTTCTTTCAAGTCAATCTTCTTTTCCTGAAATGTAGAAAAACAAAAATTGATACGGGTGTCTTTCACATACCATGAAATGATTTACTTGGACATGGAAAATTGAAATGAATGCAGACTTAAAATAGAGTATTCACAATCAAATCATAAACTAGGTCACTCAACTTCTATATAAAAGATAAATTGATAAGACTGTTGATTTAAAATTAACTGCTCTTTCAACAGACCCCAAAATTGTTATTTATAACATAATAAATGTTTTGATAAATTGTCAAATGCAGATTTCATAAATTGATTTTCCAAAGGCCACATATTTGAAAAACTAGATGCAGTTATTATTGTATTTTCTGTCTCAATTTTTCTTGGTAATTTTTTGCCAGTAGGTTACTGTCTAATTAAATTATACCCTATGTCTTCATTTATTCTTAATTGGCCTATACCAGTGTATTTTGAGTGTATTTCTTGGTATTTACAGTTTGTAAAAAAGTTTTAAAATAATCTACCTCAAAATCTTTAGCTGTAGCTTTTTTCTCCTTTATATATTCTCTTTCAACTACTTCTAACTGAAATAAAAAATCAAGACAATCAAGTAAATTAAATAACATTCTAAAAACCTCAAGTGTTCTTTACAGACACAACATATTTTCTTCATACTAAACAAGAAATTTTGATAAAAATTTGACAAAATATTAACTTTTGACACTTGGTCAAATGCATAAAATTTAAAAAAAAAATATAGACTTTGAAAGAAATATTTCATTGGGTATATAGCAGTTTGACAAACAAAGAAGTTTATATTTCCTTAACAAAAGAACACTTAGGTGATTTTTACAGAGTTATCTCCCTGTAGTGTGAGGTACCACTTTAAACTGTAATCCCCTTATACATACTGACATATAAATTTACATCTGCTCTCATTTAACCATTCTAAGATACACAATACTCCTAATTTTACACCAAACATTTTACATATCATATTTTTGTTTAAATCTTACCTCAAAATCTCTCCAAATTTCATTGATTCTTATTCTTTCTTTATATTGTTGCTCAATTTTCCGTCTTTTCTTGATATATTCTGGCAAGGTTCCATCTTGTAGTTGTTGCAGCTGTTTCTTTAAATGTGCTAACTTATCTTGGTACATTCTACAACATAGAATAAAACTCATTTTAATGTGACACAACTTGATTTCATCAAAAATCTATTTCTTGTGATAAGAATAAATCTCTCAGTGTGGAACTAAAAGCCAACAGTCAACAGACATTCATATCATCATAAAACAAGAATGTGTCCATAGTACACGGATGCCCCACTAGCGCTATCATTTTCTATGTTCATTGGACCGTGAAATTGGGGTCAAAACTTTAATTTGGAATTATAATTAGAAAGATTATATCATAGGGAACATGTGTACTAAATTTCAAGTTGATGTAACTTTAACTTCATCACTTTAACCTGAACTTCGCACTATCATTTTCTATGTTCAGTGGAGCATGAAATTGGGGTCAAAACTATAATTTGGCATTAAAATTAGAAAGATCATATCATTGGGAACATGTGTACTAAGTTTCAAGTTGATTGGACTTCAACTACCTTGACCAAAAATTTAACCTGAAAGGAATGGACGCACAGACGGACAAACGAACAGAGGCACAGACCAGAAAACATAATGCCCCTCTTCTATCGTAGGTGGGGCATAAAATGTGGTGGACAGTTTCAAATTAATCAATTTGCTATTTTATTTAAGTTTTAACAAAGTAGGTACATTGTAAGTTGTCTCCCCTTTATCATTATAGATGAAATGTAGGATCAAGATAATATTCCTTCCTGCATATATACTATGCAATGTTCATCAAAATCTAGCAGTTTAGGAGAAGTTGCACTTGAAAAGGCACATCAACATATTAAAAGATAGTAAGGCGTCAAAAAAAATAATATAATGGCCTTTCAAGACGTCACAATTATTTGGACTAAAATCAAATTTATTTCATTGTGTAATCATACGTTTTTTGATTGAGTTAAGTCTGCCAATTGATATTTTATCGTATATTTTTCTATGTTGTGATGTTATGCTATTGTTTCAGAAAAAGGGAGAAGGTTTGGATCCATTAAAACGTTTAATCCCGCTGCAAATGTTTGCACCTGTCCTAAGTCAGGAATCTGATGTACAGTAGTTGTCGTTTGTTTATGTAATATATATGTGTTTCTCGTTTCTCGTTTTGTTTATATAGATTAGACCGTTGGTTTTCCCGTTTGAATGGTTTTACACTAGTAATTTTGGGGCCCTTTATAGCTTGTTGTTCGGTGTGAGCCAAGGCTCCGTGTTGAAGGCCATACTTTAACCTATAATGGTTTACTTTTTAAATTGTTATTTGGATGGAGAGTTGTCTCATTGGCACTCACACCACATCTTCCTATATCCAGTTGAACAGATTTATTCCAAATTCCACCATAAAAATTTGTTTGCACCAGTAAATGAATATATATACGTATATGAATATATGTACCTACTAAGAATTAATAATTAGCCTCTGATATAATAAGGATTAACATGTTTAATGGATTTGAAATTTATTCATATAATTTTTCTTGCATAAATGACAGTGCATCATAAGCCTCTCAAGGCTGGTTGGTATAAATATACATGTTAATTGACTGCTAATGTTTAAAATTGTAATATATTGTATTTCATGTATATGTACCAAGTAGTACTTTAAAATAAAAATATCTATCTGTCTATCTATACCTATGACTAAGTCAAACTGGTCTGTCTTTAAGAATTCAGGAACAAAAAAAATATTGTCGACGTACAGACTTTTACAATGAGCAAAGCCTTATAACGGATTTAAGTTTTTTATTCAATTTTGAATTTATAGCCAAATAAGGTAAACAATCATAATGCTAAAATTCCTGTTACTGAGATGCATGTTTTAGTAAGTAGAAAACCCTGTATTTCCAATCTTTGCACATTTTATGAACCTTAATTAACAGATAACGGTTGCATTACTGTTAATTAATGTCCTGACAAGAGGGGTGATTACTTTACTGGTCCTATCCCGGAGGACAAAAAACAACATACTGTTCTTTAATTTCTGTATATTCTGTTTCTTGTTTGGCCTGGTCTGTTTCACTGGCATCTTCGGTATCTGAAAGTGAATGAAAGTGAACAAAATTAAATAAAATTAAATTGAATATTTCCAATTATCGAATCTGACCTTGTATATATGATCTTATTTCAGAAACAAAGTACTTAATTCCATAAAAAGAAACATAGCCAATCTAACTAACTATGTATGCACTCTGCATGTATAATATCAAATGTTAGGAAAAGTTAGATAAATTATTCACTACTAGTATATATAGCTATAGGTAGTAAATTTTAGAGTGAATATGATTTCAATTACCAGATTTAAACCTATCATTTTCTTCAATGAATAAAATTGAGAATGGAAATGGTGAATGTGTCAAAGAGACAACAACCCGACCAAATAAAAAAACAACAGCAGAAGGTCACCAACAGGTCTTCAATGTAGCGAGAAATTCCCGCACCCGGAGGCGTCTTTCAGCTGGCCCCTAAACAAATATATACTAGTTCAGTGATAATGAATGCCATACTAATTTCCAAATTGTACACAAGAAACTAAAATTAAAATAATACAAGACTAACAAAGGCCAGAGGCTCCTGACTTGGGACAGGCGTAAAAATGCGTCGGGGTTAAACATGTTTGTGAGATCTCAACCCTCCCCCGATACCTCTAACCAATGTAGAAAAGTAAACGCATAACAATACGCACATTAAAATTCAGTTCAAGAGAAGTCCAAGTCTGATGTCAGAAGAGGTAACCAAAGAAAATAAACAA
Source organism: Mytilus trossulus (assembly GCF_036588685.1). NCBI lineage: Eukaryota > Metazoa > Mollusca > Bivalvia > Mytilida > Mytilidae > Mytilus > Mytilus trossulus. The sequence continues at coordinate 2,829,721 of NW_026963340.1, read as the reverse complement.
AATGACAATAATACATAAATAACAACAGACAACTAGCAGTTAACTGACATGCCAGCTCCAGACTTCAATTAAACTGACTGAAAGATTATGATTTCATCATATGAACATCAGGCACAATCCTTCCCGTCAGGGGTTTAGTATCATACCATCATAACATATATGAGAAGAACATAACCCGTGTCACGCCAACAATTGTTTTTAGAATAAATGTGTTTAGATCCGACGCAAAGACCTTATCAGTGACTCTATATTAACGCCAAAATATGCAATCTTTAATGACTTGACAACAGTATCGTAATTATATCCCTTCTTAATAAGTCTATTCAAAGGTTTTGAAAGTTTCTGAGGTGAATACTGACACCTACATTATTTCAGGAATCATGGCATTTGTTTTAATTATCCCATGACATTTGAAGATTCTGATGTTGTTTTACTGGGTTAAGGAAGACAATAGTGCATACTAGTATATAATATTATCTAAGATATAACAAAGTCCATGATTGGCTAAAGACAACCCCCAAAATATACCTGATAATAAATGAATAAATTGCAATAAGGGGGTTAGGAGTTAAATACGGATACAAGATGAAACAGCCCTCACCCCCAAGATAAAACAATGACAAAGTATATGATTTCTTTATTATGAAACATTTTGAATTAAAATCATAAAATAGGTGCTCCATTTTTTCTTCAAAATAATTAAAGAATTTTAGGATAAATAGGGTCAATCATGGAAAAGATTCTAAGAGTTTCATTAAAATTCTGATTAATCATTTAGAAGGACAAAATGTGTTCAAAGGTGTGACCTTTATTACCCCCCCCCCCACACAAAAACAGATAAACTTCAGATTTATAAAGCAATTAAATTGAAAGTAGGTCCAATGTACAACGGTTGAACTTCTTTGCAAGATTCTGGAAATGTTTCACAAAATTCATACAAAAGTAAGACACACTGATGTACTCCAATCAATATATTGACCACTTCAAAAAGTTAAAGGTATAAAAATAGTTGTTTAATTACTAAATTCAATTTTTTTTTCAATGACAAGAGGAAACAAAACTTCAAAGTAATAATCCAACTTGTATAATTTAACTAATAATACTATAATACCTTTATGAGTAATGTTTATTTAAATAGTCATAAAGTTATTTTATCAGTATGCATCTCAATACATAATTGAAACATTTATATGTACATTTGTTTCATTCTGGATGATTCCTTTAAATAAGTTATTTATAGACGGAATGCAGATTTGTCATAAAAACAAATATATGAATATATATATAGTACAATTAAATAGTAAAACAAATTTCATGAATTAATGTACCATATCTCTTCCTTTCTATTAAATTCCCTGAATGTTGCACATTTAAATTTTTAGCTGATTTTGATGGATAATTGATACTCTTTTTTTTAAGTTCAAGGCTCTTTTAAAATATGAAACGTACGTGAAACAACAAGCTTTATATTTCCTCATTTAAATAAACAAATAAAGATAAAAAGGATAAATATCATCCTTAAAATATTCAATTTAAAACTTAAAGTTATTAAACCCATCTGTCAAAGAAATATAATAAATTGCTGACATGTTAAAATGTAAAGTACCTGTGAAGTCACTCATTACAAGACTGGGAAATTCCCTGCAGTATAAGGGAGATAACTCAAATTATAAAATGATGAGTATCTCTAAAATTAGCTTTGTCAGGCCAAATAAATATGAATGTGTGGTTCCAGTTACCCTATTGATACAAACACAACGTTTTAGTCTTAAAAAAAAAGCCTAAAGATTTTTTGTTCTCATTTTTCATTAAGCAATGTTAAATTAAGTCACAATGTTACTCCAATATATTCAATGTAAAAAACACAACATAAAACAAAAATTACATTATTCCCTTCCTTCCTACCCTATCATATTTTGATAAGATGTAACTGGACAACACATATTTTCCCCTCTCCTAAGAGATTTCTCAAACTGATTTACACATTTAGCCATTTAATACACACATGTATTTTTAAATTATACCTTTTTCTATCATATACAATGTAACCCTTAAGCATTCCTGATGAAGCTCAGGTTATACAAGAAAAGTGCTATTGACTCATGAAATTTAAAACTTCCTGTTTTCACTATTTAATTAATTCCAGTATACATGTATATAAAAAACATGATAAACATAAGGTTCTGCACATCTAATTTTGAAAAAAAGACGATATAAAAGATGAAAATTAGATTTACTTTACCTTATGTATAGGTTGATAATTACATGATTTTGAAGATTTGTCACCAATAATTGAACTTTTAATGTAAGAAGTTTCAAAGACTGGTTAAACAACAAAAAAAATATAATTTTGAAAACTTTCTATCTCAGATATAACCCAGTTTACAATACATACAAATGTAGTGCATAAATGCAAAGTCCTAAAACAAATATATATGCATCCTTATTCCTTTTTTTTCACAATTTAAATGTCAATATTTTCATTTTTTAAAAGCAAAATATATTGGATTGCTCAAAATTCTTAAAGCACTTTTAGACTTGATTTCATGACATCCAAACTTAATAGCTGCTATCTTTCTATATCCAAATTCACTGTATACATGTAGTACAACACACACAGGGTAGGGTATTGGCTATGTTTGGCGAAAATAATGTATTTCACGATTGGAACAGAATCATAATCTATTAATTTACCAGCAAGCAGATGCAGGCATTTCTAGTGCTGTTATGATAAACACATCTCCCCAGGTTTCAGTATTGCAAAAATTTGAGACTTCACTTGCAATAACTACCTTTAAAAATTTTCCCTATCATATATATGTCTAAAGAAATTAGTTTCTACCCAATTGGCAGCTTCTTCTTAAAAATGTATTGGTTTTTAAGTTATTTTTTTATCAATAGGTTATTAATGTGTCACTTGTAGTTGTAGTATCAGATTTTGCATCTCAAGGGGGTGATGCATTTATTAAAACAAGGATAGATTTGTCTTTATTTGGTCTGTATCTGAAAGTTTGAATTTTAAACACACATACTCTGTAAGACTGTATTGTACCTAGGATTACACATGTTCTGACTTCTTTGTTTTTTTCCTAAGATCATGATGATATCTAGGGTAAAATATGTTGTCCCATTTCACCTACTTTTCTTTACATGGAAGGCTTCAAATGCCCTTAAAAAGGTCATATCAAAATTGATACTGGCTTTTTTTTTCTTACATTTTGAGACCCACATAATGCCAATTGATGCTAGAATGTAAGTATAAGGTAACAGTCTGAATCTGCCTTTTAATGTTATTTCGAGAGAGAACTAATATCTGAAGGCAAACCAACTTTATTATATGACTAATTATGTACCTGTCAACCTCTGGAAATGTGACAGATATATGCATTGAGGAAGAAAAGGTCATAAAATTTATGCATACAAAGTTTTCAGTTGAATTTTAATATTGAGCGTTTTCTTTTTAATACATACAAGTTTCCTTCAAATATATTCAAAATTTCGAATTCATAATTGTGAAATATTTGCTGAAAATAAACTCAAATTTCAATTTCATGTTTTCATTTTTACATTTGTACATAACCTGGAATGAAGAGTGTTTAAATTATGTTTGGAAATTAAAGCTGTAAATGATTCAATTGAGAGCAAATAATTGAATTTCTTGTCCAAGATGACCCATTTAATAGGCCCCTGTTTTGGAAGACTCTTCATGCAAGGTTCTAGAAGGTGATAACAAGTAATTTGATGGTTTGACTGATCCCAATGGGGTTTGAATAATAAACTGATATTTGAGCTATTAAATTCCCTGGTGTAACCTGCAAAGCTCAGGTCAATTGATAGACGTGATCGTTCTATAAAAAACAAATTATCCAGTACAAGTCAAAATCGGAACCTGGTCAATTTAGCATGTTTAGGACCTGGTCTCATCAACACCTACATGTACATGTACATTGTCAATTCACGACCTAATTATATTTTTACTCATTTCTTTCCTTCTGACAAAAATGTCCGAGTTAAGGTATGCCGTATGGGGAGAATATTTTTTAAAATTTTTATTTAATGATTGTTTTTTTTTATCAAAAATTATAATTTATATCTTCAAAAATTAATTAAATTTAAGATACATCGTTATAAATCTGTACAAACAATATATATAACCAGTTGGAAAAATATTGAGCTTAATTGCAGAATTGCTGTTAAAGTTTTCAAATAATAGTATTCTAATAATGTTTTGATTGGTTTTCATTTAAAAAAGTTGAACGCTGAAAGATGACCTAGGCCTATATTTGTTAATTTCAGTGTCATTCTTTTAGTTATTTTTATATTTACATTGTATAAACATATATTTAATGTAACCCTCAGGTAGTTTTTGATGTATATAAATAAAAAACAACAACTAAGAAATCAGTATAAAAGTTGTTTTTTAAATCACAGATAAGGATGAAAACAAATCATTCATCTTGTGATTTTTATCTAAATGGTTTTTGTGCTTAACCACTGTCGTACCTGTGTAATGGCAGCTGGCAACATTTGAGTAACTATACCAGGTGTTGGTGTAAAGCAAAATTATATCCTGGTGAAATTTGATCCGAAGGAAAAAATGTCACAGTAGTTTTTGTTATTTTTTTTATCCGGAGCAAAATATATCCTTGGGATATTCTTGCCTTTACCGCGAAATTTATGGCCGAAACGTCTAAAATCAAGAACCAAAACCAAACAGAACACAGATATTGCCGCTGAGTTCGGATGGTTTAGGACCTCCCAAATGCAATGCAATAGCGAGATAAAAGTCACAGTGTGGTGCCGCTAGTGTGTGTAGGAAGAACCAGTCCACATTCTACTGCATGCTACCCTCTGCAGCTGAGTGACGTCACAGGGAGACTTCCCTTCTACTTCCGCTTACTAGATTGAACACATGTATTATTATATTATTGCTGTCTGCTGACTTATATATTCATCAGATTACAGCGATCTACAGATATTAAAGGTATTCTGTTTATTACACATACACTTTACTTATTTGTACCATATCGGCACAACATTGGCGTCGTACGACAAAGAACGAATTATTTTCTGCAAGTGAGGCGGACTCCACGAGGGCGCCTTTACAGATTTGAAAACTTTTGATGCTTCATTTTTTGTAAATTTATTACGTAAGCATTACCATAAATTTACTACAGATTGATAGTAGATTAAATTGCATCAAATTTTTACAGTTTATCACGTATGAAATCTTCATATTTGATATTTTTCATCAGATAAGGTTAGGAACTTCCGGTTATCGCCATTAGGTCCTTCTTCACGGAAGTCATTTGTCTGCAATACTCCATTGCGCAGACGCAAACCGGAAACAGTCTCGATTTCAGTAACTTAGTTTCGTACATTATTTTTATACTGAATTTAGACTGATATTTTATATTAAAGAGGGTATATACTCATAAATATTTTATGAGTAACATATTATACACCGTATAATAAAGTACAGTGTGTCAACTGAGTCTCTGTTCCAGTTCTATCCTATTTTGTTGCCTGCATTTTTGAAATTGTAAAAGTAGTAGCTTTTATAAAAAAGCTGCATTGTTTATGTCTTGAGTCACACATAAAAGTTGTGATTTTGAGATTTATTTGCCTTGAGTAATTACTCAGTGCAAATTATAATATTGTTTTGAGTTGCATAATATTGTAATTTGAAATATTTAAGAATATTGTAATTTGAAATAAAGACAACATGGCAGGAATTGGGGATGAGAATGAACTGAAGGAAAACATTGAAACAGAGGAGTTGATACAAGATGACATATTCACAAAAGAAAATATAGCTGATACTACTTTGACAGAACCAGCTGAAAATACCAAAATGTCATTGGAACAGCTATACCAAGAGTTTCAGGCGGATAGAAAAGCAAATGCAATAAGAGCTGTTGAGACTGAAAGCAGAGTGAAACAAAGTGAGGATCGCATTGAACAGATTTTCCATGGTTTGTTAAATATTCAATCTGAACAAAAAGAAGCAACAAAAATCAGTACAGAAAACATCGTGGCAATATCCCAACAAGTGCAACGGTCAGACCAGAGAATTGACAAGAAGATTGATGCTAACGGAAAACGTTTAGAAGAGTTAACATCGGATAAGTTTAATGCCTTGGGAAGGCGGCTAGACAAAATGGCTGCTGCTAATGATGAGGCAAGTACCGTGCAATTCAAGAGTGCATTTGAACACCCAGGTTCATTTCAGCAGATGGCATCAAGTGTTAGCGATTTGATTAACAAGAGAAATAAGGAAGTCAAGCTCCCTTCTATGGATACTCCTGTTAAACAGAAATCTGAAGCTAGTCCATATATTGCCAGTACTCCATTACTGCAAAATAAGCCTCCAGCATTTAGTCTCTCGCCAATTATGTCAATTGACGAGACTACACAGCCTGAATCTAAGGCAGGTACAACTCCAGTATCGAGTGACAAAGGTAATGTGTTAGGGCCCCCGGCTCTGCACAATACATTGTTGTTTCAACAGATTCAGGGCAAAGGCATGCCAGAAAGTGTTGGTAGTGACCAGGAGATCTATCATATGCAAGGTTCGTTGCCACTACTGAGTGACAAGGGAAGCGTGCCAGGGCCCTCGGCTCTGCACGGGACAAACTCAGGTATGGTAACACAGCATCCATTCAAAGGCATAGAGGGAGTATCCACTGAATACAAACCCCAACATAACACAACTCCAGCAACGGCTACTTTTGCACCGTCCTATGTTGGTACACCATATGTATCACAGGGTATCAATGTTAGTACACCTTTACACGTTGCACCAGCTACAAGTAGCGAATCATATGCAGCGTCCTTAGTACAGAGTAGACCAGCTCTGTACCCTCATATAGGATCAATGATACAACAGCCTCCGCCTGCGTTTATGACCCCTGTGATGACAACAGTAGCATCCACAGGCCCGTCACCAATGCAAATTGACACTAGCAGGTCTTCAAGATCACGCACTAAAAAGAAAAAGGAAAGAAGCCACAGCTCTTCGTCAGACTCCTCTCTTGATAGGGAGTGCTCTAGGTGGCAGGAAAACTCTGGGGCGAGAGACAGGAGTAGAAGTCCCCAGCTTCCTAAAATGCAAGTTTTCACAGGAAGAGGTTTTCTTACGTGGGAAGCCTTTATCTATCAGTTTGAAAGAACAGCAGGAAGGAGACAATGGGAAAATAGGAAGAAAGTTTGCCGACTATTGGACTGTCTAGCTGATGTGGCTTTAGAATATGCAAGAAAGGTCAACATCGATGATGACTATAAGACTTTAAGGAAAGCACTGAAACAGCGTTTCAGCAAAAAGGACGAACCTGTATCAGCAAGACGCCAGTTGCAGTATGTGAGGCAGCAAGACAGTGAAACACTGGAGGAGTTTGCTGAACGGGTCCATTTTGTTGCAATGGATGGGTATGATAAATGTGACAATTCTGTCATTGATCAAATTGGCACAGAGGCATTCCTCAGAGGTTGCAAGGACAAAGAGGCTGCCCGTCACGTGATTGAAAGGAACCCAGAGTCCATCAATAAGGCGTTGAAAATCATGAAAACGTCCATAGCGAATCAGAAGGCTATTTATGGATCTAGAAGTCCAAATTTTGCCCACAGACAGGTCTCATTTGCTGATAGCGCTGGTAAATCACAGGACACAGAAAGTGCTAGTACTGTTAATAGTCCATTGGAAAAGGAAGTAAGGAACTTGACTCAACTTGTGACCAAATTGACAGAGGTGATGCTTTCTTCTGATCAACATACACGTGGTAGGTCTCCCGAAAGATATACACCACCTACGTACAATGCGTATCGATCACCTACACCACCTCCTAATCAAAGTTCATATAGTCCTCAACAAAGGTCATATAGTCCCCAACAGAGGTCATTTAGTCCTCAACGTCAACGTTCGCCATCACCACGACCAAATTCTAGAAATCAAGGCTACTTTAAACAACGGTCCCCTTCACCTGGCGACAGAGCTTATCCAAACTCTACTCCAACAACTGAGTCTTTAAATGCCAACGGGTCGAGCCGGTAGGCCAACACTCGACTCTAAAATCACATGGCCAAGGGAAAATACCACCCGACAAATCAGAACCGAGGCCCACGGCTTCGTCTGATATTGTTATAAGACGTACAATTGGAAAAAGTTTGGCAGTACGGGGAACAGTATTTCAACAAAATGCAAGTATGATTGTTGATACAGCAGCTATGATTACACTCGTCAACGAGAAATTAATACCGGAGAATATAGAATGTTCCGAAACAGTGACGCTACGTGGTTTGGGCGAGCAACTGGTCATTGGCAAGATTATTAGGAACACACTCCTGAATATAGATGGATTAGAAATAAGGTGGGACGTGTGTAGGGCACCACTTACAGATGATGTCATTCTAGGTCTAGATATTCTGGATACGCTTGGTGCAGTCATCAACCTCAGCACTCCATCACTTACAGTTAACAACAGAGTTATACCTGCCTCATTCGTTACTGGATCTGATGATAGTGCTTCTCAACAAGTCTGCATTAAACGTACAATTACAGTCCCGCCAAATTCAACGATGATCTTCAGCATAGATACACACAGAGGATCCGAACAAGAGTTTATTTTGGAACCATGCTCTCTTGCCAGTGGAGTTTTAGTTTCGCATGTTGTCGGAAAAGGCAAATCTTGCCCTGTAACTATTTTGAATGATGGGAATCGTTACATACGTATTAAAAAGGGAACACCGATAGGTCATTTAGAAGAGATTGACAGTATAATGGAGGAGACTTCGGAAGAAAGTGAAAATCGAACTCCAGATGTCCGTCGTGGCATCGTAGAAACACAAACCCAGGTGCCCACGGCACCAGGTTTAAGCCAAGAAGAATTGTTTACGTTGCCATCCCATTTAACAGATCTGTATGAACGTTCTACAAAGCATGTAATTAGTCAAGATGATAAGTTAAAACTCAAGAAGTTATTAATCGAATACCAGGATGTATTTGCACAGCACGACCTAGATCTCGGATGCCTTACAGCTGTCCGGCATAAAATAGATACCAAAGACCACGCTCCAGTTAAACACCGGATGCGAAGAACACCTCTTGGATTCCAAGATCTCGAACAGCAGCACCTTGACAAGATGTTACAAGCAGGTGTCATTGAGCCATCATCTTCTGAATGGGCCTCAGCTCCAGTGCTGGTAAGAAAGAAAGATGGAACCGTGCGCTGGTGCATTGACTACAGAGCTTTAAATGACAGAACAATAAAAGATTGCTTCCCTATTCCTATTATTGAGGATTGCTTGGACTCACTCCAAGGCACCACCACGTTCTGTACATTGGATCTTGCCAGTGGCTATTATCAGATTGAGCTTGAGCCAGAAGACCGAAAGAAAACGGCGTTCATTACAAGATATGGGTTGTTCGAGCACACCAGAATGGGAATGGGCCTTTGTAACGCCCCAGCAACATTTCAGCGGGCCATGCAACTCGTTTTGAGAGGACTTACTTGGACACAGGTGTTAGTTTATCTTGATGATGTCGTGGTTCTCGGTCGCAACTTCGAGGATGGTCTCGTTAATTTGAGGGCTGCATTTGAAAGATTTAGACAGTATACCCTGAAGCTGAAACCAAAGAAGTGTCAACTGTTTCAGCCTGAAGTTGAGTTTTTAGGAAAACTGGTGAGTGCTAATGGCATCTCCGTTTCTCCATCTAAGATAGAAGCAGTGAAAAAGTGGCCAACTCCCAAGTCAAAGAAAGAACTCATGTCATACCTAGGGTTTGTCAATTACCACCGGGATCACCTGCACAACTATGCAGAAATGACTGCATGTCTATACGACCTTGCTCACCAGACAGGAGAAGCTGAATGGCAACAGTGTCACGAAAAGGCGTTCCAACAGTCAAAAACGGCGTTAATAAGTGCACCTTGCTTGACGTATCCTAATCCCAATGACCAGTTCATATTAGACACCGATGCGTCCGATACAACTATAGGCGCGGTGTTATCGCAAATACAAGATGGTAAAGAACGGGTTATATGTTATGCCAGCCATGTTCTGATGAAGCCTCAGCGTCGTTACTGCACCACCAGGAAAGAGTTATTAGCTGTGGTAAAATTTTGTCGGCATTTCCGCCATTATTTGCTTGGTAGGCGCTTCATTCTCCGCACGGATCACAATAGTTTAGTATGGTTGATGCGGTTCAAGCACATTGAAGGGCAGCTTGCACGATGGCTAGAAGAGCTGTCATCTTTTGATATGGAGATAATACATCGACCAGGAAAGAAACATCTAAACGCTGATGGCCTAAGCCGCATCCGAGACGATGTTACTGAATGTGATTGCTATCAGGCAGGACTTGATCCTACAACACTGCCATGCCACGGCTGCCGATATTGCATGCGAGCTCATGACCAATGGAGCAGGTTTGGTAACGATGTAGATGATGTGATTCCACTGGCAACAAAGTCTCTTATGGCAGCAGTACGTACTGTTTCTGTTGTCCCTGAAAATGAAAAGGACAAATCCCCTGACCAAGAGCCCCCGGCTCTGGCAGTGGATTGCGAAGCGCACCCATCATCAAGTCTAGACGACACTTTACCGTATGCTGATGGAAATCCGTGTAGTAATTGGGCACCTGAGTACCCCCCGGAACAGTTAAAGATATTTCAGCAAGAAGATCCCGATTTAGCTCCAATATTGACTTGGATGCAACAAGATGCTGATCCTACACAAGCTGAACTCCGTTTGCGAGGAAAGGCTACCAGATCTCTATGGTTATGTAGACCTTGTTTCCTTATGTTTAACGATGTACTCTACTACCAATTTATAGGTTGTCCAGAGCGCCAAGGACTTTGTTTAGTTGTGCCAACAGCATTGAAAGAAGAGGTGCTGCGAAACTGTCATGACACTAAAGTTTCGGGACACTTGGGTCAGAAAAAAACACTTGAAAAATTAAAACAGTCATTCTTGTGGTACAATATGCGAAAGGATTGTGAGGACTATGTTAGTACTTGTGCCATGTGTAACCAGAATAAAAAGGCTCATGTTAACCCAAGAGCTCCGCTGGGACAGTTCCATGCTGGCTATCCGATGGAGAGAGTCCATATTGACATACTTGGACCATTTAACACCAGTAAGAGCGGTAACAACTATGTTCTAATGATGGTGGACCAGTTTACTAAATGGGTCGAAATGGCGTCTTTACCTGCGCAAACAGCCCAGATGGTCGCTGAGAAGTTTATTGTACATTTTATTGTCACGTTTGGGTGTCCATTAGAGGTCCACACAGACCAAGGACGGAATTTCGACAGTGATCTGTTTAAGACGTTATGCGAGGCATTGGAAATTGCAAAAACGAGGACAACCCCGTATCACCCTTCATCGAATGGGCAAGTGGAAAGGTACAACACAATTGTTTTAGCAATGATAAGGTGTTTTATCGAGAAAAAATGTCGACACTGGGATAGAGATTTGCCCTTTCTGGCGATGGCAATGCACTCGATGGTCAATAGACAAACTGGATTTACCCCGAATCAGATGATGTTAGGGAGAGAGACCATTCAACCAATTCAACTTCTCCTCGGAATACCTCAATATGGCCAGAACAAGATGACTCCTAGCACCTATGTACAAAAGTTAGTAAGTCGGATGCAGAAAACACATGAATTTGCAAGACATAATCTCCGTGCTTCGCAGCTGCGGCAAAAGAGGGATTATGACCTCAGAGTAGTCGAACATAAATACAACCCCGGTGATTTAGTCTATAAGGCAGACTCCACCACTAAAGTCGGACAGAGTCGAAAGCTGAAATCGCCATGGTGTGGACCTTTTCTGGTCATATCAAGCAGACCTCCATTGTATACTATCAGGGGACGTAAACGAGATTCTACGGTACATCATGACAAACTGAAGCGTTGCAATGATAGGGATATTCCCACCTGGATCAAGAGACTAAGACATGCAATGTTCAGGGAAGAAGGCGATTTCGATGAGAGCTGGGATAATCTTGACGATACCATTCCCTATGGTGTGGACTTTAATGTCCAAAGCATGTTTGAATCGGATACCCAATTGCTTGACAATGATACAGCACTTCAGTCTTTAGGTGACCCTTCCTTTGCCCATATCCCAATCACATCAGAACTGGAACAGGGACCCGATTTAGACCTTGGGGAAAATTCAAGTCTGGGTAACGATGCCAATGAGGACAATGTTGATACTGGAGTCAGTGGCACAGATGGCGAGACGAGGCCCTCGGCCTCTCTGTCCTCAGTGCAAACATCCAGATACGGTAGACCAATCAGATGCCCAACACGGTACCAAACAAAATAGGTATTGTGTGGGAGCTTCACGACTGTATATATGTATATATCTCTTGTATATTTCAATTAGTGCTGATAACATTATTTCTAAAATATATGTATGTTTTTAATACTCATGATATGTTTTCATTTCTTCTTGTTCCAGAATGGAAGAAGGGTCTCGTTCAGACCAAGATGTTTTATCGCTTAGTCCGCACAGTGAGTGGCATGATACCCGGTCCGACTGTACAGATCTTGATGTGGCGGACTTGATGGTAATTGATGAAGTGGGTCCTGATGACAGTGATGCAGGTGCTGGTACTTCTCCTGGGGCCCTAGGCCCTGTTGAAGCACACAGTAGCATGACAGGTATGTCACAGATGAGTTTTTCTAGTCAGCCTTGTCAGGAGGGAGAATCAGGTGAGACAAATGAAAGCCAATCAGAAGGAAGAGTAGTAGTGCCTTCCAAAAATAGACTACGGAAGTGCCCTGTCTGTGGAATAATGTCCAGGGAAAAGACACGTCGTCACATGATGAAGACACACCTGCCATGGTTTTGGTCTGGGTCCACTGCCTGTTGGGAGTGTAGTCGACAAGAGGTACAGGCGTCCTCCTTAGCGCTACGGCACACAGAAGAGCACAGACTTGGATGTTTCTTTGATGAGGAACATCTTCACCTATGGTGTCAACTGGTGACCGGCTGCCTCCATCGTATAAAATCTTGGTTCGGTTGTGCCAATCTCGAAGATCTACTGCAGTACGTCATTGACAGACAGTTGTATGAAGGTGTTAATAGCGGTTTCAATGATCAGGAACAGCAACTCTTGGTGTACTATGCACAGAACTATAGTCCTGACTGTCTGGTACATATCACCGCCAACCCTCCAAATCACGTCATTAGCCTTACAAATTGGGAGATCATGGCAAGCTTACTACGACGAGTGGGCTCAGCGCAACAGCAGTCTCTGATGTCACCTGTGGAGATTCTCACATACGAGGGCAGCCCCATATTGGACATTGTGCCACCACTGCCAGAGCCGTTCGTTTTTGTGGATAGCCATTTTCACTTGGATTTGGTTCTGAAACGACTTCATTTTAGGACTTTCCTGCATATGAAGTCAGCAATATCTCCAAAGGAACACAACAACTCATTTTACTATGGGATTGCCAATTATGTGTTCCCTGACCATTGGAATGATTGGGCTCTACAGGTAGGACCTGCCCAAGCTGTATATGTTTCATTTGGGATTCATCCACATGTTGCAGCAAAGGGGGTCACCCAAAAGCAGCTGGAAGAACTAGAGTTCCTGCTTGGTAATCACAAATGTGTTGCTGTTGGTGAGATTGGCCTAGATTTCACAACACGCTGTGACTGCAAGAGGTGCAGAACTCCACAACAGTGCAGGCAGCGGATGAGGGAATGCCAGGAGCAGGCATTCATGCAGATGCTGGAGATGGCACAACGGATGAAACTGCCTGTCATATTACACTGCCGTGATGAGGGCACTGGAGAAGCAGCAGCCCGTGTGCTGAAATTGATAACTGAAAATTTCCCTGACCTATGTTACCATCGCCATTGTTTTGCTGGGAATGTGGAGGAGTTGAGGCAGTGGCAAAGCCTGCCTCGCGTAGTATTTGGCATCACTGGCAAGTTTATTAAAGATGCAAGCAATGCTTGCAACACAGATGCCATATCCAGAATCTTGCCACACCAGCTGGTCCTTGAGACAGACTCCCCATTTCTGACGCCATGGTCGTGCTGTGCTGTCAACCATCCATGGAACTTACGGGAAGTGGCGGTAGCTGTTAGTGAGAGACGCAACGTCCCACTTTCTATCCTAAACTGGACGACAAATGACAATGCCCTAAAATTCTATGGCATCCCAAAGCTGCGACAAGATTCAGCTAGCTGGGGCCCTAGGCCCCGTTAGCTCGTGAAACTTAACATTGTTTATTGAATTAGTAATGTAAATATTTGTTATCACCAAGGATGTGTTGATAACTGCATAAGTGTATATATATATGTATAGTTTTATTAATGTTTTGTATTACCCTTATTTTATCTTGCATTTGAGTTTCTTTTATAGTTTGAGAATGTGCCTGGTTCTACAAGAATGGGGCGGATGTGGTGCCGCTAGTGTGTGTAGGAAGAACCAGTCCACATTCTACTGCATGCTACCCTCTGCAGCTGAGTGACGTCACAGGGAGACTTCCCTTCTACTTCCGCTTACTAGATTGAACACATGTATTATTATATTATTGCTGTCTGCTGACTTATATATTCATCAGATTACAGCGATCTACAGATATTAAAGGTATTCTGTTTATTACACATACACTTTACTTATTTGTACCATATCGGCACAACAACAGCATAAACTATAACAGCACACAGTCTTTAGTCTTTAGAAGTGTCAACTTGACACTATAATCTCTCTGTAATTTGAATCACACTGGTAAATTTACGTCACTTTTGTATAAAACTCATTGGTACATTTGTACACACACAGCCACAATGCTTAAAAAAAAGTACCTTTCTCATCAGGGTCGAGTGTCGGAGTCCTGCCACTAAACATCTTTTGCATCCACACAAAGAATAATAAAATATTGAGCAGATTGAATATTTACCTTCATCAGTTGCTTGTGCTTCCATATCATCGCAGTCAAAGCTGTCAACCTCTTCAAAATCTGAATTGTTTTCGTCCCTGGAAGAAGCGTACGAGGCCATGGTTTGTTGATTTATTTTACTTCCGGTGTAAGTAAAATCTTCAGATAACAATTTTATTTTTTGAAAAAGATCCTATCGTGAAATCAACGAATTAGATATAAAAAATTGTATATTTAAATAAATAAAAAACAAAACTTATATAGTTTCTGAAGAAATTAAAAGACAAATTTTGTTAAATTTGTATTGATATCTTTTACTTTTTACTTTTATCTTATTCTACGTGGATTTTTCAACATCCGGTGTAAACATTGCACTACACAGCCATGGCACAAACATTTCAGCAAGAATACATGCAAATGCCGCCCGTTACTCGGGCTTACACAACAGCATGTGTCATCACAACGATAGCTGTGGTATTATTCTTGTTCAGTTTTACTTAAAAGTTTAATACAAGCAGTATAAAATTATGTAGGACTGTAACACAACCACTTAAAATGACTTATCTCTTGATCAAATTCCCCTATAATCATGTACAAGTAAATTCAACTATGAGTTCGATCCACATGGCTACGGATAAGGCATTTAGTTACAGTCTCAGTAATTACAACTGAACGGCTGTGCTGGGTTAGCTCCTCTATATCAGGACAGTTGGCTCGGATGCAAGATATTTTATACTATTTTTTTAAAGAAGAGTACTGTTATATTGAGTATAAATAAAGAAACGGTTATAAAATATTGATCTTCCCATACATTAGTTTATTGTAGATTAATAGTGTGTTTTATTAAATCCATATTAGGTGCATGTCATGTGTAGATGATTCACAAACGAATATAATACACGAGGCAACATAACGAGTGCAACACGTCTGTGTTTATGTTGATGACGTTTGCACCAAAGTTTCAGTCTTTCCGGTAAAGATACTCCGTCTAGACCATTTTTTTCAAATTTTATGTATAAAATGTATGTTAATATTTCTGATTTTTGCTAAAGATATGATGATTTGTTATTTCAAAACAATTTACATAGCGTGGATTGTAATCGGAAAGAGTTTTATGAAAAATTATAACAGCAACAACTGGTATTTCCATTAAGGTAATTTTGAAATGTTAAAAGGCAAAACATTTGCGTTTCATGATCTTTCATGACTTGTAATAAATTTAATTTCTTCATAATCGTTACGTAATCTATTTACAGATACCATAATTGCGATTTAATAGAATCATCAAAATATGATAGTATCTGCAGTTAACTTCGATAGTTTGCAGTCTACCTCTTTTTGTTAAAATCATACAAATTATAGAATATAATCTGCACCAATTTTACAAACATGTGAATTATATGCTGTAATATATATGAACATGAGATTCAACATTTATAACAGTGTTCAAAGCACCTGGTATCACCCCTAGTTTTTAGTGGGGTTTCAGGTTGTTTATTCTTTAGTTTTCTATGTGTGTCATGTGTATTGTGTTTGTCCTTTTCATTATTAGCCATGGCGTTGTCAGTTTATTTTTCGATTTATGAGTTTGACTGTCCCTCCAGATGGTATTTTTCGTCTCTCTTCTATACCCTAGTCCAAATAATTATGACGTCTTGAAAGTCTATTATATTTGTTTTCTTGACGCCTTACATCGTCGCAGGAAGGAGTCAAAGCAAAATTAGAAATGGCCTTCCAAGACATCATAATTATAATATTTGGACTACTGCTATCCACAATGTAGGTTTACTCCAGGGTTTATTGATTGATGGATCAACGACACACTACTTTCGATGACAGAAACCAATTCAAATCTTTGCATAATGTTCTTAAACTTGTAGTTTTGTGTTAAATTGCGTTGGCATTTGATCCTTAACACCCATTACAGGGGACATATTATGCTGACTGACTTCTAAGGGTCTGTATCATAGGTGTTGGATAATAGACAAATAAAGATAAAGATTCCTGTCATTATTATGACTATGTCTGAGACCTATCGACCACTACTTCATCATTGTGGTTAGTTGGCTGCCAAGCTGACCAACCTTGCCCTGAAAGCAGTCTTGGTATCTCACGAAAACAAAGTTGGCTCACTCTTTATTAAAATGGTGCCTTCCATCTGTTCCTGACCAACTTCAGAAAATATTGAAATGCTCACCAAACGTATTCAGGCACTGTCAGAGCTGACTGCAAGATCTGTTAAGCCAGTCAAGGTCATAAAACACTTCCATCATCATTATCAGGTTGATCCAGCCCCAAACTGATGCAGCCCTAGTCGATCTGGCTCAAGACGATCCATCCCAAGTCCATCCAGCCAAAAGTCCATCTGTCCCCATAAACATGAAAATAATAATATGAATAATCTTTTTAAACTCCAGAGGATTTGGTGATATATATTTGAAAACCTATTAACATGGAATAAGTAAAAAGTAGGCCAAATATTGAGGTAATATTCAGGTGAATTATATATTTTATAAGTCGATATGAAAATGAGTGTAATTGGTTCTGTTTGTAAAATTTAATTCCAAGCAATCTTTATAATGTCTTGTTTAATCAAGTCATTAGTGTATTAAGCATGTTAAGTTAATTTATTCAACAATTTTCTGATGATTATGAACTAAAGTAACGTCAGTTGTTTTGAGCGTTGCAACCTCTTACAATGTAATTTAATCACTGAAATCATGATTGAGAAAATTTGCTTTATCAACTGATTGATGCATTTGAATTTTCAAATTCCCATAACACTAACTATAACCCTTGTATTCATGCATTTCAGTTTCAAATTCACATACATGTAGACTGTAGTACTCATTATTGTCCTAATCCTAATCCTAATTTATCTTTTTTTTTCAGCAACTAGACATCATCACACCATTTCAAATTTATTTTAATCCAGATTTAATTTTTAGAAAGTTTCAGGTGAGTACTCGATAGATAGATCTACATTGATGAGTCAAGATTATTATTTTAATAACTTAGGGTCAATTTGAAATTAGAGGAGATATATTAATATATTTTAAAGTACCATACTTGCATTAGAATTGAGCCCCACTAAATAGTGGGGTACAACTTTTTGTAAGAAGGTCCCTATATATTATAGAATGGGAAAATCAACTGATAAAAAAAACATTCAAGGAATGGACAACAACTGTAATATTCCTTAAATTAATTGTATAAATAAACCAATTTTTCAAGAGGTTTCAGCCATTGACCTTCTTCAGTTCTTTATTTTTCCTCTCAACTACATGGGTGACATTACATTTGTATTTCCTTTTCAAACATTAATATTCCTGACTTAGTTTTCTTATGTGTGTGTTAAAGGAGATGTAGGATAAGTTAATAAAACAACAAAACAACATGTGTATATATATTGCATTAATTATGTTGATCAGATGTATCAAAAATTGACCTGAATGTGAAATATTTCATTGCAATAGCATGATCTTTGTCAAAAATATACATGATAAACACTTAAGGGGGCTCGCGGGTCTAAATGATTTTTTTTATTTAATATAGGATTTCTCTTTATTTTTCTATAAATGAACTTTATCTTATACTTAATAGAAAAATGAAATAAAAAAATGGGGTCACCGTTCATTTACGCTCACAATCTGCCTTCGAAAGAAGCATACATTTATGTTGATGTCCTTTTTTTCTGTTGAACTAATAGGAGAAAAAACGCTAATATCGAAATAAAAAAAGAACTAAATTACAGAAATCGCTCAAATTTTACAATTATTTAGTTTATGTACAGCTTATTTGAAAACAACATTAAAAAATATAGGTCACCGATAAGTTAAAAAAGATATTTCGATTTTAATGCCAAAAAATGGCATTTTTGCACCAAAGGGAGATAATTTGGAGCTTTTTACATGATATCTACATTTTAAAAGTTACCTGGGGTCAACACAAATTGATTTTTTGGAACGATTTTTGTACCAAATGATAAAGTTACAACTATTAAAGGTTATAAATAAAATTTGTATTGAAAAATTAATGTTTATTTTTTTTCTGAAAATCTTATACCCGCGAGCCTCCTTAAAACATGAAATTTAGAAAGAGAATAAGTACTGTTCTGTTGTACCATTTACAAAAAAATATTCATCAATTCAAAGCAAGAAAAAAGAAAGAAAGAAAAATAATACTGAACATATAAAACAAATAATATTAATAGATAATACAAACTATTTGAAATAGGGCTTTCTCAAAAAACTTATTACTTGTTACATATAAGTTGTATATTAAATACATTTTATATACATGTATCTTGGTTTTAAATAGTATATTTTTAGTATGATTTATTTGTCAATATAACATTTGCATGATTTGTTTATTTTAGGTATGGAGATTAGTAACAAATTTTATGTATTTTGGACCAATAGGATTCAACTTTTTATTCAACATGATATTTGCGTACCGATATTGTCGGATGTTGGAAGAAGGGTCCTTTCGGAACAAGACAGCAGATTTTTTCTTCATGATTTTGTTCGGTTGTTCAATAATGACTGTATCCTTTTATTGTGCTTATATAATATATATACCTAACAAAGCTTTCCAAATTAAATTAATTAAGGAAGATTTTTCCAAATAAAAAATGCAATTTATATTTTTAGGCCTTATTAAGAATTTAGCTTATTTGAACATCTCAAAATCTATCATAAAACTGATATTTCATGCATGTCAAATAAAAGACAATTATTTTCTTTTCCAAACAATGAAATTTTGAATTGATCATTGATTTGACAAGCTATTTTTATTTTTGCAGTTTGAAGTTTGAAGTAAATCAGATGAAATAAATTGAAAAGAAAGAAAATATTTTTAATATTAAGTTATCTCCCTTGATGCATATTTTTAAGTTTAAATGGGAGATAATCCTGCAAGTAAAAAAACAAAAAAATTAACAAAATAGAATGCTTTACTTGTTAAACTTTTTTGTTTGAAGCATATAAAGCTTATGTACGGCGGAAGTCGGAGAGAATACTCCCAAATTTCTCTGAGAATTTAGGGAGTGATGTCGGAGTTTCCTGTTGTCACACCAGGAAAAAACTTGGTGTTTGGAGTTTGGGATGGCTTTCGCGAAATGTACTGTATATAACTTCTCTAATTTTTTTGCTATTTTCACATTTCTTGACTGGTGTGAGATACGTTTCTCCCCTCACTATATGGAAATATCAGTTATCAACAATTGATTGGTCATTATGGTGACAAATTTTCTTAGTTTCTTCTGAATTTCTTATTGTGACGTCATGAAAAAAAGGTACTATTCCTGATGACGTCACATAAATTTAAAGAACACAACTTTCTGCAAGTGTTTGAAAAGGAACGATGAAAATCATTAGAGAAGCAAGTTCATCCACTATATTTTGTGGATTATTATATTTCTCCACTCTCTAAAGTTGAATATTAAAATTCAACTGTCTTGAGTGGAGAAATATTGTACCACACTTGTTGCCGTGGTGGAATCTATATAAGTCTGCAGCTAGAAGTAAAGAATGTAATTGGTTTTTTTTTAGAGAATAAAATTCCATTTTTTGTTAGCAATGTACCTTGAACTTGAAACCATTGTCAAATGGTTTAACATATTATTTTTAAACACTCATGATTTTACTTTCCTTAACATACTTTAAGATTTTAGGATTAATTGTAAATATTGTTTTCCTTGGTAGTGCTTTTACAATTATGTTAGTGTATTTATGGAGCAGAAGAAATCCTTATGTGAGATTGAATTTCTTTGGACTGATGACATTTCATGCACCGTACTTGCCGTGGGTGTTGTTAGGGTTTTCAGTATTATTAGGAAATTCAGTCGTTATTGATTTAATGGGTAAGTAAATTATACATATTTAGAAAAGTGGATTTTACGATTTTCATATACGGAAAATTCAGCAATAAATGACTACTGAAATTATTAATGCTTCATTGTAATTGTTGCCATCCTGATTTTTTAGCTTTTTTTTGCATTAGTAGAAATATTGAATATTTCTGAACTTTTTATTTCTGAAATATTTGTTGCATTAACATTTATTATTTAGTACAATTTCAATGGGTTTCATCAGATTTCTATAGCTTTATTATAAGGGTTTTCAGTATTCTAAATATTAATAGGAAAATTTGTTTATAAATCTCCAAATGTTTGGTAAGATTTAGGAGATCAATATAGAAAAATATCAATAAGACAGTAACTTACAATGAGAGTTCACAAAATATACATCTAGAAATGAAGTTAAAATGAGTTAATTGAGGTTTTCCAGGCATTTTAAAAGATTCGCCAGAAACACAAAATTAAAAGAATAGAAATATGAACATGGATAAATGCCTGGGTTGTTACTTTCTGGATACCATGCATAAACTTTTTGTAAGGAGTATTTCTTATGGTTACAAATTATTCACACTGGATATTGAAGAACGTTTTATAAACTTGTTTAGAAAAAAATATTTGATAACACAGTGACAAAAGTTTCAAGCTTTACACATTGCAAAGCAATGGGTAAAAAAACCTGAATTATATTTTTTTTTGTAAATGGGACATATAGATACAATAATTAGTATACTACACATATACTTTAATCTTTTGTAAATGGCAAAAAAAAAATGTTAACCTAGATTTATAGTAAAAGGTATTCATAGAATAATTAAAGCATTTTACTATACATTGTTCAATTTACAAAATCCTGTACAGCTTACTCTGCATTTTCATTTTATATATCATTACAAGAATCTTTTATTCATTATGAATATCATATTTTACAGGTATAGCAGTTGGCCATATTTATTATTTCTTAGAAGATGTTTTCCCAGAACAACAAGGAGGTTTTAGAATCTTAAAAACACCAAGATTTTTGTAAGTTATTTTATAGTTATTATTTAAAATAAACAATTAAAGACCTTCCTTTAATGCATAAACCTAGCATAGTGAATTAAGGCAACAGTAGTGTACCTATGCTCAAATCATGTAAATCAATTGGAACAGAGTTCTTGAAATATTTCTTCTTCTAGTGGTCCTAGAAGAAAACTGCTGGTCCTCAAAATTATTATTTTCTATTGCAAAATACCAAAATTTTGGGGGTCCTTTTGAAATTTTGGTGGTCAAAACCTTTGGAGCACCACTTTTCAAGAAGTCTGTTGGAAAGAAACAAATGAAAGTAATTATTAAAAACTGACAGAATCACATAAACTCTAAAAGTAGTACAACCTGGTGAATTCACAGTGTAAATATGGTAAGTGTTTCCTGCAATGCATTCATTACCCAGCATGCAATTTTACACTCAGTCATTATGTCACAATCTTGAATAGAACAGCATCAGTAAAATAACAGATCAGACAACCTTACTGTCCAGTATCTAGCATGTCTGAAGATAAAAGATTTTCAAATTTACAAAAAAAGTATTGTAAATCACAGAAAACTATAATTTTTGCTATGGCTTTCCACTATTTTGATCTGATGAGTGTATCAAATTATAAGCCTTAACTTTTTAAAACTTAACTATTTAACCGATTATTTTGTATTTTGAAGATAAATGAACACATTTTTTTGGCAGTTTACAAATATGCATTAGGTAAATCCTAGATAGAAATGTATTGGTCGACGTCAATAACTTTTTAAACCTTATTTGAACTTTCATGACTTTATGAAAGTTATAAAAATTTAGGACAAAACTGTAAAATTTAAAAAAAATGGTAAATATTGTGAAACTCATCATAGCCATGATAACAGTAAAATATTAAGATGTCATAATGATTCCACTATTGTTATATTGTATCACACTTGACAGGTTCATGTGTTATTTGTGAGGAAGTTAAAATTAAATACATCTTGAATTAATTCCTTGTCTATACTACTGTGTATTCATTATTATTCTTTGGATACCAATTTTCATAGTTTTCGTGGGAACTGGTAAACCACGAAATCAAATGTTTGACGATTTACAATTTGCTATAGACTTTGTAAGTAGAGATTGGCAAAACAACAAAATCAAATACACCCAAAAATCAAATATCCCTCAATCCACCAAAATTGATACTCACGAAAATAAATGAATCCACAGTAATGATAAGTGTTATTTTTCGACCAATCATAGTTACTTTTTGGTGATTTAGAAAAACATGAGTAACTGGAAAATATTTGTTTAAGCATACTGTAAGTCAGAGTTTATATTTTTTCGCAATAACAACCCATAAACATTTTTGGTGCATTAACAATAAGTTTGCCATTCACACAATTTGATGGTGATATTGAAATAAGTGTAATTAAAACCCATTTTGAAAACTTTAATTATTACAGTATTTTTTAAACAGTGCATTTGTAAATTAACATTTATTATGATTTTATTTTTTCTTCTTACTTTTTTAGAACATACTTATTAGAAGGACCCACTGAGGACCCCAACTATAACCCACTTCCAGAAGAGAGACCAGGAGGATTCAATTGGGGAGAGGGACCAGAAGGGGATGAACAGTGACATTTTAAATAAATAATTTCATTTTACATATAGGGAGGAAGCAATTATCTTCATTTGAGTGATGTATGAATGAACATGTGTGGGGGGGAAAATGACATTAAAACGTTTGAAAGGGTGTTGTGGTGCTTGTTTTATGCTTATCTTATGAATATTGGTGACTGCAATTGCAAACACATTATAGAATTTATATTGAATTTAAATAAACAAAAAAACATTTATTTAACCTAATCAAATGGAGAATAAAAAAAATGAATCAAGAAATTAAACTGATTCTTGAACACACTTGCATATCTTTCTTAATTTCATAATGATAATTATGATTTATGATACTGTTATGCAGTACACAAAACAAACAATTTAATTGTAATACTAGTGGAGAGTCATTAAGATATGTCACATGATAATCTGTCATACAAGTGAGAGGTTTAGCTAGCTATAAAACAAGGTTCAATCCACCATTTTCTACATTAGAAAATGCCTGTACCAAGTCAGGAATGTGACAGTCGTTATCCATTCGTTTGATGTGTTTGGACTCTTGATTTTGCCTTTTGATTTTGGACTTTCCCCTTTGAATTTTCCTCGGAGTTCAGTATTTTTGTGTTTTTACTTTTTATATGTAGCTGAGTCTTTCAGGTTAAACTTGTAACTTGTGTTCTATATCATAATAAAGCGTCAGTCTAAAAAAATGGACAATAGTATAAAATAGAAAGAAACTTCAAGGTGATCAAACCTAAACACAAACTGGTATGGTGTCTGCACCTGTTTCTAAAGCAATCTACATTCTGTTTCTCATGATAAAAAAGAAGTGTGGGAAAAAAAATTAAAAAATATTTTGGAGCATGATTACTCAAATTGTTTAAAAAAAAGGAAGAATATAAAAATGTCTATGGTCAGCTTTGCAAAAGGGAGTTTAATCATACTTTTAATTTTTTAAAGAAAACCTCAACTTTCATTGTTAATTAAAAAAATTTGCATTGTGAAAGATAGAAGAGTTGCTTTGTATATATAAAAATATGAAAATGTGGTATGATTACCAATGAGACAAGAGAACAAATAACACAGAATTTAACAATTATCTGTTACCATACAGCCTTCAACAATTAGTAAAGCACATACCACATAGTTAACTATAAAAGGCGCTATAAAAGGCAGCTAAAGGACAAACGTAAAACTATTCAAACATGAAAACTAACGACCTGATTAATGTTAAAAAAAAATGAAACGATAACAAATATGATAAACAGTAACAAACAAAAGTCAATGAATTATGGGCTCCTCACTTAGGACAGGCACATACAGAATGATGTGACATTAAAATGTATGTTAACGTCCAACCCTCCCCTTACCTGGGACAGTGGTGTATCAGTACAACAAATGAACAAGCTATACAAATAATTTAAAAAGGGCTTAACTCATTAGATAGATACAAAGATAAGACAATTAACAAAATCACAAGAGTGAAGGTGACAGGGTACATAAATACATTCCTCGCCAAAAAGGAACTTAGTACAGATCTGACAGATAGTTAAACTTGTAAGCCAATAAAAACTTATATAATGGATTTAGGTTAAAGACGTAAAAAAAAGTCAGAAAAAAACATGACATTGTGCAATGCCAAAATGCACAAAATACAGTTATTGAGAGATTGTAGTCATGAATATGCATACGTATATTAAAATGATTATTTGTTTGATTTTAATGTACTGATAATGAATTCAATATCAATACCAATAAAATGTCAATGTGATGAATGCTGATTACTGAAAAGTCAGTCCATACGATACATTCCCTTTGTATCCCTTGTAGTACCTAACATCACCCCGAGTTTTTAGTGGGGTTCATGTTGTTGTTGTACCCCTATTTGTGACATTTGCACCTATTGAGTCGGTTTTGCTCATGCATCGTTTTCAATGTAAAGGAGATTAGACAAGCCAGCCATAAAAGTGAGAGGTTTCGCGCTGCAAAACCAGGTTCTTTCCATTATTATCTACATTTGAAAATACTAGTACCAAGTCAAGAAATAACAGGAATATGACCTTTGTTGTCATTTGTTTTATGTGTTTTATCATTTGATTACTAATGAGGACTTTCCGTTTCGAAGTTTTCCCAAGAGTATCAGTATTTTTGTAATTTTACTTTTCATAACTGGCTTAGAGCAGCTATGCCCGTTAATGTAGCATGAATGTTTCTTGTCTTGCTCCCAGTTAATGACATTAACGTTAACCTGGCATTAGATGGAAGTTCTCACATATTCAGAAGTTGAACAATATTAATGTGTTTGGAGCTCTATATTAATAGGGTTGAAACAAGACTATATCCAAAATGATATTGGTTTTCAATGATTGCGAGGAATAGGACCATCTGCATTTGAAATTCCGAAATTTACTTATATTATGTCAAATATACTGAGATCATAATTAATCTTGCATTTTTGTGCATTGTTCACAAGTCGCAATGAAAAATGCATGCTATGGGTGCGGGAATTCTCGCTACATTGAAGACCCATTGTTGTCTGCTCTATGGTTGGATTGTTGTCGCTTTGTCACATTCCTTTTTCAATTTTATGCAACATTTCTGCATGTACAGTATGTAGAAAGGACCAACCCAAAAACTTAACCTTCAAATGGTCTTTCCCCGAAATCGCATTAAACTACTTTGTATTTGAATCAAATACTATTTTTATAAGATGATGCTATGTTATTTTTACTTTTATTCACGTTAAGTGCTAATCTAAATTCCAATCTGGCCGTAAACAGAACTGCGTTAATAAGGGAAATTTGTGTCTACTCTAATCTGAATATGAGGAACCTGTTATTATCATTACAATATTTTTTCCTAGTTACTTATCAAACCTATTTGTTGTTCTTCACACACGAAAACACATGTGCAACCTTTGGTTCAGAAATTTAAACAAATATAAACATTTCAAATAGTGAATCATTATAAGTCCAATGTATTACACTCTTTTTTTGACATTTTTCGAGCGTCACTTTAATGTATTTTAAGATTAACCGAGCGTCTGGTGTCCACATTTGTTATCATTATATGTTATAAAATTGAGAATGGAAATGGGGAATAATTTATTACAACCACTGGATCGAGGCCAAATTTGTGGAGGTTTCTCACGGAGGGACTACCCAGCCAGTTAGTGATGCAGCATATTGGTGTTGACATGAATTATCATTGATGTGTTTATAAATATAACTTAATTGATTATAAAACTTTGAATTGTTGGAAATACTAAGGATGTTTTCACCCCAGAAATATATTATGATGGTTGCATTTGCCAAACCCTTTCCGAAATTTCGGATCTCTAATCCTTTTCTACTTTGTATTTTATTTGACCTTTTTATCTTGACCAAACGTGCGTCATGCATACATTTTTTTATCCTGGTATATATCTATGACGAGGTTACAGACAAATAAAATTGAGAACGGAAATGAGGAATGTGTCAAAGAGACAACAACCCGACCAAATAAAAAAACAACAGCAGAAGGTCACCAACAGGTCTTCAATGTAGCGAGAAATTCCCGCACCCGGAGGCGTCCTTCAGCTGGCCCCTAAACAAATATGTGACCCGCCATGACATTTGCAGGCTTATTGAGGTAGAACGTCATTGTTAGAAAAATTATAAACATGATAAATATCGAGATTCAATGAAATACGTATGTGTGAAGAAAAGATAAACACTTTCGTTGGCTTCTTTTTTGCGGACGCCGAACTATACATCATATATGAGTTTTGAAGAAGTTTTACTTTATCGTGTGAAGTGAAAAATATTTGAATCTACATTTTAAATTGATACAAAAAAAAATCAAATTTCTGCTTTATAGATTTCCTTTCATAAATGAAGTCTGAAATATATCCATAATAAATGCACCGTATCAAATGCATATAAGAGAACACCTACTTATAAACTGTTACGCGTCGCTTACTATGTATAGAGACAGGCATAATAAATCTAAATTAAAAAAAGGAATTCTTAAAGCTTACTTTGATAAATTTTAAACTAACTTCATTTCAACAAGTTTAAATTAAATGTTCTAAAATAGAGCTACAAACAAACAAATACTGCTCTGCTCTGAAGTGTTTCTTTCATAAATGAAGTCTGAAATATATCCATAATAAATGCACCGTATCAAATTAATATATGAGAACACCTACTTATAAACTGTTACGTGTCGCTCACTATGTATAGAGACATGCATAATAAATCTAAATTAAAACAAAAGGAATTCTTAAAGCTTACTTTGACAAATTTCAAACTAACTGCATTTCAACAAGTTTAAATTACATGTTCTAAAATAGAGCTAGGAATTGTTTGCATTGCAGTAAATTTAAGTCTTTGAAATTTTATTCAAATACGCTATTCAACATCACTAAAAGCCGATAAATACAATAATTTTGTGTTTTATAAATTAGTGGCTTCAATAAATAAAAGTCGTCATAGAACAGTCTCATTTTCATACCGGTATTCGAAATGACTCGTTTCATTGCTATTACAACAAATATGTCATAATAACATGACAGAGAGTTTTGTTTCGGAATATTTTAGATAAATATACAAAAATAAAATTTTAGACAATGTACCCAACTAAGTCTGGAAATGGCTAGTCACATATAGTTAACGGCGATTTCTCACAATGACGTTGTACCTCCATAAGCCTGGATATGTCGTGGCTGGTCACATATATACTAGTTCAGTGATAATGAACGCCATACTAATTTCCAAATTGTACACAAGAAACTAAAGTTAACATAATACAAGACTAACAAAGGCCAGAGGCTCCTGACTTGGGACAGGCGCAAAAATGCGGCGGGGTTAAACATGTTTGTGAGATCTCAAACCTCCCCCTATACCTCTAACAAATGTAGAAAAGTAAACGCATAACAATACGCACATTAAAATTCAGTTCAAGAGAAGTCCGAGTCTGATGACAGAAGATGTAACCAAAGAAAATAAACAAAATGACAAGGTACATTAATAACAACAGACTACTAGCAGTTAACTGACATGCCAACTGCAGACTTCAATTAAACTGACTGAAAGATTATGATTTCATCATATGAACATCAGGCACCATCCTTCCCGTTAGGGGTGTAGTATCATACCATCATAACATATATGAGCATGCATGTAGTCAGAGACATATCTCTCTAATGCAATACTTAAAAAATATGATAAAAAGTAAAGTAACAAACACATGTATGACAGTCGTATAAAATTTCATTATATTGACAACAATGTGTGAACAAAACAAACAGGGTACATCAGTCAACATTTTGTTATAATCTTCATCACGTTGTCAGTTTATTTTGGATTTATGAGTTTGACTGTCCCTTGGGGTATATTTCGTCCCTCTTTTTAAACAATCAAATATGCCAAAAAAGAAAAGCTAAAAAGTTGTACAGAAAACGTACATTAGCAAAAATGAAATACAAAAATACAAAAATACAGAACAATAACACTATGACGGGATTATAAGTAGCGAGCCACGTCAAAATGATTTCATCAAATATAATGTTAGGACGCATTGATTCGGAAATGTATTGTTTCGATGCGTTCATTAATAAATTTAATAGAGGTTTGTATATATGTTAACAATAGTTTTGACCCACAGCTATTTAATTTCGACAATGTTTTTAAAACCCTTATGTGATTAGTTTTGCTTCCAAAACAAATTAAGAAATTTGAAAAATGTTACCAAAAAAAAAATCGCATTGATAGAAGAATTTCTAGCATTTGTTTATTATGTACACAAGAAAAACACAGCACTTCAAATTTTATACGCGGACATAAACTTTTGCTTTTAACTAACTTCTGAATGTATATTTAGACTTAATTGTTGCCTATATTTGAACAAGAAGTTTTAAAAATTCGTATTTTCTGAATTTTTGATATATCGCTGTTTGATATTAAACACTGTTTTTGCTATTCGCTGCTTCCAATAGGAATCGTTCTGGCGTTTGATTATCTAATAACTAAAACGATGTAAAGATATTACAAATCAAATAGTAATATTCTGTTAAACTGTATCAATAAAGAAAACGTTTCGTTAACATTACAATTAACAAGTCGGGGTTTCTCAGTAATTTTGAAATGTTCAAATATGAATAGAAAACACAGTTAGTCCAGACATTGAAATATGTTGTAAGTCTAGATAGTATCAAACAGTATTTTATATTGTAGTAGTGTGACAAAATATTTTTTTTGTCCTTTAAGATCTTCAACTTCGTATTTTATTTGACCTATTAGAATGTTTGTTTCGAGCGTCGCAAACGGGTCTTTGTAAACGAAACTAGAGTCTGGCATAAACAAATCTAATCCATCTATAATGCGTTTATTTAACATTATTACACCTTCTAGAACTTTTTAAGTTTTGATTTGGAACGAATGAAATTTCTCAACTCCCTAAATAGTTACATGCATTAGTAACTGAGCAACACTTAAATTTTTTTTTACAAAACAAAACCAGCTAAAAAGATCATCGCCTCAACAAATTAATGTTCTTGATCTACTCCTATAAAATACTACAGAAATTAAACCTCATAAAGTTCAAAATATATTATTATCTAAGCAGATTTAATTGAAAATAAACATTTTTCAAAATGTATTCTGAAGGATATATACTACAAGTAAAGAGGAAGCTTTTGTCTAATCGTTTGACCACATTTACATCATACTGGTACTAGTATATTAATCGCATAACATTTATATGCAACTGCTCACTTTGTTTTTTTGTTCATTGTTTTGAATTTCAGTTCCTTTTCCAGAAGAAGACGGCAAATCCTCATGAAAGTACTACAAACAACGCCATTGTACAAATCCCAACGATAACGTAGCTTTTTAAACCAGATTAAGAGTCTGAAATAATAAAGTACAGTGTTAAGGATTGAGTTTTAAATTTGCATTATACCATAATTCACTACATTTCAACCTAAATATCAAATTTGAAGATTGTCGCATACTAAAGTTCTATCCTTATAGAATGTACAGTGCAAACATATACCAATAAAGAGAGGTGTAAGATATATACATCATACAATAGACTATTTTCATAGTACCGACTTTTGACTCTGTGTTCTACAATTATTCAACAGGTTATCTACATAGTACTCTGTCAATTACGAGCAAACAGAAAAAGTAAAATCAAATGTATAATCGGTGCAATTTGGGGAAAAACGTATTATTTTCCGTTGACTTGGTCATGTATAGAAAGGATTTAAACAGTTAACTTTCCCTAAAAGTTGTACGTATTAAAATCTGGAATTTACTTATTTACAATGATCTTGCTTGACCGAGTACCAGGATGTTCTACCACATACTGATCTTTTCTTAGTTAACGTATACTAATCTGATTATCAATTGTTTGTCTTATAAAGAAAATTACCACAGTGTCACTTTACTCCTGATTAAGTTGCATTAATTCAGATTGACTAATCAGTTTTGTAATTGTGTAGCGTCATTCAAGGTTTAGGGTATTATGATTCTTTTAAACTGTTATATTATCTTAAATTCGTGTCAATTTTGCATTAGTTTTATTTTACAAATGACTCCTTTGAACACCATTTAAAACATTTGTTGAGAAGAACAAAATATCAAATATTTGTAAAATTTAGGTTCCATTTATATTATTTCTCAGCCATTTTAGTAAACAAAATCGTTCCTTCATTCTTGTAAATATTCATGACGTTATGACCTGCTGTTCCGGTTCATATTCAAAATGCCGATTTTTTTCGACAAAAAATCCAGATACAAGGGAATGATACAGCACTACTGTTAAACATAATGATAATACCGTAAAAAGGAAAGGTAATATTAATTGCTAATGATGTTTATCTCTGATTTTCAAAATGGCGATACTATCGTGACATTGTAGTAGAAAAGCAAGACTATTCCGACCAATTTTGATTTACATTATTAATGATATAATATGAAATAACAATTTGAAAGTACTTACTGTCCAAGGAGGCATTGACGTCAAATAGCGTGATGTTGCATTGGGCATCCAGACAACCTTTTGCAGTGATAGGTTGGAATAAATAATCCTCTAAATTTGCCTTCAATTCGCCTTTTTCAAGTTTATTCTGAAATTCGCGAACTATCAAATGGATATCTGCAGACTCGGTATAATTTGTATTCAAATCGTAGGTCTTCTTGTCTGCAAGGTGTACGAGCATAAGTAGTTCGTTCGACAAAGGCAAACTAATGTTAGAATCGACACTCGAAAACCAAAGAATTCCCTGTTCACTCCAACGAAGTTTATTAGCAATACTATCTGCAATTCTATTTGCCAATGTTAGTGCATCTGTGAAATCGGACAACGCACGTCGACGCCGACGTAATAAACTTTGTATTTTTGTGAAAATTTCGATTGTAAAGGCTTTAACATCTGTTAACAAGCTGTTGACATCAGTTAGTAAGCTGTCTAATGATTGTACGGTACATTCTTTCATAGTCATCATAACTCCATTTAGTGTTTCAATAACTGCTCCTTTCATTACAAGACTGGATTTTATTGTCCAAAATACACTTGCGCGATCTTTTAAGCTTAGATTGCAAAAGGAAATAGATAGATCTTGTCTGTTTGGTCGTACATAACACGGGGTATGCGAATCGAAGGCAATTTGTTTAATTTCCTTGCACGACTTTGAACACCATGGTCGTAATATCGGAACAAGAGACACTTGTAGGCATTTGCGAACAGAGTTAACCCATATCTGTCCTCCAGACGAGAAAGAACTGAAATGTTCATTGTAGAGGTTACAAAATTTGGTAGCAAATTCAAGTGCATAGTCATCTTCTGTCCCTTTACATTTGTATTTCTTTTCAAGACAATTTTCATACCACCCACAGTCTGTTCCAGAAGGACTATAACACGACGAAGGAAGAGTTAGATCTGTTGACGTGTATTCCTGTCCTTGTTGACATTTACAACAACCTTCAACTGGACCAGAACCAACATCGTACAGTTCGAGCATGCATTGGTAATGGCAGTAGGTGGCAGTTCGATCTATGCACTGGTGTTCTGCTCCAGATTTAGCTTTGATGTATGTATCTGTCAAACAAGTTCCCCATTGGTATTCGCTGTTGTACCTAGATAGTTGTATACACTCTATAGTTCCACTAGGTCCTGAATATTTAGAACACTGTGCGCATACACTCGAAACAAGAAATACAATTAAGAGAATTACCAACATTGTATTTTGCCTCACAATTAATCGACTTACCAATGTTTGTGAACGATTTTGTGTAAAAATAATGATATTTAAATTAAATGTAAAAGATATTCTTAACCCCCTTTTTAAATCAAATTTGATTTAAAGCACAGCTATATTTGTATTGCGTCCTGTCAACCGAAACTAAAAATGTGACAAACAAATAAATACCACTTCCCGAATAACAAGCTATTGAAATATAAAACAGACTAGACTCATGCTACCTTATTGCAAGTTTTTTAAAGTATTTAAATCGTTATATGAACGAAATACTTTTCATAAGATTGTCATATAGCGGCATATAGTGGCATATCGAATATATCTAGTCTTCTACCAATCTTTTATTTTGTCTACAATTCATATACTTGTTTGATTAATTCTTCACTTAATTCACTGAGGAAATGTGCCATTGTTTTGGTTGATGTACCGTTATTGGAGTTTGATGTTAATAATTTAGGCCAACTTAAAGTCTGAATATTTCTATATTGCCCTCTAATTTTGTACAACACACATGTCTTTTACAAAATACTCTACAGTGAAGATTGAATAAAAGAATTAAAAAGCCCGATTAAAGTATGAAGTTTTAGTGACTACATGGTGGATAGCAGATATAGTTCATTTCCATGTATGTTGGAGTTTGTTTTTGTAGCAAAATTGGTTTATCGCGAAAAAAAGGAATCCCTCCTGAGAGTTATGGACAAAGGCGTTTTGTTAGTGCATTATCTATCTACTGAACCTTTCAAGATTAAAAAAAAACTTTGTTTGATCTTATAGGCGTACCGTGACCTCTAAATGTATTGGAAAACCGTGCAACTCATCAATTCGAGATGTAACACGATAGCTTTTAGAGTCGTATTATTTGTATACCTTGAACATATTCTTTCGTGAATTATAATCTGAAAATGTCTTTTGCAGTGTTTGTCGATACATGCTTTCAACGACGACAAAAATAAAGTTGACGATAATTGGGCGGTTACAAATAATCATCAGACTTAGCTAATGATATAATACGAACAAACAGTTTTTTGTTAATTTTATGAAAATTTAACGTATTTAGCATTCTTTCGCCAGGAAATTATTAAAATGGGTCATAATACTTTTCTTTTGTTCCTTGTTTACGCTTTGTTGCACTGTAAATATTTCCTCCTTAGATTCCTATTCTAATTTCCTTATAAAATTGCGATGAAGATTTAAAGGAGTATTTAACACAATTGGCCAGTATATTATTTAATTTGGACAGTGAATGATCTAATAACAATCATGTAACCAATTTACAGAACTGACGAGGTATGTTATAACACAAAATGATTACATATTTAGATTCATACCTGTGATATGAGTCTTAAAGAATAATGCAGTGATTATTTAAGATTTTTTTTTTATTTTGATTTTAATGTCTTGCTTACATAGAGCGACGATTGTTTTCATTTTATGCTACTGTTATACATGTCCAAGATGTAGCTATGAATCCTTGTTCAATTCAAAATGCATGGAATGCGGTATATGACATATATGATAAGAGACTATTCGTTTTGAATTTTCATTGGAGTTTGGAATTTCTGTTGTTTTAAATTTATTTAACATCAGTTCAAAAAAGTTAAAGAGTACACCAAGAATAGACAGCATTTTACATTGCACATATGTTTCAAAACTGTAATTTCATTGTGTTTAAATGAGGGGCGAAAGATGCAAGAGGGACAGTCAAACTCATATATCGAAAACAAACTGACAACGTCATGGTCAACAAACAAAAAGACAAACAGACAAATAATAGTACACTAGACACACCAGAGAAAACTAAAGACTTAGCAACACGAAACCCACCAACAACTGTCAGTGATCTATGGTCTACGATAGAATAAGCGGATCTTACTCCACATGTGGCACCCGATTAATTGATTACTCGTTTGCTTCCTCCTTATGTGTTTGTACAAATATTTACATATATCATACATAATTATAGTTATATCGTACTTGAGATAATGTTTCATGTGTTGACTACTGGCACATGCTCGCTTTTCGAAAGTTTTTCAATATAAAAAATGGCTTGCAATTCATCATCCAATTCAAACGTTATTCCTCCTAATTATCTAATACATTGTATATATATTTGTTTTGTTAACGTAATAATATCTTTATTCATATGTATGTGCCCTGTGGTTATTGACATGTTGCTTTAGTAAAAAGTAAAATCACAAAAATACTGAACTCAGAGGAAAATCATTTTGGAAAGTCCATAATCACATGGCAAAATCAAAAAACAAAACGCATCAAAAACGAATGGACAAGAACTGTCATATTTCTGACTTGGTACAGGCATTTTCAAATGTAGAAAATGGTGGATTAAACCTGGTTCTATAGCGCTAACCCTCTAACTTAAAGTGATATTGTTGGGTAATACAGTACAGCGGTGGCTTATTTTCTTTGATTTATAATTTGCATTCGCAACTATTGTCTACAATGCATCGATGTAGAATTATTAATATAAAGTAGAGATTTACGTGTTATACTTTGCCTTTCGGGATCCGGATTTTAATTGGAGTGAGTTGAGAGACTTGCACCATGTTGAAGACCTTCCTGTGAGATAAAAGTGCCATTCTATTGAAACAAATTGTTTTATGTTATGCATGGACTTGCACAATTCTTTCTTTGGACAAATTTCAGAAATGTTAAGGATCACAATTTATTTTCTATAATGTAAAATAAGTCCAAACATAAATACGATAAGGTAAGAAAAAACATCCTTCAAGGAATAAGTGGTGTTGATAGTTTATATAAAAAAACCAAATGCTATGCTTTGCTGCAGAAGACCTAGACTGATATCCTTGGTCGACTGTAAATCCAATTTTCCCAGTGTTACCATAATGGGGAAAATGACAATTTCCAGAAGCAAATGTAAATGCTATGTAAAAAGAAACTTTCCAAAAATTATTAGAAAAAAATCGTAATATGTATAACATTTAAAAGGCAAACTCTTTATTTATAAAATTTATAAACCATCTTTCTTTGTCAATCGATGTTGGTTTGTTAAGGCACATAAACAAATTGCAGGGTTGAGCTACATGCAGTTGCTATATGTATTCATTCACGAGCGTCACTGTTGAAGTTGTATAGTCGAGACGCGCGTCTGGCGTACACAAAAGTTAATACTGGTATATGTGAGAAGGTTATTCTCAACCTTCTTGTTTTGATCAGTGGAATAGGTTGTGATTCATTTCTTCAATGATATATACTACTGCTATGTACTGTCCGCTGTAGTTTGATATAATAAATTTAACTACACAAGGTGGTTGTAATATATCCCAATATCTTAAGTATAACAGTACTTCACACTTAAATGTAAAATCTGATGAAATATTCCAGAATATATGTGTTATATACTCCAGGTCCCCGCTTCATCTACACCAAAGAAATCAGTAGCGCTAGAATGAAAACATTGGTTGGAAGGTTATACAAAATACACAAACAAAACAAGGAAACAAATAGACCAACGAGATAAACTTCCTACTTAAAAAAAACACATTTTTTATTATCTTAGTCATACGAAACTTCAGATTAAAAATAAGTGATGCATATGTTTTTATGACTAGATTTTGTGGCTAGATTTTATTATAAAACTTATGCACACATACTTTGTTCTCAAGAACATTCTTTATATTGTCCAAATTAGGAAGAAATTTCCTTTTTTGAATTGTGTGCTTCCAGTAAATAATTCGCCGATATGTTTACCGTTAGCAGTGAATTTAGCACGACCTTTCTCGTAAAAGGGCGATTGCAATACGCATTGATCTGTCATTGAAATAAACTATTATCTTTTTGTACATGTTATACACGTGCTCAATACCCATGCTTCTTTCTTGATTGTATACTTTATATGTAACATTCCCAAATGTGTCCATCCCCTCAAATGTGTCCGATTCCCCAAAACGTGTGTATTCTCCCCAAACGTTTCTATTCTCCCAAACGTGCCAGTCATGTTAAATATTCTCCAAACCGCCTTAATGTGTCTGATTTCATTACTCCTAAACGTGCCCGATAATTGTTATTCGCCAAAACGTGTCCACTATTAAACGCCAGAACGTCTCACGTCATTTTGGAGCTTATACATGCATGTCCTAAATTGGTAACGTTTACGGCTATTTTACAATGGGGGACACAGGTGATGCAGTTTTTTTAGCATTAGTTAGTTCAATGTCGGTTTATAATGATTATCATAATTGCAAATTAATCTTTAACATATAAAATAACCTTTGACTGAAATTGATGACTGTCAAGTTGCAAGTGTTTCATACTCATTTAGAGCGGACATACCTATATTTCTAGAGTTAAATAATCGTTTACTATCTAAATTAGTTTGTACTAATAAACTTCGATGGTGCCTTTTATATTTATCCGAATTTTGCTTGGCGGGCTTTCAGCAGAATTAACTTCCCTTTTTTCAACAGTTCTTATACTGTAAAAGCTATTCAAATCATATACGGGTTATCATTTTTTCTAAATTCTAGGTTTTCAGCATCCCCAAAGGCACACGACAAAGAGACCTTACGTCCAGTGCCAAATATTTCATGCATTATTTGAAATACATCATGTTAATAATACATATACTGTAGATTGGTTCGACAAATGTATTATCATACCGGAAGTATTGGATTTGGCCTAAATTTTTACAGTTATTCAGGATTTAACACTAGTTTGGATTTTCAAGTCAAAGATTTAAGAGCGAGTAAAAACCCATTTTTAATGACTTCAGTTAGAAACTACTTAGATCTCCATAATGTTATATGATGCTGTTTTAAATGAAATGTGCGTAAAAAATAGTACAATAATGCACAGAAGACGAAGTTTATGATATATACATGCATTGATTCAAGAATTGAATAAACATTATTTTTCACCAGTCACTCGTTTCATTTGATTTCAAGCATTACTAAACCAATTGAAATTTAAAATTGAGAAAAAATACGTCCTGATATGATTTTTTTTAAATTTCTGCTAAAGAGATAAATGTATTCAAGTAGCATATGTTTTTAAATCTCAGTTTTGAATATATACCAAAACAAAGAAATAAAAAAAAATAATTTATTTATACAAACTGAAAATCAAATAACAAAAGTTGTTAATCTAACCCCAAACATTATTGTTTAAAGTTTGCATTAATGGGCTTGTTTGGTAACACTATAAGGAAACAATTTACTTTTGTACGGGTTGTTATTATTTCCTCATTTTTGTACTGAAAAGTTCGAAAAAATAAATACGGCTTGATACCGGAAAAAAATTGTCTAGCATCAATGAGTGATTTAATATGGTAAGATTATTAACAATTCTACAATGTTATCGCTTTCCCTCAACCCCACATCTTTTTATGTATTGTAACATGATGCAGAGCCAAAAGCTTTTAATTCAGGGTTTTCCGTTATTTGCTGTCTGCCTAATTTGTTTTTCGTTAGTTGTTCTAGCTTTATATTCCCTGTTTTGTTTTTCTCTGTTGAACTAGTTTACATTTTGTACTGACGGGGGTCTTGAATAATTTACTATATTTAATGGGTCAAGGCCGTACAGTATATAAATTTAAATACTTAAATAAAATGATTAACTGTAAAACATCCATAGGGATCTCTAAATCTATTTGAATTTAGTTTCTACATTTTGCTCGTGCTAGTTTGGTTTTAAAAACTGATAGTGGAATGATCATTTTGATTTCATTTGTGCTGTTCGATCTTGGAATTACGATGACTTCATCGTACACGTTTTCTTACTTGGTCTCGCCGTATCTTTTCTTTAGTACTTACTATATATATCTAAGTATTTTGAAAACTTTAATTTGCCTTACATAAATATTTTACAGTTACCCCATGTGCATGACGTTGAAATAAATGTGCAGTATAAGCGTCACTGATGAGTCTTATACGGACGAGTGCGTCTGGCGTATTAAATTACAATCCTGTTACCCTGTAAAGTAAATATAATAAAGTTTCACCAATAATTATAATTTTACAATTAGTCAATGATCACGACGATACAAAAATATGCAGTATAGACTTTGATTTGACTAACCTTTCCATTTTACACTTAATTCACACTGA
The DNA here is from genome assembly GCF_036588685.1 of Mytilus trossulus. Classification (NCBI taxonomy): domain Eukaryota; kingdom Metazoa; phylum Mollusca; class Bivalvia; order Mytilida; family Mytilidae; genus Mytilus; species Mytilus trossulus. Next base: position 2,791,011 of record NW_026963340.1, on the reverse strand, counting down.
AGACGTCATAAACACACAGTATTAAGGTCATTTTAGAGCGTCATTGATGAGACTATTGTAGACGAAATGCAAATTTGGCAAACATCACTGAAATGATGGTCTATATGATCAATATTCCTATTTACTGTCAACAGTAGTTTTAGTACAATAAATTTAACTGCAGATTGGAAGTTTAAAAATATCGCGGTATCTTTAGTTTTAAAGAAGACATAAACGCATAATCTGATAAAAACACCAGAATTATATATGTTTGATATTATTCAGGTACGCATTTGTCTACATCAGATGCATCAGTGACACTCGAATCCAAACAATTGTTTGAAAGTTAAATCAAATAAACAAACAAGGACAAACAAGGAAAACTTCCTGCACAAATACCTTTCTATACCTTTAGCAATGCTCTGAGTTGTTCAAATACAGTAAAACATGCCCTGTTGAGGAGAAATTTAATACCTCAGATGAAAAGATAAATGTATACATGTCCTTTGTATATATTAGTATAACAAAGAAATACAAAAACATTTTCACAATACCCACTAAAATCAAATACCAACCACTGTGAATTTAACCTACCAAATAGTTAGCAAGATTTATCGAGTTAGTAAACGCTATACGGAAACAATAGATCCTTTTACAGGTTGTCATTATTTCCTTATTCTTGTACTGAAGAGTGAGATAAGGTTAAAAACGATTAGATACGATTAGATATGAAGAACAATGCGTTGTATCAATGAGTCATTCAATATGTTAAGGTTATTAACAATTTTTATTTTTGATTGTAAATTCAAATTGCGATAAGACGTGTCACGGTACTTGTCTATCCCAACTTCATGTTTTTGGTTTTCTACAAAAGAGGGGCGAAATATACCAGAGGAGCAGTCAAACGTATAGATCGAAAATAAACTGACAACGCCACGGCTAGAAAAGAAAAAAAGAAACAGACACATTTTAGTACACAATACACAACATAGAAAACTACATCTTCGCTAGCCAAGGGTTACGATCCACTCCCGCTCTCTTCACCCTTGGTGGATTGAGATAACATTTTGGAGACACAAGGTAAGGATTTTTTATTGGTTGCAGTCAGAACTCACTGCATCCAATCAAAATGCGCCTATAACATGATCACGTGTAAATGTAGAAAGTGTTTGTAAACAATTGCCACGTGTTTTTTGTGTAACAAGCCTTTACATCCCTAAACATACGACTATATTTAGTGAAAACTTGAATGTTTTTAATCAACAAATAGAAGTTCCTGTGTATGTTTCATGCACAAATGCATGAATGTTGACATATGCTTCTATTTTCGGCTTTACCAAGTGTGTAGAATCTAGACGCTACCGTGTTTTTACCTCCAAATTGAAGAGTTCAAGTGCTACCATTGGTCAAGACTAATGTATTCAGAATTGGCGTGATTTTTTATCTTCCGATAGATGGCGCAACATTGTTATCACAAATGTTGGCTCAATCCGCCAAGGGTGAAGAGAGCGGGAGTGGATCGTAACCCTTGGCTAGCGAAGATGAGAAAACTAATGATTAAGACTAAGCAACACGAACCCGACCGAAAACTGGGGGTGATATCAGGTGCTCCGGGAGGGCAAGCAGATCGTGCCCCACATGAGCGCCCATGGTGTTGCTCGTGTGATTATAAATCCAGTAAATAGTCGAATTTGGTAGTTCACATTCGTGGTAAAAATGGAAGTGGATTTTAGTTATGATACATGGAACATATTCCATGATATCCACAATGCGTGATGCCGTCCGTAAAATTTACGAAGGGTGATTTTAACTTCACAATTTGGAACTCTTGGTTAAATAGTTTCCTTGTGAGCAGCAACCCTCTATACTATCAAGAAATATAAATAAGAAATACAAGCCTGGGAATATCGTTTTAATTGGAAGATATATACTCCGTCTTAATGTGATGCTGCAACCAGAGTTCATTTTTTAAAACTTTAATGTTCTGGAAGAACACATGCCTAAATTATATATATGTTGTGTACAAGATGTAAGTTTGTACAAATTACAATTTGTACAGGGTTTTTGTACAAGTTTAAGTTTTTTGACACCTACCTTCATGCAACCGGTGATACAGGTTTATCTTATAAAAAGTACCAGTGTAATGTTTTAAATTCAAAAAAATATACTTCAAACTAACATTTAGTGCTATTCCCCTTGTCTTCAAACTGGAAACGAGGATACCTGAATGGTTTAAATTCCAATTTTATTATTTTCCTTATACCAAATTCATATCCATACAAAATCTGTGTGTGGTCTTATACTGTTTTTGTATCAATGCACAGTATTAGACTGTATCATGAAGTTGTGAAATTATGACAGAAATATGCGACGCAAAAGACTGTGTGCTTGCATCGTCCATATTTGTTTAGCAGGTTATAAAACACTGATAACTTGTACAAAAAATCTGTACAAATTATAATTTGTACAACATTACAACTTGTACACAACATATAGATGGAAAGAGGAAAACGTGTACAATTAGAAGGAAAAAAAATGGTCATAGAAATCCAGAGTGATAACATTTTGTGTAATTAATATAATAACCTAAAAATATCAATATTTTCAACCACAAGGACAAAAATGAGAATTTTTCTGATATTTATTCGATAGAATTAAACTACTGTCCCATGTTAAGGGGAGGGTTGGGATCCCGCTAACATGTTTAACGCCGCCACATTATTTACCTATGTGCCTGTCCCAAGTCAGGATTCTGTAATTCAGTGGTTGTTGTTTGTTTATGTGCTACATATTTGTTTTATGTTCATTTTTGACATAAACAAGGCCGTTAGTATTCTACTTTGAATTGTTTTACATTGTCTTATCGGGGCCTTGTATAGCTGACTATGCGGTATGGGCTTTGCTCATCGTTGAAGGCCGAACGGTGACCTATAGTTGTAAATTTTTGAGTCATTTTTGTTTTGAGGATAGATGTCTCATTGGCAATCATACCACATCTTCTTTTTTATATAAAAAAAAGGGTTCAATCATAAGCATATGCTATAAACGATGTTAAAACGACAAATTAGACTACTTAAATGAAGAGCTGCCATTTCAAAATGGCGTTAATCTGGAACATTCTATTTTTTTCCCATTTAGTCCCTAGTGGGCAATTGCACATGTCTGCAATTTTGAAGAGTTGTAAGATAAACCACAATAAAGAAATACGTACGAATCGCTATTTCTATCTGATTTTGTTTCTTTCGTTATTGCTCGTTCTCATTTGACTTACTTTCACAATTTGAAACAGGAAGTGTCATTTTTATTTCACTTAGTGATGTTCTTGCAAAGAGCAATTTCCTCCTTTATTGGGTACATATTCTTACTTGTCTTCTTCCTTTTCTATATAGAACTTTCGTCTGTTCTTGTACTACTTGTTGTTCATTTTCCAATCCCTTCTCGCTTGTACTCTTTATTCCTCCACATTCTCCCAGCTGTGTTTTCACTCTCTAACCATATTCTTTGTATCTTAATCTAGGAAATATTTTAAATCAGTTGTATTTAAAAAAAGTTATAGAACGTTTTATTTCAGATGGCTCTCTCACTTACGGTAGAAGAAACAAACTTCCTTCGCTTGGTTGCGTTGACCATTGGTGTTGCCCCAAGAGCTGTTCGTTGCTATTTTGACGGAGTCTTACATCCAAACAATCTTCAAACTACACTACTGAATCAACAAAAGACAATAGATGATTTAAGATATCGCAAAAAAGTTCTAACATCAGTTCAGTACAACACATTATTTCATTCGGGTAGGTTTAATATATGAAAGTGTTATTTTATTACTTTTTAACGCGGTCAAATTTACACAAATTCCCCTCCTCTTTGATAACATTTTTTTTCTATCAGCGTCAAATTCCACAACAACAACATATTTAGAAAAAGGTCGACTCTTTTTAGCAGTTTTAGTTAAACTCTAATCTATGTACCAATTTAGACAACCAAATGTCTTGCAATAAACATCTTATGCAAGAACATATCAATATTGAAGCAATAGAAATCTTAGATACGCCATCAGATCAAGTATTAAGAATAATGTAACAATTGTTGACATTCCTGTCCTTAATTCCTTAACACATTATGCATAATCAACCCCTTTTAGGAAAATAAAATTTGCACGTTTTTAAGTGCAATGTTTGGGTTTGAGCATTCTATATAAAGGTAAATCCAGTAAAGAGCTTGGGAAATTAATAAAGTGTTCTTTTCGAAATTGATATACTCATATTTTCTTATTGCTTACAACTTTATCATAAATGTTTTTCACTCGCACTATTATCTTCATACAGGATCTGCAGTTACATCTAAGAACTTCGACATTACATTAATGATATGCCTTCTGAGGAATATAAGTGGAATAGCTCCCCCCGTCACAGGATATGATACCCTTCCATCACCAACTGATATAAGCAAAGGAGCTGATTTATCTCGCATCAAACATTACAGAAATAAAATAGCGCATTCAACAGACTCAAAAATGCTGACACAAGAATTTGAAGATGCTTGGAATGATGTTAGCACGGTAAGAAATATCATTCAGTTTTTTTTTAAATATATCAGCCATGTTATATGTAGCTCTAACGCTTATATGTATGCCAGAATTCAACTATATAAATACTGATGTCCGGGTCATATAATATATTATGTCCTTACGTTTATCCATATAAATAAATCATTGATTCTCAATTATTTTGATTAGAGCGTTCTTTATGTAGGTAATCGCTGGAATTAACTAGCTAATGTCTTATGATGTGCAGGATGTTATCTATTGAATGTTTACCACCTTTTTAGTACTATGTTAGCTTGCTTTTCTTTATGAAAAAGATTTTAAGACAAATGCGTAGAACAAAATTTAATTACATTATTCGAAATACCTGAACTGCTAATGTTTGCTTATTATTTGTAGGGGAATATGCATAGTACTTTAAATCTGTCAAAAATGGCCTTGCTATATCATTTCCTTTACCAGACCTTTTCTTGCATATTTCAGGCAATAGGAAGACTTGGTGGTAGCGTTTTTCAGCAAGAATGTTTTTCTTTAAAAAGTTCCAATTTAGACAGTGAATGTTATAAAGACATTTTGTTGAATATTCGCCATTTCCAAGATGAAGTATCGCATACCATGGCAAATATGATTGAAGCCTTGACAAAAAAGACAACTGACATGGAAAACATTTTGCAAGACACAATTCCTCAAAACATTAGAGGTAAAGAATATGTACAACTCAATAAACTTATAATTGAATGAACCAGATGAGCCAGCCAAATTTAGCTAGAAATGAACTACCCTATACTTTATTATGATATTATTACGTAAGTATTTCTGTATTGGCCTGAGGAGAAGCCGAAGGCCAACACAGCTGGCCGAGGACAAATCACAAGGCCAATACATAAATACACGTAATAGTATCTCTATTAATTAACTACATTGTTAAAATATTTTTTTTTATTTCATTTCACAAGATATTAAATATTTTTACCTTGAAGTGGAACTATCCTAATCTCAGTTTCTTTTTATTAAATGCAATATATAATTATCTGGTTCTGTTTCCATGTGTCTTCCGCATTTTCTCATCTGGTAATTTTTGTACCCTTTCCAGTCACTATAAAGTGTTAAAATTTTAATTTAGACGCAACACATAAATAGTTATTAGAAAGGTACTGCCATTGCATGTGTTATGCAGAAACTAATTTGAATATATTAAAAAAATAATAATGTAGGAGTTGAAAATAATACAATTATCCATTTGCCAAATGACCAAAGAACAAAGGTTTGCATCATTACAGAATGCATATGCCTGGTTCGGGTTTAAAAATAAATGATAGGTTACCAAAAAAAAAGCGAAAGTAAACAGTTTCGTAGTATTTATACCATCGTGAAATTATGAGGTCGTCAAGAAATGTACTCATGCCCAAAACCTGAAATAATTCCATCGTCTGCTTTAAAAATCATTTTTTAAATTAATGTGATCGTCTTTAGTCTGAAGTATATGCCATGAACTTTACAGCATGTTTATGATGACTAAATTAAAACGGCGTCTCCCAAACAACTGTTTACTTTCAGTTTGTGTTTATCGTGACTTTTCATATAAAAAATAGAGACGTTCCGAAATCCTGTATTTGTGTCAACTCGCAAAATATAGAATAACTCGGCCAATACACAAAAAAAATCTGTATTGACCGAGTTGACACCTTATATCATGTATATTGCATAGGCAGTTTTCATGATATTAAGTCCGATAACAGTGTAGGTAATTGATAATAAAAATTATTCAAATATCTAAAAAAAAAAAAAAAAAAAAAAGCATACTAATGTAATAAGTTTTAATTCTCTTGAATACCCCGTTTTAAATTTACTGCTCCTGAGCTTTTGCCCCATGAAACTAAATGAAACTTCTGCGAGTTATAAAAAAGTAAAATGATAATAAAAGTATAATTGCCATTAAAATAGATCTGATGCAGAAAGTCTTATGGGAACTCGTTTGCCATATTTTTAATGGGCTCCACAGATAAATTTAGTACATTTTCTTGTTCAGCTATGATAGATAGGATATATAAATGTTGGTGTTTTAGAAGAATGACTGGTTCATTGCAAACTCAGAGAAAGCACTAGTAAATATTTGCCTAAATGCATTATTGGGGTTCAGGAATGTATATTTATTCAGATCGGATTTCGCCAACCACTTTGTCTTGATAATGTTTGTATACTCACCTCCTGGTACATAAATTATTCTAATGCAATTTGGATGTAACAATTTTTTTCATTGGCTAAAAGTTGCCGTCATATCCACAGTTGACTAGGCGTAACTAAGGAGGGACCAGCCATTTTGAATTGGTGAATCAACAAATGTTCGATTACTACTATAGAATCGAAAATAAAACAACACCTACCTCGAATTCGCCGTTTTAATGTAATTTATCCGAATTTGAAACGTACAGGTAACGTAATAACGTCCAGTTTGCAAGTTTTCATTTGTATGACGTCACGTTTAGCCATGACGTCTTTGTGCCAAAATCATTCAAGAAGTTTCGCGGATTTTTTTTATTTGACATATTTAGACATTTTTTCAAGTTTAATCGGATTTTTTTTGTTTGTTATGCATTAGAATCGGAATAACAGTACTGTAGTTAAAGAGTTGCCACCGTCAATTTTGATTTGACGGTCGCAAATCTCCGTTTTACTGTCTCCGCTACGCGTCGCCAGTAAAACTGCATTTGCGACCGTCAAATCTACAATTGACGGTGGCAACTCTTCAACTACAGTACTGTTATTCCTTAATTACACTACCAATAATTAATAAATACATTTCTTGTTCATTTATAACCTCTGATAAATCAGTACTGTACTGCTTCATGATACAATTGTAATGTTTTATTTTTTGTAAATTCAGTAATGCTGAATTTAATTCTTATTTTAGTTCTGAAACTTATCTTTTTATATTCAGTAATAATTTATCAGCATTGTGACAATCCTTTTTTTAGTACTGTATTAAATTATAAGCCTGGCACCTTTTAATAACTTTTTACAGTACCGAGATTTTTTTCTTCAATAAAGATAAATACAACAGTAGTATGCCGCTGTTAAAAATTCATAAATCGTTTGAGAAAAAGACAAATCCGGGTTACAATCTAAAACTGAGTTAAACGCATCAATTATAAGAGGAGAACTACGACACAACAGAAACACAACATTAAAATGTAACACACAAAGAAGCTAACTATAATATAACAATGGCCATTTTTCCTGACTAGGTACAGGACATTTTAAGAGAAATGGTGGGTTGAACCTGGGTTTGTAGTACTGATTTTATCGGAACTGTACCTGTGTTGCTTTTATTTGTACTATTTAAGTACTGATATTTTAGGTACTTTAACAGTACAGAAAAAAATTAAAATGAAAATAAAATACCGAACTCAAAATGGAAAGTCCCTTTTCAATCAAAAAAATCATAAGCTCAAGCACACCAAACGAATGGGTAACAACTGTCTAAAGAAACTCCGACTCATTTTATTATGAGAAGAGGTTGGCAGGGCCCGTTCTCATAGGAGTGCCGACAATTTGTTGTAAAAAAATCTACCTCCAAAATCAACAAATGTTGCGATTAGGCACTCAGTCATACTGATCACTTGTTTTTCCTTGTTGCATTTTTACCTTTTTTTTCTGTAAACAAAATATGCCGTATGGTATCCCAAAGTAATGAGTTTATACCGTATTCTACCAATGTTAAAAGGCAGTGTGAATTGATTTTTTATAACTTGATTTTTCAATTTCACATGGGGAATGGTGGTATACAGGGTTGAAAAATCAAAAGTTCTGATATAACTGATTTTTGCCAAAGCTTAGGTATCTTATACACACAAGGAAATCCTCCAATTTGCTGTTCAGGGTTTACAGAACACCTAAAAATAGGAAAAAAATCTAAGTGAAATAAATTTACAAAAGAAAACCTGGAGGTAAGAAAAGAAAGGGAAACAGGAAGGAACATAACTGTTTTCGTTTTTTGATCTAGGCCTTGCATATATGAAATAAAGTATAAAAAGTCTAAGGGAGCTACATGTACCGATTGATTATTAGGGGGAGGGGAGTCTAGGATTACAAGTTTTTACCTGCCTTTTTATATTAGTTTATCTTGACATGTTTTACATACATTGTTATCCTACTTTTATTTTTGCCAAGTTGCTCATCCTGCCTTTTTAAATCAAAACTCCTGTCCTACCTTTTTTCAAATTTCATCCAATCCTCCGTCCTCACAATAAAACTTTCACCAAATTAATAAATATACAAGGACAATGCGTCTATTCTTACCAAATCGAAATCAAAACTGAATTGACTCCACGATATTATTTTTTGAAATACGTAGTTTTTAATGAAATACACCGTGGGCTTAGTAATAGTAATGTAAAATTGAAGGTAACGAATAGTTAATAAATAAAACGTGTATTTAATTGTACCAAATCAGGAATATGACAGTTGTTGTCCGCAGGCACTTGTCTCAGAAATTGTCCCCACTATATACCTTAAAATAACACAAGGTTCTTAACTTGCATTTCAGAAAAATGTCAGGCGGTGACGAAATTCCGTTAAATGCCGCTTTCTGTGCTGTCAACCCGACTAAAACTTGTTATATCGTAAATCTAAATTGATTTATTTTTACAATGGTGTATAACGTCTTCTATATATCTCGGTTTCCGATTGGTAAATTTAATGGGAAAGTCTTAATGATTCTCGGAGTTATCTGATCTTGTTTCATTTTCATACGTAAAGTCAAGAGAGAGTCTGAATGACATTGACTTCATAGGAAAATGTGTATCTGAAAAAGGAAACTCGTAACTTAGAAGACATACCACAAATAACACTTGTTAGGCTGTTTTTTTTTAGGTATCTTATACAATTTTACTAACTGGGAGATAAATTCTGTTCAGTCAAAAAAATGACAGTTTTTTTTTTCTAAAACAGTTTTTTATAATTAATCATTTACTGCGAAACGTTTATTTTCAAATTTTCAGCGGTTGGAATTTTTTTTAAGGAATTCATTTCTCCTCCCAGACATCAGAATTGAAAATATTACCAGCGTATTGATTGTGATTATTTGCATAATGACAAGATTATATTTTCAGTTTGACTACAAGACATAGCAAGAACCATGTGACATCTTACGAACGTCACTGATGAGTCTTATGTAGACGAAACGCGCGTCTGTCTTACTAATTTATAATCCTGGTACCTTTGATAACAACTTTCTGATGAAGGATATTTGTTATTATAATCCGAAATATTTAACATTTGTTCATGGTTTTATTTTTTTGTGAGATTTTACCGATTAAGGATTCATCGTTGGCTACTGTTCGGACATTTTATATATATCTGTATATCCGCTTTAAATACAGGCCCCACACCTAATCAATTGAAATATCAAAATCATACACCAAAGTGTTCTTAATATAAATGTTCATTCAAATATAAACAATAATATAATGAGAACTAACATCATTCCAAAATACTGTGAGAAAAGACTGACTGTACGTCTTATTTACTTAAACAGTAGAGAAATATTGATAAAGACAAGAGGGTGACTTAAAAGTAAAAACTGATTCGGTAGGGCAATAAATAAGTCCATAACACACTCTGAAAACTATCAGCACTGTAACAGTACTGCAAAAAATTAGTATTGATATAAGTATGAAATTCAGCAGTACTGATTTTACAAAGCGTACCACGTGAAAATATCGCTATGAAGGTGTTTAGTACTGCTTTACAAAAAAGGTAGAAAAGTGCAAGAAACATGTGAGTAAATTCTTGGTAGTGTATTTTTCAATATGTTTTAGATAGACCAATTCACTGACTTCTTTTTCTCCTTCATTTTTCATTAGCTCTTTACAACAACGAAATTTCGAAGTGGAAGCAGGAGGATTCTAAATTTGTTTCAACAAAACAATCAAAACAAATATTGGATTATTTCGACACTGAAGTGTTTTTGACTATCACGGGTAATTCTGGAGTTGGAAAATCGTTTACAACAAAGCATGTAGCATTACATATGCTTTCAAACGGATATGATGTTTTGCCTGTTAGAAAACCATTCGATATTTTAAAGTTTGTCTCGCAAAATGCGAAAATTGTGTTTGTGTTTGACGATGTTTGCGGAAAGACCCATTTATTACACAACGAGATGGAAGATTGGGAAAGATATTCTGACGAAATTGCAAATTGTATACTCGGAAAAGATGTAAAAATATTGTGTAATTGTAGGTTACAAATATTTCAGAGTAAAGAATTCGAGTCATTGCAACTGTTGAGAAAGTGCCAAATTAATCTTCTGACCAGTGAATTTACACTTTCTGAAAAACGTTTGATTGCATCAAAATATGTATCCGAAGAGGTTTTGAAGGAATTATCTGATGAATGCATCAAACTTTATGATTGCTTTCCTTTATTATGTAGAATGTCCAAAACATGGGAGGCGAGTAAAGCGTTATCTTTTTTATTAAACCCATTAAGTGTTTTTGAAAATGAATTAGAACAGATGAAAAGAAGAGAGAAACTAAATTTTTGTGCTTTACTTCTTGTGACTATTTTTAACAACAATTTTGATAATGGATTGCTCACTGATGACATAGATATAAACGATCGTAAAACATTAGATGATATAATAGAAGAATGCGGGGAAACACGAGGTACCTCAAGAGTTTTAATTAAAGATCATTTAGACACATTGATTGGAGTTTATTTAATGTTCGAAGACAATTCTTACCGATTTACAAATGAAAGGTTATTTGAAATGACATTTACTTTTATGGCTAAAACATTCTTGAAATTCATGATCAAGCATTGTAAAGTATCAATGCTTTGTGATAAATTTGGTCTTGAGTGTTTAGATGAAGGCCGGCAGCATTATCATTTTTTCGTGCCTAGTCATTTTGAGAACTACTTCTTTGAACGGTTATTAAAGGAAGCAGATACTTATAATTTCCTTGATATTTTCGATTGCAAACAAATGACTGATACAAAATACAGAGCACAATTCCTTGCATTTTGTAAAACATTTGATTCTGAAGAAATAAATAGGATAATGGAATTATCCTACTTTGGTATTAACCTCCTTCATCTTATATCGAAACGTGGGTACATCGATTTTGCTGCATTCTGTTTAGGGAAAGGCGTTGATATAAATAAATATGATGACATAGGAATGACCCCATTACATAAGGCGTGCAAGTATGAAAATGTAAATTTAGTCGTTTTTTTGTTGAAAGCGGGCGTGAGTGTAAATTCATACAAATCGAGAGGATTTACTGCATTATTTGGAGCATGCATGTCTGGAAAAATACATGTTGTAAAACATCTTTTAGAGAATCGAGCAGACCCGGATTTGTGCAGTGGCAGGCGTTTGATACCATTATTGCTAGTTAGTGAAAAAGGCTATTTTGAAATAGCAAAACTTTTAATACAATTCGGGGCAGATATAAATCAACAAGATATTATGGGTTTTACAGCTCTTCATCACGCTTGCATTAAAGGACATGAAAAAATAGTCGAACTTTTATTAGAAAACGGAGCAAATGTTGACAAAAGTTCCGATGATGGTGAAACACCGTTACATTTCGCTTGTGCTTCATCTTCTAAAAACGTAATGCAGTTGCTTGTTGCAAAGAGGGCTAACTTATTAGCTTTATCACGAAAGAGTGGTTTATCGCCTCTGAGACTTCTTTATCGCGATCAAAGGGATAGTTTAATCATTCTTTTACAGACAGCTACTCTCAATGACGACATTAACCCGATACTCCTATATGCATTAGAAGAAAATGATCAAGATCTTTTGGAAATTATAATGGAAATTGATTTAGAAATCAACAGGTACTTGAAATCCGGAAAATCTGCACTTCATATCGCTTGTCAAAATGGCGATTTAGAAATTGCAAATGTATTAATAGAAAATAAGGCTAATGTGAATATTTATACAAAACAAGGCGAAACAGTGATGCAGCTCTCTTGTCTAAGTAAAAATTGTGACTTAGTGAAACTGTTGATAACTAAAGGGGCTAATATAGTCGATTATAAACAGTCTATAGTTTTACCGTCTCCTCTTCATATAGGATGTCTTTTGAATAATTATGAGATGTGCTCAATATTTCTTCAAAAGGATATTTGCATTGATGTTAATGCAAGTGAAAAACTAACATTACATGCCGCTTATTCGATTCGATCCCCTGAATATATCAATTCTTTATTGACAAAAGTTGGTCAGTGGCATGATACATGTGTAACTCCTTTAGAAATAGCATGCTTTGAACAAAACTTAGATATAATGGAGCTTCTATTAAACAGTGGAGCTGAACCAAACAGTTGTTTTGAAACAGAAAGTTTTCCACTATCTGTTGCCTGTATTTTTAAAAATGAAAATATGGTAGAAGTTTTATTGAACAACCATTCAAACGTTAACACTGCTACATGTATTGACGATGTATGTCTCACGATATTTCAATGTGAAATGGCAGTTGATATTATAGAAATAATTGCATATAAACGGTTTAATTATCTTAATATTCCTGAATTTCCAATATCAGCATTACATATAGCAAGCATCTGCAATAATGAGAATATTGTTAAGATGCTTTTAGATAGCAAAGCAAGAATAAATTTAAAATGTTCTGTTAATCCAGTGATGCTTCAAATTTTAGCCAATAATTGTCAGAGCACTTATAGGCCTGAAATAGCATTCAACAAATATTTTAATTGCAGTATTATTCACGATATTCTTCCTCTCCACATAGCTTGTTTAATGGGAAATGATAACATCGTCGAAATGTTGTTATTACAAAGCAACATTGCTAACCTTCCTAACTATATAGACAGTCCAATTCTAATAAACACAGACTAGGTTATATGCATTCATGGTTTACTCGTAGATTTTGACTCAGTTTCCGGAGAAGAGCAGACATTTATGTTATCCCCAATACAGATCGCATGTTTCAGTACTCATTGGACAATTTTAAAAACGCTTCTAAAACACGGGGCTTCTATATTCAAAACTTGTCGTATATCAAATACTATACTGGCAGGTTTTTCTAAAAACATGCAAGAGCTACAAAGCAGTGAAATTGACGGAACAGTTTTTAAAACATCAGTTGAGACGTTTTTGTTTGAAACATTTGTCAAAAGTTGTATCTTAGGTAATGTACAAACGATCAGAGATCTTTTGGTGATTATTCAAAATACTTCGATTATTCATCAAAACAAAGCCCCAATTCACTATGCTTGTGAGGCTAACCAAGCAGAGGTTGTGGAATTGTTAGTGTCAAACAATGCCTGCGTAAATTGTCGTGCTGTAGATTTTGATACTCCGATCCATATTGCAACGAGAAATGAGTGCCCGCATATAATTGAACTTTTGATAAAAGAAGGTGGAGATCCATTTCTTACAAACAAAAATGGAGAAAATGCCTTGCATATAGCATGTATGACAAATAATATGGAATGTTTACATCGACTCCTTCAATTTTCAGAGAGTAGCTTTTTTGGTGGTCATAATCAAGAATATCTTGATATCAAAAGTAGCTCAGGAATGACACCGCTTTCAATTGCTTATGATAACAGAAATAAAGAAATGCTTAAAGTACTTATCTTTAAAGGTGCTGATATTGATAAAAGATATGGACCACAGAAGGAAACATTGGTGTTTAAAGCATGCAAAGATAGGGAAAACGATATATTGTTGCTTTTACTTGAAAATAAAGCACAAACGAATGTCTTCAATATTGATCGCAAAACACCGCTTTATATAAGCTGTTCTTTAGGCTATGACGAAATTACATGTATACTTCTAGATAAAAATGCAAACGTGAATATAAACTCGTATGAAGGTTACAGTCCACTCTATTTTTCGTGCTTGCATAATTATGTTACAGAGGCAGAAAAGTTATTGAAAAAAGATGCAAATCCGAATGTGATAAATGCAACTGGTGAGAGTTTGTTAATAATGTCCTGCAAACTAAAGCATTTTGAAATGTTAGATCTTTTATTGCAACACAATGCCGATATAAATTATTGCCATTATGCCGGCGAAACAGCACTATATTTTGCATTTGAAATTGGTAACATCGAAATAATGCAACGTCTTCTGAACTATCATGCACATTGGAATGTCTGTATTCATGAGCGTAACTTTTTCTTGCATCGTGCCTGCGTAAAAGGACAATATGACATTATGAACATCATATTGGAATATAATACTGAAATTGATATTAATAAAGTTATTTTTAACGACGAGACGCTCTTGCACACAAGTCTCAAACATAGTCATTTAGAAATTGGAAAACTATTGTTACAGCGTGGTGCGGATATAAATGTAAATTCGTCATTTCACCAGGTGTGTTTAAATGGTCACCTAAGTGATGTAGTTGAAATTTTAGATATTACAACTGTAGAACAAAGCGCTCTTGAAAACGAATTCATTTGGGCTTGCGGGGAATCTAAAGTCTCTCTTTTGAGATTGTTAATCAATTCTTGTTTTAAAGACACACCAATAAGAATTTGTGCTTTATATAAAGGATGGTTTCTATCTGCAGAAATGAGTAGTGCAGATTGTATGCATTTATTATTTGAATTCGGTCTGAATGTAAACGAAAAACGAAGCAACGACGGTCATACGGCAATGCACATTGCATGTAGTGCAGGCAATGACGACGTGGTCATATACTTATTGTGATGTGAAAATATCAATTTAGAAAGTCAAACATTGTTTAAAATGCTTACACCGCTTCATATTGCAATACAGTATGGCGATGATGAAATTGTAAGACTGCTTATTGAGAACAATGCAAATGTCAATTCTTTAACTGCGCGTGGTGAAAATGCATTGTTCTTAGCTTGTTTCTATTCCCATGAAAATGTTTTATCGGTTTTATTTGAACTGAAAACCTTTGACATTTTAGAGCAGTTCGAAGAGATAAAATATTGCATTTTAAATTATTTTTACAAACCCATGAGATCAGTTTTGAAAGACATGCTTTGTCACTTACAAGCTAGCTATGTAGTTAATAGCGTAGATAGTGTATTGCACTTTGCTTGCAGAATGGAGGATATGGAACTCCTAGACAAACTAATTACAACCGAAACAAACATAGATAGTATCAATGCATACGGCGAAACGCCTCTTCTGATTGCTGTTTCAAAACAGAATGTAAATATGATCCACAAACTGCTAGATGCGCATGCCTCTATAAACCTTCCAAGTACTGTTTATGGACAAGGTGTTCAAAATCTGTTTGAAAAAACCTCCATAGAAAGGATGAAAAATGTAGTACCAGTTCATTTGGCTTGTTTACGCAATAATGAAGAAATCGTTAGTGTTTTACTAAATAGAAATGCTGATAGTACTTTTAGATTTAAGATTTACCATTACTCTTCTAAACCTGAATTACAATGCGAGGAGCTCTCTCCAGTATACATATCCGTATTGTCAAACAACAATTCGATACTTACTATGTTGCTAAAAAATTCATTGCATCCTGTGTGTTTTAGGGAAGTGTCTGTATTTTGTAATACGTTGATAGAAAAGAGTCATTTTTCCTGTGATGACGATACAAAATATCAAATCAAACTCAATTTAACACCATTTCAAGTGGCATTGATTTTAGGCTTCAATAAACTTGTCCAAACATTTTTATATTACGGTCTTGCTGACGTCAATGGTAAATTTATAGTAACTTCTACAGTTTTATCTGCAGTATCTGGAAATCATTCAACTTTTATTGAAGTTGTAAAAAATTATAACATTCAAGGTAATGATTGCAAGACGGAAGTTACTCCTCTTGTTTTCTCAACGTTGATAGGCAATTGTGAACTTATTAATATATTTTTAGAGAACCATGCCGAAGCTACGGATACAGCAAATGTTAGTCTTCTAGACATTATTTCAATCAACCAAGAAATCTCATCTTTGATTTTAACCTGCCGAGCTACTTTTCCACTTGCATCTAGATGCCTTGTTAATGCACCGTGTGTTGCACTGCTAAAAAACAACAAAGATATACTAACAACTCCATTATCCAAATATTGTGATTTGACTGACAGCATAGATATAACAATTATTCATTTTCTCTGCTACAGGGGATACAGTTATCATCTAAAGATAATTTTAGAAGGTAACATTAATGCAGTCAAAATGTTTACCTTGCCACTTGTTCATTTAATCTGCAGTTCTAATAATTGGACTGACACTATGAAAGGTGACGATGATGATGATGATGTCGGTGATTTAGAAGAGTATTGTCTACTACGGTACCGGAACCTGTATGTCTTAAACATTACATATTTTGAAGTATGCTGTTTAATTTCTGATCCTTATTTTTTAGAAAGGTTATTGAGACATCCTTGGATAATGCAGACTTGTGTGACGGTAACACCATTACTGTTATCCTACATTGTTGGAAATGAATCTCTTCTTCCTGCTTTATTAATTGCGAACGTGTTTAAACATTATAATAAAAAAAGCAGGTGTTCTATTTATTTTCTAGTGTGGTTATTGTATTGCCATGAGCATACTGAAGAAAGAGGCGATCATATGCCAGCTTGCGTTGTCACTGATATATCAAATACACGTGTATTAGAAGATAGAGATGTTATCCTATGTACCGGATTAACGGACGAAAATAACACATTCCTTGCTTGGTTTGATGAAATGAGACCTTTTAGTTTGAGTATAGCTTTACACGCATGCATTGATGAAAAGTGGAATACCGTACTCCAAATGTTCAATTCAACCAGTGTTTTAAGTTATCACATTGATATGGACATTGTTGACTTTTTTTGTTTTCACAATATTGATTTTAAAAGCTCTCACAGTCGCACATCATCAAAAGGAGTTATGTTATCAGCTGTAGAATTAGAGTATCTAACTCGTGGGAGTATTTCTGAAACATTTTTTGCATTGACTGAGGCTAAAGAAAAAAGAGTTCTAATGAATTCCGCAATTGCAGCATGTTTACACAACAATGAAAATAACTTACGATGTTTAATGTACAAGAATGATTATATGAACATTAACTATGAAATTCCGTATTTGCATCTACTGTGTTTCATGAATGGAAATGATTTATCGCTAATAACAATCGAACCGTTGCTGCATGACAACTTGAGAGCAGAAATAGGAATTTTGCATGCTGCTTGCCTTAAAGATGTAAATTCGCGATTGTTACGGTCATTAACAATGAAATGTTGCGTGAAATCGTTTGCTAGTCTATCCTCACTACATATTGTTTTGTTAACCGGAAACATACAATTCTTAAAAGTTTATACTATAAATGAAAACTTTCAAAAATTAGGACAAATGGCTGTAGTTCATATTTTATGTTTTAGACAACATAACGCTGGGTTAAAGGTCTTATCAAGTATCCAGTGCGATTTTAACAGCATTGCTACAAACATTACCTTTTTGCACTTGAAGTTCCTCACAAATGAGCATCTGTGTGGTGAAAAACACGAGAAACTCTTCAATACTAAATCTGAATTAACACCATTGCATATTGCAAGTTTGATGGAAGCCGAAGCAGTTATACAATCAATATTACGAAAAACAGATAAAACTGACATTATTTGTAGAATATTTCCTCTTCATATCAAATTCAGGTACAATGAACATTTTGCGCAGTTAATAACTTCAGATTCTTCATTCAAGCTAACTGCTTTTCATATCGCTTGTCTTTTAGGAAATGCAGAAATTGCAGAGTTATTCATTAGACGAAGGACCAGTCTGTATATTCCAGCTATATTAACCATAGAATTAAAGCAGTCTGAAGAAAAAGTAATTTCAACACATTCGGAGCTTAGTGCATTACATTTAGCTTGTTTAACAAAAAGTGTAGCTTTAACACGAATGATTTCATCGCAAGTAAAAACGATAAATGAAATATGTCAACTATCGGTTTGGCATATATTTTTTTTCGTGAATTTGACAAGCAATGTAGACAAATTGTGTCTCTCAACTGATTACAGAGACAGTATTTGTATGCTTTCACCTATTCACGTAGCCTGCTTATGCGCAGATGAGTTTATTTTGAAGTCGTTATTGAAAAGAGGTGCAGTTAGTATGAAAGTTGCAAATTTAGCCGTGTCATATGCGACCATTTACGAAGACAAAGAAACAATTGTCGAATTGTTCTCCTCGTACAATTATAATGTTTATAAGTATCCATTACACATGTGCGCAGAAAACGGAAATATTGAAATGTGCAAAGTCTTATTAGAGCATGGTGCTAATACAAATGTTGCAACCGGTTGTGCTAGTCTCCAACCATGGCATTTGGCCCTATTTCATGGAAATAATGAAATACTGAGTCTGCTGCTAGAAAAACCAACAAAAATTGACAAAAACAAGTTCTTTGTGGTATTTTTTATGTATCTTTTTATAAAAAAGTGTAACAGTAAGTCCGCTGTTGTTATCAAGTTTAACCGATTAGTAGTTATGTCTCTGTATAAACAGTGTTCGCCGATTTTAAAGGATTTAGTTTTCATAAAAAGAAAAATTTCTTATGAGGACTCTCATGCCACATCTATCAAATAAAATCAATACATAATAAACTCTGAGGAAGACTCAACGGATCAGGAAGAAACATCTTCAACAGAATCAACAGAAGATTCATTGAAGCAAGGATATGAATATTCAGTGGAACAGGAAGATAAATCTTTATCAAAATCAACAGACGACTTAGTGGCCCAAGAACAGGAATATAACACGAAATCTACAGTCGGCTCATTGAACCAAGTACACGAACATGCCACAAAATCAACAGACAACTCATGGAAACAAGAACATGAATATGCTACAAAATCAACAGATAAATCATTGGACCAAAAACATGGATATGCTTCGAAATCCAAAGACGACGCATTGGACCAGGAACATGAATATGACACGAAACCAACAGACGACTCATTGCACAAAGAACATGAATATAACACGAAATCAACAGACGACTTATTGAACCAAGACAATGAGAATACCACAAAATCAACAAACAACTCATTAAATCAAGAACATGAATCAGCTATGAATTCAACAGACGACTCATTGGACCAAGAACATCAATATGACACAAATCAACAGACGACCTATTAAACCAAGAACATGAAAATGCTACGAAATTAACCGATAACTCATTGAACAAAGAAAATGAATTCGCCACGAAATCAACAGACAACTCATTGAAACAAGAACCTGAATATTACACAAAATCAACAAACGACCTATTGAACCAAGAACATGAATATGCTACGAAATCAACCGACAACATATTGAACCAATAACATGGATATGCTACTAAATCAACAGACGACTCATTGGACCAAGACCTTAAATATGACACAAAATCAACAGAAAACTCTTTGAACCAAGAACACGAATATGACACAAAATCAACAGATGACTCAATATTCCAAGACCATGAACATGCCATAAAATCAACAGACGACTCATTTGAGCAAGAACATGAACATGCCACAAAATCAAATGACAACTCATTAAACCCAGAACATGAGTATTTAACAACAAAATCAAAAGACAACTCATTTGAATAGGAATATAAGTATTCAACCAAATTAACAGTCTTATGTGGTGTTTTAAAATTTTATATGTATAATTTTCCAATCAATCTTCGATATGCTTATCACATGTAAAATTGTTTTATCGGTATTCGTTTTATTATTTTTATAAAACAAATGAAAGTTTGCAAGTGTTGAAACTCATATATGTTTATATATAGGGAATGCGAACATATATTTTAATATAAAGGAGTAGGCTCACAAAGGGTCGAATTGGCCCTATACTTCAGTGAAATATAAATTCAATAATAACAGTAAACATCTTATGACAAATAACTTAAAATATCTAAACAAAAATATAGAATCAACATGTGCTGATACATTTGAACACTTACAATGTCATAATGACGTCATTATTGCTTACTATTATGAAGAAATTATCATTTGTACTAATTATTAGGCTAAATCTTTAAAGTTTCTGCTTTAAACGACATTTGCCACATGGAGGGGCCACCATCATGTTGTGTTAGGTTTAGTATCTGACCATATAAATCCTTTGAAAACAAATGTATTTTTATCGAAAGGTGTTTCCAATGTTTTTTAGAAGGAAATAAACCTTGCAAATGTGTTAAAACATGCAATCTGGATATAATCCTGTTTAATATAATACTGTTGAAGCTGTCTAATTGTTAAAATGAACAGCAGACAGAATAAAGGTCTAGTTCATTTAGTTTTACATGTTTAAGATCATAATTATATGTTTTTGCATATGATATTACAACGTTATATTTTACGGCCTAATTGACACCTTTGTGGCCCTACTCCTTTATGATATAAATGTGAATTTTGTGTGCTTCTCTTGTCTTGATATTAAAACGTCTAATGCCACAGTTAATGAACATCCTGTTTTAGCTCCCTTTGCTCAATCATCAATAAATATCTAAGAAACTACTCTGCCCTCAAGATTGTTACTCATTTTGTTCCCTCGAACGAGAACATAATGTACAAATTCAATCTTTCATTCTGATTGGCAATCATCTAAAAGTATTTACAATGTACAATTCCAAAACTTTTGGAAAAATATTACATTTGATGACTTCGTCACCGTAATACGTTCATTGTTAACACAGAGTTCGCTATGAAGGCCCTACAGGGTAACATAATTTGATAAATTAATTTCCAAGATATCATGATAATTTAAAAATACTTGAACATATTTATAATGCAGAACACTAGGTCATTGCATATTGTATTTGTGTAGTAAAAGGACGAAATCATCATGTGACTAGTTTTAAAGGACTAAAAATATTTTATTAAATTGCAGTCTTTGTTTTAAAAAAACGAGATTTGACGGATGATTCTTGTAAGACTAGATCAACTTTTTCCTTTTTATCTCATGTGGAGTCATATTATCAGTATTAATTTTTCAACATCTTTATTCGACGCAATATGAACCATGGACCAAAGTTTTACACAACCTGAAGTTCACACTGTGTCTACAGATGTTTTTTTTATTATCTGTTGACAAATTGTAGCAAACTTTTAGACCCTGGTGTAAATAATTTAGCTGGTGTGCGTTGTTATACACTCATGTAATTAATATTTGTCATTGCATGCTTTATGCTTGATATTTTTTTTATATTGGGTTAACAGTTTAAGACAATTGTGGTTAACTAATGTTAAATGATGTTAAAACATCTTATCAGAACATAACAATTAAGGTGAAATACAAAAACTGTTGACTCCCAGGGAAACATACGTGTAACAGGAGCATGTGTTAGCATCTTCTGCTATGCATTAATCAGCCGCTATATAATTTCAGACTACGCCATCTTGTCAGGTTGAAATAAGGAACGTGTATTGTACTGTGTGATTAGGGGGTGAAATCAATATCTGTAAAGCAAAATATCTGTCATTAGTTGTGGTAAGAAGTGATAATAGATGTATTTGATTTCTTTTTTTGTATAACTTTCCTGAATGTTTTATGTTATTGTTAGTTGTGTTCACGATATCGTAAAATTATGGTTACGTAGTACTATGTATATTTCAGTAATGGTCTATATTTTTCTATCCAAATATATGTATTTAATGTGTCTCGACATGCAAATCTATATTGTAATATATTCTTTATATGAAAAAAAGTATCTAAACTAATCTAATAGTTTTGTGTCATTTATTTGGTGTTTAATTTCAATTTGCAAATCAAAGTCATCGTCACGAATCAAGAAACGCATTAGAAAAATGAAATATTAAATCGATAATAAAATGCTGTTGCATTAATCATGTTTATTTCGTGCTAACACTCATAAATGCATGAACTAAATTTGTTAAAGGCCCTTCCGTATGTAGAAAAGGGTTGATGGAATCTGTTTGATGGCTAGCTAAACTTCTAACTTCCAAACATGGACGAAAGATACCAGAAAGACATACAAACTCATAAATTGAAAAATAAACTGACAACGTTATTGTTGAAAAAAGAAAAAGCAAACAAACAAACAAACAATAGAACACAAAACACAATAAAGAAAACTAAAGACTAAGCAACACGAACCCCACCAAAAACTGTGGATTATTTCATGTGCTCGTTGAAGGATAAGCAGATCATACTCAATATGTGGCACCGGCATGTTGCTCATGTTAGAACATACACGGTAACAAGCCTAACTTTATAAAACTCGCAGAAAAATGCCATTATATTGACAACTATGTTTGAACAATACAAACTGACATCAAAGGTAAAAGTGTAAAGAATAAGGGTAAAGCAGTCAACCTTTTGTTATAATCTTAATCACTAATAAACTTACAAATATGACGACAAAGAAAAACAGAATTGTTAATAGACAAAGCACAAAAAAGTCAACAGAACCATAACACAATGACAAGAAGTACCTAGCGACGCCAAAATGATATTATCAAAAAGGGATTAAACTTTAAAGGTAATAATTTACAACGACAAACACTTAAACACGTAGTTAAGATGACAAAAAACGTCTGAAAATAGAATCTACACTACAAAACCATCATTTTTTTAATTTTGAAATCGATATAGAGTGATATCAACAAATTTTTGGTATCTTCTGAAGAACTTTTTTTTTAGAAAAAGGACAAATGAGTCAGGAAATTTATATCCCATATATAAGTTGATATATTGCTACTAAGGTTGATGATTCCAAAATTAAAATCGTTTTCTTCAGCGTATATAAAAAACAAAGAAGACATGGTATGATTGCCAATGAGACAACTATCCACAAGAGACCAAAATGAGACATTAATTAACAACTATAGGTCACCGTAAAGCCTTCAACAATGAGCAAAGCCTATACCATAAGGTCCAAAAATGACAATGTAAAACAATTCAAACGAGAAAACTAACGGCCTTATTTATTTCAAACAAAATGAACGAAAAACAAATATGTAACACATAAACAAACGACAACCACTGAATTAGAGGCTCCTGACTTGGGTCAGGCACATACATAAATAATGTGTCGGGGTTAAACATTTAGCGGGATACTTAGGTACTAATATGACCACTAATGTCAAAATCGAGATGCCAGCCGATTTGAGGCGGAGGAAGTCGTGCCTGTTGCTTGTTGAATTTCTTGTTTTGGAAGTTGATGGAACCCAGACAGAAAAGTTTGGACTGTTAATGGGAAGAACATCATCAATATATCTGAATGTACAATAAGTTGATCTTGCTTCTGATTTTGTTGTTTGTGTCAAGTGTTTGAAGGAACCTCGAGTCATACAAAAAAAGTTAAATAACTGGAAAAGAAATTCTAAACATAAAAGCCTTTATAAAATGCCAAACTCAAAAGCTCTAACACATCTAACTAATGGAAAACAACTGTCATATTTCTGACCTGGTACAGGCTTTCCCCAAATGGTGGATTATACTTGGTTATATATATCCATAGAAAATAAGAAGCGGTAGTAAAAAAATAGTACAATGATCAACGGCAACTTATATTGCGTTAAAATAAAAAAGAGTACTTGTAATTACGAGAGCTAGTTCAAACTCGATTACAACTTATGAAGATATTAGTATCCTCAGTTGTCCTTAAAAAGCAACCTTGATAATGATCGAGAATCTGCCTAAAATGCGGAAATCTGACTTGATAAATAAAATATAGATAAAAAGTCATAACAATACCAATTCATACGATTGTGCTATGGAATTCGACCGGAAACGTACACGTGATGTAGATTTGGTTACTTAAGCCATCAGTTGCAATGTTCATGGAAAGTGTAACGAATATTGGTAAACATTTCTGTATTTTCTAGTTGACGTCTATAAGATTAAACGCGAGGTGTGGCTAGGCACCAAACCAGGTTTAATCCACCTTTTTTTTCTCTTAAAAGTACCAAGTCAGGAATATGGCAGTTGTTATCTTATAGTATATTTGTATGTATGTTGCATTGGCGTTTGTTTTTGTTGCACTTCATTTTTTTCATTTTCTGTTGTTTTCCTTTTGGAATTTTGAGCCTCAATGCTCTTCAACTTTGTACTTGTTGGCTTTTTAACTGTTTTGATATGAGCGTCACTGATGAGTCTTAATCAGACGAAACGCGCGTCTGGCGTACTAAATTATAATACTGGTACCTCTGATAACTTTTGATGATATATTTCCCACGGTTTAAGTTAGTAACCCGGATTTGTTTTCTCTCAATCGATTTATGACTTATAAACAGCTTTTTAATACTGTTGACTTTATTTACCCGCGGTTTATTATGGTCGGGATGCCATGCAGATGCAAATTGATGCAAAACCACACATCACATGTTTAAATAAAAAAAATATTAATCAATCACATTTTCATTTTTGTTTCTCGTAGACTTATTTAACATTTTTCAAATTATCAAACAATTGGCGTCATTTAAAAAATATATGAATGCAAAGTTAACATCAAAAAATTAATACAAGCTGGCTCCATTTATTTATGATATACATGTATCATACTCAGTCAGAAAAGTTATATATCTATATCTACATATGTCCGTATAAATTAGACTGCATAGTGATAATGTCTGGTGTACAATTACCTGACACAGATGACGGGAGCTTCGACAATTATCTCAATTTTGGTTCTCTTAGCATGTATTGCAGGTAAGCTTTTGTTTTAAAAAAGTAAAAATCACAAAAATACAGAAAACCGGGGAAATTCTAAACGGAGAGTCCCAAATCAAATGGCAAAATCAAAAGCTCAATAACATCAAACGAATGGATACATGTAACAACTGTCACTTAGTACAGGCATTTTTTCATGTAGAAAAAGGTGGATTGAACCTGGTTTTATAGCTAGCTTAACCTGATACGTGTATGACAGTCGCATCAAATTCCATTACATTGACAACGATGCGTGAACGAAACAAACAGACATAATCATGATAATAGGTAAAAAAAAAAAAGGATTAAACAAAATAGGTATACAGCAGTCAACATTGTGTTATAATCTGAATCCCTATAAAAACAAACAAATCTGTAACAATAAACTCATAATAGATACCAGGATGAAATTTTGTATTTACGCCAGACGCAAGTATGGTCTACAAAAGACTCATCAGTGACGCTCGAATCCAAATTAGGTAAAAAGGCCACATAAAGTACGAAGTAGAAGAGCATTGAGGACAAGAGCATAAAAAGGCATATATCAAGTTTAACAACCTCATGCATTGCTCTGTTATTACTTAACTTACAGATTTCAGTTGGTTTTGCGTGAATTGTCTTACATTCGAATAAGTGTAATGTATAGTTGAAATCAATCTAAAACAAAAGCGCCTGTTGATACAGTTAAGTGTTTATAAAACTGTCTATGCATGGCTATAAAACTATATATGACCTCATTGTTCTATTAATTTAATATTGTTACCTTCCTTGTGCATGTATAGATTGTTTACGCGCTTTTTGGGCAAAACTTTTCGTATGATATAATATATGATTTACAAGTAATTTATTATTTCAAAATGTCTTAACAAGATGGAAAACTATTTGGTAGAAAACCAATTATTGAAAAGGCTCACATAATGCTAGTGGACAACAAAATTTGGAATCGGAGAGAAGGCATACCGATTGTTGGCAATAAAGGTAAATAAGTTTAAAGATATTGATAATGACATATACAGTTAATCAATGTTAAATTACTCAAATGAACTATGTATTCAATGTTTAAATAAACTGCCACGTTTAGTCTGTGTTTTTGTTAAAAGTTTTACAAATTTCTTTCAGTCTGATTAGTTAAGCTCTAAAGACCAAACAGCTTATTCATTTCTATCGGTGATTTTTCCTTAAAATATTGTGTGAAGGGGTTGCATGATTTGAGGAACAAAATATGATGAAAAAAATTGGGGGTCACCGACTTAGTTTTGTCACTATAGCAACCTCAGTTTCGTGTTTTCCCGAATATTAACATAATATTTGCTTGTTATCTAAACTCTAATAAAAATGCTTTATATTATACATACAAGCATAACTCTTGTTTCACGTTAAACAGTATTTGTATTTTTCAAATACAGGTTCAAGAGTTTAAGGCTCATATTGATTTGATCTTTAAAAATATGATTTATTTCATTCCCGCCAAAAATTAAACGTAAAACTGAAAGACGTTTCCAGTTTTAAAAAATATCTACCAGTGATTTCTTCATAAAAATTTAAAGTAGGAAAGTGCCATATGTACTCCTCAAAATAAAGCAAAAAAAAGTGTATGGCACCGACCTTTCAAAAAAGTTGTGAGTAATTTTCATGTTTTTTCTAGTTCGTTTTGAAGAAAAGAGTTGTCTTTCTTCAGAATATTGCATCTGACGTCATAGTACAAACTTTCCTTGCTGGCGCACTATTTATAGACACTATTTGAAAAAAGAAATCGCAAATTGGACGTTTGAAACCCACATTTAAATTTCAAAGAATAGCAACTATATTCACCTACTTTATTTTCCGGTAATACTAGAGATTAAGCATGTATCAGTTTCAGATCTTTATGATGTTGTTGCCGCACAATATAAACCTCCAGAGTCGAATGGAAAATTGTTTGAAATAACCTTTCACGCCGCTTTCAGGCTTTGTATTGAAAGTCTGTTTTTGTCCTCTGTCCCACATAAGCAAAATTATTGAAAATAGAATAATAAATGAAAGATGGCACTGGTTAACTTACAGAGTATTTGACTTGACCAGACTAGATGTGCTTGTTTCTTTTTCGCGTCAATTTCAGAAGTTTGCCGTAACAAACCCATTCGGTACTGTCGAAAGACGGACATACAAAAGCATGGACGGAGTTCTTTATACCATTATTTTTCCCGACTAAGACGAACGTTCAGAAATTATTGTATCAAGTTTGTGAATTCATTATTTTTGAATATTTAAGATATAAGGAAATTAAAATTATAGGTATGATATACATTGTATGAATGAAAGTTTTGATTCTAAAACAGTATACATCTATCTTAAAATACAATCCTTTTATTACTACCTCATGTATTTTCAATAAACGAGACAGTAAATATAAAATACAAAAAGTTTTTGATTCAAAAATTAATTTAGAAAGAATTTTCCGTTGAAAACTACTATTCTTGGAGCAATTGTTTTTGTCAGAAGTTAAATTTGCAACAATTTAGTTTTAAACACCTAAATTTTTTATTTTAATTCACATTCGCTGAGTAGTATTAGTTTTATTAATATTTTTTGCCTTACAGCTAATTTCCTATTTGGGTATCTTATTGCCAAAAACGGGAAATTATAAAAAGGCGATTAAATTACAAGTTGAAAAAGGGACAAACGCGATGTATGAGATACTAAAAAGGGGGAAATTTCATAGCCTAGCAGTTTCTTGTCAATTAGATCTTTTTGATAGAGTAGTAAAACCTGTTCTTTTATATGGATCAGAAATATGGGGATTCAACAACTGTGATATTGTCGAAAAGGTACATCAAACATTTTGTAAGTTGCTCCTAAATCTGAAATCTTCCACTCCAAACTGTATGATATACGGTGAGCTAGGACGTTTTCCAGTTATGTAAAATTATACATCTTTATATATAGCATTATAGGTATGTAAACCTGTTTATATGCTATCTAATTGAATTGGACGTTATCAAAATATAATTATACAAAATATACAAACAAAGCAAGCAGGAAAACCAAAGTGTTGATCTACATACATTAGGAAATTAGCTGTAAGCTTCAGTGAGATTAAACGATATGTTTATCATTTCTCCTTAAGACAATTTGAAATGAAACAAATGACAAACAAAAATGACCTTTGTCATCATTTTATTTTTACTATAAGATTTTGTCAAATTAGCAGTGTAAATAAATTTTAACTTCATTGCAAGATCGGACATTATTTTACGAGAATCATCCAGACATCAGTTACATGCACATGTTGCCAGTATGTCAAAACTTTTAGGAATAATTGATTATCGGCCTAACCGTGTGAATAGTCAATTTTATTTTTTTTTTGAAAAATTGACACTAAAATTAGAAGGATCATTTTTACTTAGTTTTAAGTTGATAGGACTTCAACTTCGTCAAAAACTACCTTGACCAAAAACTGTAACCAAAAACTTTGACCTGAAGCGGGACAGACGGACGAACGAACGGACGCACATAATGCCCATAAATCGGGCATAAAAATAACTTTCACCTAACCTGGACACAATCGGAGCAGACAAAATCTACGCAAGTGAAGAAGAAAAAAAAATGAAATGCAGATCGACGCAAATATAAGACAAAATCTACGCATGTGAAAGAATGAAAAAAAAAATGCAGAACGGCGCAAATGCAAAGAGTCGAGATCAAAATTTTTATTTTATTATTTTTATTAGAACGAAGAAGGTTAAATATAGTGTAGTATCTTTAATATGTGTCCATTTGTGTTAAATTTCCACAGGATATTAAAGTACCGCGAGGCATAATAGTTGGAATCCGTGAAAACCGCGAAGTAGGACGTTATAATTTGACGTTTCAAAATTAAAGTCACTCTGAATTTGACAGCTGTGTTTGTGAATGTTGTGGTCTACCTATTATCCATTTACAAAAACTGGTAAGAGACTTTTATAGGAGTCGTTGTCCTTAAATGACGAAATTTACGTATTATCTTGAATACTATGAATGACAAAACTATTTTATTCAATAATACTACATTTTCTGTTAAGTCTGTTTTTTATGATATACATTTGACGTGAAACTGTACTTATGTATCCCGTCTTACTTAGAACCACACAATTATTTTATTTATTATTATTACTTTTAGTGTTAAATCTGTTTTGTTATATCTACTTTAAGTGAATCTACATGTATGTAGCCGTCATTCTTTGAACGACAAAATTATTTTTATGTCTACCTGTGCGAATTTCAAGCGCGCAATTTTACACCAGTACTGAAAACCTTCTTTCCTTTACGGGAAGACTTTACATACATAAATTAAGTTGTATTAGAAAAACAAAATTAGTATGTTAAATTTGATGTATGCCTTTTTGTGCTTCATTGTTCGTTTGATGTTTTTACAGTGATACTAAGATGATAACACATTATTGACTTTTGTACTCCTATTTTTGACATTTTTACTCTTTGAGTATGTTTGTTTTGTTCATTCATCGTTGACAATATAATGAAATATGATGCGACTGTCATAAAAGTGAGAGGTTTAGCTAGCTATAAAACCAGGTTCAATCCACCATTTTCTACATTAGAAAATGCCTGTACCAAGTCAGGAATATGACAGTTGTTATCCATTCGTTTTATGTGTTTGGACTTTTGATTTTGCCTTTTGATTTTTGATTTTCCTTTTTGAATTTTCCTCGGAGTTTAGTATTTTTGTGTTTTTACTTTTGCAACTACACCCTTGTAGATGTCGAAAAAGAGCAGGCTAATGCCGCTACAAGGCTACACTCGCACCCGCAAAGTGAAAAAGGATTAATATAAGTTGCAAAACTTGTTTCCCAATCCACTATAAATAAATATGTTTAAACTAACACCCAGAGGCTATGTGTTTTGTAACGACGTGTGTTAACCAATCGTAATCCTAGAAATATACTAAGCCGGGGATAAATACTTTTAAAGCATTTCTTTAATCTTAATGACGGTCTAAGTATTCTTTTACAAAATAATTGCGTTTTTCATCTTTTGTTTTGTTCTGTCCATTATTGATCGATTGGTTAACTAAGTGGTGATTCTATTGTGTCAATTTGTGGAGGTCAGTTTTTATTGGCGGGGAAGCCAGAGGTTTAGAAAAAAAACACGACCTTCGCTAGGAAAATAGAGATTTGTTTCGAGCATAAAGTCACAAAAAACTTACATTTAGGTAAAAGGAGGCCAGCCGAAAACGACTTATGAGACACTATCATTAAAACAAACATCGAATACATACATAAAAGGAGAGGTTTTTCAATATCGCATAAATACTCAAAATCAACTTTTAAAAGAAAGGCCTTGGCATATAATTCATGTCTGATATCAGAGTAAAAATATCAATTAAAAAGAAAGTGTGTTTTCATATTCAATTTGGCAACTATCATAACAAATACATAAACGGTCTTGTAGAGGTTCTGGTGGTCTAGCATATCGACCTGTTTCAATTTTAAATTGCAACGAACCAGCACTGAATAGTGACAAAATAGGTCGGTGGCATCTATTATTAACTTCCGTTACATAAGGCTTCGCACCAATACAAGTTTTAAACAATTTATAAATTCTAAATTTATAACCATTGACAATATTCCCATCATTCTATACGTCATGGTGCCAAGATTCTTTTTCAAAAGTTTGTATAGAGTCCCATACATTTCTCATATTAATTTCATCTTCTACATTTATAATCAAACTATATTTACGAGCTTACTGTAAAACTTTTCTTCTAATCGCCAGGTATGAACCTTTTTACATATATTACTGGAATTGTCACATTTAAGACGATTCCATAGTTTAAAAAGTTCAACTTTTAGAAGTACATCACCTGAAAAAAAAAACGATATCACCTCTAGCAGCTAAGTTGCTGCTTCTTTTTCTTAAGCCTAAGAATAATTTACAAGCATTGTTTTGCAAATTATTTATACAATTATTTATATTAATGACCCATACAACGAAAGCATATGTAAAAATGGGTTTGACTAAAGTGTCATATAATTTAGTAAATACACCAATATTCATACCACCAGTTTTACAAAATTTTGCTTTGATAACACCAAGAGCTCTATGAGCTGATTTATACAATTCTTTAGCAATTATAGAATAATCTGAAAAATCATTCAAAAGTACACCACGATATTTATAACAAGCTGCATATTCAAGACAAAGTTCACCACATTTGAACTGGAATTTTTTGTTTTGTTTTTATTTAGAGTTAATCTCCACTTTTCACACCACTTGTTTAAAATGTCCAACTGCTTTTGCAGGTTCTCTGCATCAGGTGCAATTAATGCAATGTCATCAGGATATAATAACATAGAGACCGTTATGTCATCTATTTGAAAACCGCAATTTGCTTCTTTCATATCTGAGACTAAATCATTTACATAGATAGAAAATAAAGTCGGCAATAAAACACAGCCTTGTTTTACACCAAGAGCAACAAGAAAACAGGATGTCATTAAGTTATTTACTCTGACTGCACAATTGACATTACTGTATAGAGAAGTAATACAATTTTAAAATATTCCGCTAATACCAGTTTTTCTCGATTTAAATAGTAGACAGTCTCTATAAACAGTATCAAATGCTTTCTTTGCGTCAACAAAACATACAAATGTATCTTTTTTTGCATTTTTTCTACTTTTGACAATATAGGTCTAATAAATAAACATGATCTGTACAGTTTCTACCTTTTCGAAAACCGTTCTGTTCATCACATTAGATTTTTTTTATTAGGCCATTTTTTTAAACGCTTATTCAAAATGTCAGCAAAAAATTTACATGGGATAGATAAATTAGTTCTACCTTTATATGACATAGGATCGAATTAACAACCACAATCGTTTTTTGGAATAGGATTAATAATTCCATTTAACCATAAATCAGGCACTTTATCATTTTGAAAGCAGAATGAAATAAGTTTTAATAACAGGTCTATACGTATGTTATTGCGTAAACTTTCCGCAGGAATATGGTCGAAAACATCAACAGTTACAAATAATAACACAAACTACACTAAAAACCGGGAGTAAAATCAGGGTGATCATTTTCTGCACCGTATAAATCAACTAAAAGAGGAAAGGTAACGGAAAAACAGAAAACCTGAACTGTAACTTACCAAATACTAAAAGAGGATACCCAATGAGATTATAAAACAATAGATGGTGTTTTTTATATGAACATATTTTTCAATCCGAAAAACTTGTTCATAATTGAAATCCTATTATAAAAACGATTATATGAACCAGTCCCATTTATCATTAAATGCTCACGTAGATCTCGATAATTATTTTCTAAACAGTCCGTTATAAGATTTGAACATCAGATTAAAATAATTAGTGTAACTGTCATTTTCTTCGCTTATATAAACGTTTAAATATCCATCCATTTTCTATTCGAGGCGAAATAAGCTGTTGTTCATTTAAGAATTAATTTTGTTTTACACGGAATTAGGAAGTAAACCTTATCTTTATATGTAAGTACATTGATATGGTAGTTTTGACTATTTTATTAATTGTGACTGTTTATTTAACGCATCATGTAAATGTAGCGGAATTTGATGATACTGTTATTAAAGTTAGAGGGTTAGCGCTATAGAACCAGGTTTAATCCACCATTTTCTACATTTGAAAATGCCTGTACCAAGTCAGGAATATGACAGTTCTTGTCCATTCGTTTTTGATGCGTTTTGTTTTTTGATTTTGCCATGTGATTATGGACTTTCCAAATTGATTTTCCTCTGAGTTCAGTATTTTTGTGATTTTACTTTTTTGTAGGATTTTGTATGAATTCAATCACTGGCAGTAATTTCTTTAAATCGCTGTTTATATATTGGTAATGGTAATATATTAGCTGATACTCATTTTTAAGGTATTGGTACGTTAATTATTAGTTTAGTGATAACAATTGTCATCTTCTCTTTTTACAAGTATACCAAAAATACAGGATTTTGTAATTGACGAAATTTATAGACGCCATTATTAGTATTTCTATATTGTATCTGTTTTTACTTTTGATGGTCCGTTTGTCTGTTTTTTTTCTCTTATTTGTTAGCCATGGCGTTGTGAGTTTATTTTGTACTTATGACTTTTAAAATCTCTGGAATGTTTTGCTACTGCTCTACAAAATTTGAGAGACATTTGAAGAAAAACCTATAACGCTATCATTTCATATCGTATTTGTAGAAATAGTCTTCAATTGATTATTTCTAACAGTGTGTAGCTTTCACAATCGTTTGACAAAATATATCTATTGTCGAGTTTTATAAAAATGTTATGACTGTATTCCGTATGTAACTCTCAGACTATAAATTCAGGTTTATCGTAAATGCTTCTAAACTCTTTTCTATATTCTTTTATTGATATAAATGTTTTGATTGAAATTTTAACTTTACCTTGAAATAATTGCCTGTTAGTTACGTCAACGCATCACTGTTTTTAATAGTATGCGGTGTTTGTCGTTGATGATCTATGTTTGTTGCTGTGTCGACTATTATATTTTTTTTTTGTGTATTTCTCTGTTATGAATGTTCTTGCTTGTGTTTGTGCTATATTTCTGTCACGAATTGTCAAGCGATATTTTGTTAACATTATCTTAAAGCGTGAGGTTTGTTACCATTTGTTTTGTTTCTATGTGTTGGGATATGCTTTTGTTGCACCACGATGTCCCTGTTGTTCCTTTATTTTCGTCTTATAGTTGTGGGTTTGCCTTGATTTTGGTTTGTGGCCGGATTTTTTTGTCAGACGATTTGTGAATTTTGAAGATCAGTAAAAGCTGCCTTTGGTTTCAAACATATAGAAAAGGGAAGTACATCCTTAAACTTATTTCTTTGTGTATTTATACTATAAAAATAATGACGAAGACAAATTCACCACACAAAACGACTAATGAAAGTATTATATGACAATGTTGATATAAAATATAATGATACAACATATATATAAATGTGTAACAATATAAAAAAGAAGATGTGGTATGATTGTAAACGAGACAACTGTCCACAAGGGACCAAAACGACACCAACACAATCGGTTGTTGTTTTTGTTTTTGTGTTACTGCCATTCGGATGTCCTCGGCAATTAATATTTGTAACTCCGGGTTATCGAATCCCGTCTCATTAATGTTCTCAACTTGAGAAAAAAACAGAAAATGAAGCATCAACTTCTTCGTCTGACGCCAATAGTTTTAATATTTCATCGTCATTGTCACTTTCACTGTCGCTTAAACGCGATGTTCAGCGCAACATAACTTCTGCATACAAACAGCTGACAAATTCTTCCAAGTTTTGGATCAACTATTTTACAACAGAGTCTGTTGCAAAAAATTTATTTCGTGTACTAAATGAAGTCGACTTTTTAAAATAAAGAGGCTGGTCAGTACTCTGCACGGGCCGTATGGCCTTCAACAGTGAGCAAGGCCCATACCGCATAGTCATCTATAAAAGTCCCCGAAATGACAATGTAAAAAACAATTTAAACGAGAAAACTAACTGCCTTATTTATATAAAAAAAATTGATAACCACTGAATTACAGACTCCTGACATGGGACAGGCATATACATTGATAATGTGGCGAGGTTAACCTGTTACGGGGATATATATCCTCCCCTAACCTAGGCCAGTGGTATAAAAGTACAAAAACAATAAACCGTTATAGGTCAAAGTACTATATTCAACACGAAGCCTTGGCTGCAACCGAACAGTAAGCTATAAAGGGCCTCAACAGATGAAAGTGCAAAAACATTCAAAGGGGAAAACCAACGGTCTTGTTTTTTTAATAAACACGTAAAACGAGAAACACTTACCAACCACATAAACAGACAACAACCACTGAACATATACATATATTTTTCGGGGGGGGGGGGGCTGGGTGTATGGCTCTTTCGGAATTTTGTTTATTCATATTATTAAATTTTTGTCAGATAAGAAACAACCCTGTAAATGTTATAAACGTCGATTTAACACCTTATTACAATAATCAACCTCAATTGCTATTATTAGCCGGAAACTAGTGTTGAAATAATCACGGCAGACACTTGAAAGGTAATTTCAGATGATTAGTGTAACAGTGATTTTCTTTTTTATAAATCGTGCTTAATTTCCCACAAAATTGCTTTTAAATGTATAAAGATAAATTATGTTTCAATGAGATAAATCGTAATGCGAAAGTAACAAAATAAGTGCGAGCAGAAAACAGCCAGTAAGAACCAAAGATGTTTGAACACAGCGAGAAAACTACGCAACCAGAATCGTTCTTTAGCTTCTCCCTAAAAAATACTTTATGATCAAAGACAATCCAAAATACCAACATGAACAACAAAGAAATTCAATTTCATAAGTGAATAATAGACTGACCAGGCCGTTAACCATTGTTTAACAACGACGAATAACTATATAGAAAAGACAAACAAAAGTATACAAAATACAATTTAGAAACATGAAGACTTAGCATCATAATGTATCCAAAAAAACCAGGGGTGATCTTATGTGATTCGATGGGATGGCAGATCCTATTCCACCAGGAACACCCTTAGATTTTTTATGTAGGTAAAGGTACATTTTCAATGACATTGGTACGCTACCATATATATTACCTATCGAAATAATGTTATTAGCATAATGATAGTATTTTCACTGAAATATTTTTTTTGTAGTAAACACAAGTAATGATGGTTGGTTTCACGTTTAATGTGTTCATGTTATGTTGTACGTTTGTGATTGCAACTCATGGTAAGATTATTATATTTTATCGCACCACTGGTAAAATATCACGTTGTGATTGGTTTAGCGCCGACACGTCGTTAGTAAATTTCAAAGGGGGTTCATGACGTCACGTCTTCTGTTAATGCTGACGTCGTCTACTGATGTTGTTGTATTTCATTGTTTATTTTCTACAATATAAAACGGGGTAGGATAAGTCCTGCGTGCGATAAGTTCGTTATACGGTTCACTACTGACCCTCAACGAATCCATAGAGGGTGAATGAAATATATAGGGGACTCGGCCTACGACCTCACCCCCTATCGATTTTATTTACCCTCTATGGATTAATAGGGGTCAGTAGCGAACAAAATAACTTATAATGCAAAACTAATGGGGGAAAATTTACTGCTAGATGAACATGACAGATGCTGCGCCAAGGTAACTTTTTGAAGCATCTAAAGCAATACTGTTTCGATTATGTTTACTTTTTGAATAGTTTATTTCCATATGTTTATGTCCATATGTTTTATATTAAGTTTCTAGTTCATTTTAATTTTGTTTACTAAACACACTATTATCGCGATGATAAATGTAAAAATCATTTTTTTTATAAACCTGCAAACTCTGTTAGCTAAATCCTTTAGTACCATTTTGTAAACTAGTAATTTGGAGCATGAAACTAATTTTCACAATTTATTGACGTTTGAAATAAAGGAGATTTTTAAACACTAAAATATCCTGATAACGTTGAAAAAACTCTTTAAATAATCTTCCAGTCAACGCAAATCGGGAATGTGTCAAAAAGACATCAACCTGAACAACGAGCAGAACACAACCAAAGTCGACTTATGGGTCATACAGCGAGTGTATAGACATACTATCTGCTAACACTTTCTATTCAAGTTATAACTGTTTTGACCCGACATGATCACTGCTGTCTATCATGTAGTACGAAGTCTGAATATGTGTTAAATATAGTGAACGAATCTTGTAATCAACTAAACCTTGGTGTGTACAATATTGCATCTTTGTGTAAAATTGACTATTAAAGCATTTCATTAGGTATCAAAAAAAAGATGTGGTATGATTGCCATTGAGACAACTATCCACAAAAGACCAAAATTACAAAGACATTAACAACTATAAGTCACCGTAACTCCTACAATAATGAGCAAAGCCCATACCACATAGTCAGTTATAAAAGGCCCCGAGAAGACAATGTAAAACATTTCAAACGAGAAAACTAACGGCCTTATTTATGTAAAAAAATGAACGAAAAACAAATATGTACATGTAGCACATAAACAAACGACAACCACTGAATTAACAGGCTCCTGACTTGGGACAGGCACATACATAAATAATGTGGCGGGGTTAAACATGTGCTTGTATATTTAGGTATATCAATTACAAAGTATGCGGAGTTAGAAATGACCAAAGCCTGTATTGGACAAGGTGCAATGTTGTTTTGTGACGTAAGTGGAGACCCATTGCCTGATTATGAATGGTTTAAAGATGGAGTCAAACTAGAACATGGTGGTCGTTTTAACATCAGACGACATCCATCTGGATCATCAAGGTAATTCTCACAAAACCACATGACAAAACTTATGACAAACCACGTGAGTCAGTATATAAAATGCGGAATATAAAATTCTAAACTAAAAAAGGGACCGACAAATCTTTGACAATCTGTCAAAAAACTAAATAATTTACAAAAAACTACCAATTGCAATAAGAGCTGAAAAAAACAACCACTACATAAACAACCGGTGATTTTACTT
The DNA here is from genome assembly GCF_036588685.1 of Mytilus trossulus. Classification (NCBI taxonomy): domain Eukaryota; kingdom Metazoa; phylum Mollusca; class Bivalvia; order Mytilida; family Mytilidae; genus Mytilus; species Mytilus trossulus. The sequence continues at coordinate 2,753,355 of NW_026963340.1, read as the reverse complement.
ACAAAGAAAAACAAATATTTTCAAACGCATTATATAATATAGGACGACTCTGTTTACCTTATAATTAGATGTTCCAACATCAGACATTGATCAGTAAGTGATTAACATAAATATTAATAAATTAGTAAAATGGCATTAGTTAAGGATTTTCTTATCCCAGATATAGATTACATAAGCCGTATTTGGCACAACTTTTTGGAATGTTAGATCCTCAATGCTCTTCAGCTTTATACTTGTTTGGCTTTATAAATATTTTGATTTGAGCGTCACTGTTGAGTCTTATGTAGACGAAACATGGGTCTGGCGTACTAAATTAATCCTGGTACATTTGATAACTATTAGTTATCGTGAGAAGTATGAAAAATGTTATTCTATATATAAAACGTCTGCAACTTACTGCTGAATCATGTCATATATATGTACCCCATATTCTTTGTTTTCTATTACCTGTATATTCGACATTTTACGATGAAATTCTATATATTAGAACTGTGCAGGATTTAACAAAATATTTCGTTGTCATGTTTTCCTCGTTATATTACAAAATTGAACAAGGTTTCTACCACAAACTTTAAGTGTGAATATATAAGACGCATAGATCTAAAGAAGAAGATAGAGATGTACCAAATAATCTTAATGTTGAAATATAGCAACTTTTTAGTTTTATTTGGACAATGTTTGCTGTTTAAATTACGATCTTTTTGATTTGGAAGGGTGATAATAGTAAACTTGAAAGATTCTGATAGTGGAGTGTATGTATGTAAGGCTTCTAATTCGGCGGGGACAGAAACCAGTAGTGGAAGGCTAAGTTTTACTACAGGTAATAATTTGCTGAATGAAGTGATAATTTTTACTTACTTTTGAACAGATTAAAATTCTTAAGTTTCAAATTACTATAAACTTCAGACATAAAAAGACTAAAAGTATCAACAATTTATATTATCTTATAGAAAATATACGAGACAAAATAGTTATATGTAACAATGAAAAGAAAAAAAAAACCTTTGAAATTAAAGTTACATTGTATGAAATTTTGTCATTTGATAGACAAGATTATTACCCTACAATCAATATACTGGATAATCCCCGCTTGTCATTTATAAATAAAGGCAACAGTAGTATACCGCTGTTCAAAACTCATAAATCAATGGACAAAAAACAAAATCGGGGTAACAAACCAAAACCGAGGGAAACGCATTAAATATAAGAGGAGAACAACGACACAACACCGAAACGCAACACACACAGAAACGGACCAAGCATCAGACAAAACACCACCAGAATAACAAATATAACATGAAAACTAAATACATAAATTTGGGACAGACAAGTACCGTGCCACGTCTTAAACACATATTAGGCAATGGGAATATTATTTTTTTTTGTGAAAACAGGTTTTTATGGCATATAACTTATTTGTTAACTGAAACGATAAATATGTGTCTTAATTAACGAGTCATGCTGATCTAGGATTCCCGAGTCTTCGTCTGATTTGTAAATCTACATACATATCACAGAGACATTACGTCGACTGGTTCCTTCAATGTTTTCACTTTGTTCGTATTTTAAAAATAGATTGTCGAGATTTGAACTTCAGTTATTACAGCTTTATTAACACACGATATTTCTTTACTCTTTTGCAGATTGCTAATCTAATGCAGTTGAAGTAAAATATTGTTTCATGCGAATACCAAAAATTAAAGTTATTTGCAAATACCACTCGTTTATCATTTGATTTTTCAAGATAATTGATAAAAATCGAAATAAATAGAATACGCAATCGAAATGCGAAATCCAGGAGAAAAAGCAGAATCCATCAACACAAATGAAATTACCATATTCATTTATTCGTTTTAAAGACAGCGATGTACTTTCAAACTTAAGAAAATATGTGAGCCAAGGCGCCGTGTTGAAGGCCGTACATTGATCTATAATGGTTTACTTTTATAAATTGTTATTTAGATGGAGAGTTTTCTCATTGGCACCACATCTTCCTATATCTATATAAGTAACAAAATATGTCAATACTGACGTTCTGACTACAAAGTTAGTGAAATCAATAGGAACTACACTATCTATCATGGAATTAAGATTATTTGAAAGCATGGCGTTTATTTTACTGATTGGGGATAAAAGTCCTAGTAGTCTTGGGCACTTGATGTCAGAAAATGGGATTTCAATTCGCCGTTTCAGAACCTAATGCATTCTGGGTAATATTTTCAAAAGCGTACACCAAAACGTAGTAATTGGTTAAAATCGTTCGAAACAATGTAAATTCAACCAATGACATAACGTTTTTTTTTTCATTTTGGAGTAAGAACAACGAGATTAACTATAATCCTTTAAATTCCGAAAAGGCAAATTGGTTTATTGTTCCTATTTCTTTATTTTCAATTCTGAGATTTTATATTTGTCTTAGCCGTTATTGGATTTTAATTTCGTAATCAATATTTAAAAATATAAAAATAGAGATATTTTGTATGAATGTCAATCAGTCAACTATTGACAAAGTTAGAATGATGTAGATGTAAGCAATTGAAGTCATCTGCACGGGATTCGACATTGAGAAAAAACCATACCATAAGGTCAGTTATAATAGGCCCCGATATGAAAAATATATAACAGGTCGATTTAGAAAACTAACCGGATAATTCATAACACAATCATAAAAGGAATACAAAATATGACCGAAATGATTCAACGACAACTACTGAACTACAGGCTCCTGAGTTTGGACAGGAACATAAACAATGTGACGGGATAAAACAAACTTCCCCTTACACCGTGATGTTACAGAAGAAACCATTAAAATCTGTCTTAAAAGACAAACTCGTCATAAGGATGCAAATGGAAACAAAGAAAAAAACCCAGAGTGAACATTGACGGGCACTTATACATCCCAAAAATAAAATAACACCAAAAACAGAGTTCTCGCAGTCATGGACAGACAATTCAAGGCGAATAAAGCCTTTTTATAACATCATGATGTATAGTTCTGGATACGTACGATAGTTTGTTATATATCAAAGGTAAACATATAGATATAGGAAGATGTGGTGTGAGTGCCAAGTAGACAACTCTCCATCCAAATAACAATTAAAACCAAAAAAAAAACCAACATACATGTAAATACACATACAACATACATGCTTCTATTTATGCATCTATCTAGGTGTGATTAACCATAGGTGTTCTTTTTATTTTTTGTGTCGTTCGGATTGTGTCTCAATTCATTTGAAACGAATAAGATATATGATATGAGTGCTTATGAGCTACTCTCCATCTAAGTGAAGCCGTTGAAAATGTTTACAATTATATTTCAAAATACCGCCTTCATCTCAGAGCCTTGATTCACAACAAACAGCAAGATATAAATGACGAGTGTAAATCAAACGAAAAAGGAAAACCAACGGTCTAATCTATATAAAAAAAATAAGTAACGATAAACACCAATCATCATTAACAACAAATAACAACCACTAAACGACATGCACAAGTCTTAGGACTTGAGCATAAACATGCACCGGGTTTAAATGTTTAACTTCCACCAACCTTCACCTAACCTGATACAGAATGTTTTTTGTGATAGTGTCTCTTTTTCGATGTGTGTTGTAGTATAATATATTATTAATGATTGACTGAATATAAATTGTCGAGCATTTATCGAAACTAAGACCTTACACCTATGCTTGGAACAATACGTAATTTTTAAGGAGTTATTTTATTGTTTAAATAGTAGTTACATTAATGGTACATTTTTCTAATGATGGTTTATCATTAGTCTTTACATAAATAACTTGTCTGGTATCTAAATCAAAATTTTTGGAAATGAACATATTTGTTTTCACTCGACTTGTTCGTTAATAAAGCTACATTAACGAAATTTTTTAAGAGACCAATGTTTCAACTCCCTCAGGCAAAGTTGACTTTAGAATAATTTGGCTATTTATTGTAGGTATTTTTGGCTTTGAGCGTTCCTGATAAAAGTAAATCCAGAAAAACAATTCGAACGTATCAAATTATTAAACGTGTTGTTTTCAATTTTTATACGCCCGTCGTCTTTTAGACGGGACGTATTATGGTATACCGTTGTCCGTCCGTCCGTCCGTCGTCCACACTTCGGACAATAACTCAAAAACACTTTCGTCAATTTCCATGAAACTGGAAGTGAATTGATTATATCTATTGACATAAGCTCCCTTTCGGTTTTTTTTAAATTTCAGATTTTAAGTTTTGGATTTTTGGGGCTTTATTCATAAAAAAAAGGGGGGGATTTTCAACACTTCGGACTATAATTCAAAAAGGCTTTCACCAAAGTCCATGAAACTTTGGTGAATTTTTTATATCTATTGATGTAAGCTCCCTTTCAATTTTATAAATTTCAGATTTTAAGTTTGGGATTTATGGGGCTTTATTAAAAAAAAAGGGGGGGATTTTTAACACTTCGGACAATAACCCTTAAAGGCTTTCACCAATGTCCATGAAACTTTGGTGAATTGTTTAAATCTATTGATGTAAGCTCCCTTTCAATATTTATAAAATTCAGATTTTAAGTTTTGGATTTATGGGGCTTTATTCATAAAAAGGGGGATTTTTAACACTTCGGACAATAACTCAAAAAGGCTTTCACCGATGTCCATGAAACTTTGGTATATTGTTTATATCTATTGATGTAAGCTCCCTTTCAATTTTTATAAAATCCAGATTTTAAGTTTTGGATTTATGGGGCTGTATTCATAAAAAAGGAGGATTTTTAACACTTCGGACAATAACTGAAAAAGGCTTTCACCAATGTCCATGAAACTTTGGTATAATGTTTATATCTATTGATGTAAGCTCCATTTCAATTTTTATAAATTTCAGATTTTACATTTCCGTGTTATGAATTTTTATGCTTAAAAAAGGGGGGATTTTCCAATTTTGGGACTATAACTAACACTTTCACAAAATTTTATGCAACTTTGATAAATTGTTTATATCTTTTGACCTTAATAGTGTCAATTTTTTGGTGCATTTTTATTTATTATTATTTTTTTTTTTTTGGGGGGGGGGGGGTATTTGACAGGCCTCACACTATTTCTAGTTGATCATATAAATTTATTCAAAGCATAAAAGACAAGTTAAAAGCGCAACGGGCGTATCATGCGCTAAAGTGCAGCCCTTTATTTTACATCACTGGATCGATACCTCTGCTGGTGTACTATAAGTTCCTGAGGATATCACCAGTAGTCAGTACGTCGGTACTGACATGATTAAACAAACTTTTTAAAAATTGTCCGACTTTTTTTCATCTGAAGAGTTGATAAATCATTTTATATAAACTAGAAATATTTCCAGGAATAATATGACCACATTTTAATTACGTTTATTTACTAAAAAATAAATGCTGCTTTGTATACAGAAAATCAAAGAGAAAACTTGATATAATACAAAAATAGGCACGCAGCGACAATTTTTCAAAAGAACCTTATAGACGTGAAATTACTATTTGTGCAGTAATGTTTTTCTCTTGTTTTTATGAAATAATGGTGTTCAATTAAGTTATCTTGTCGAGCATGTAGGAGAACAGATGTATTTTATATACAATTTCAAAGTCAAACTTTATTTTCTTCAATTAAGAATTCTCATTGAACCTTTTCAAACCCATGCTGATATCTTTTTTTTCAAATTTTCACCTTAATAGTTATCAAAAGTACCAGGATTAGAATTTAGTACGCCAGACACGCGTTTCGTCTAAATATGACTCATCAGTGACGCTCATATCAAAATATTTATAAAGCCAAACAAGTACAAAGTTGTAGAGCATTGAGGATCCAAAATTCTGAAAAGTTTAAGTTTAATAATCATTTGTTTAAGGAGAAATGGTTTCCAATTACATTCCTTGTACATTTATGTTATGTAAGACACCATATTGATATATTTCCAGCAAATTCTAATTCAGACCATAATCCTGTGCCATTATGAATGAAATTTGTTTCAGAATCTAAATGGTTATAATTGGCATTCTATACAAAAATAAAGACCTGGTGCAATTTAGAAACATGAACAATGGCAAAAAAAAATCTACCGCAAATTTATAGACTTGATCTTTCATATATCTCGTCTTTTATATATCTTCTTTCTTTATTTTTATTATAAACCAGCTTTGATAAGTGTTCGATATGACTATATATTTTTAGTACTGTTTTCGTACTATGAACAACCAAATTTTTTTGTAAAAAAAAAATCCGTTCTCCATTACTGTTTACCTTACAACAAATTGATATTCATTTTAAGTGTGAAATTTTTCTATTTGACGGTATTTTGTTTCAGACTACGGTTGTTTTGTACATCTCACCCCTTATTTTGTTATTTTGTATATACATTGTGTCGAAAATCAAATTTATTCGCTCGATATTTTTAGTTTAAACATATTTATTTATAGTGGATTGGGAAACAAGTTTTACAACTTATATTAATCCTTTTCCACTTTGCGGGTGCGAGTGCTGTCTTGTAGCGGCATTAGCCTACTCTTTTTCGAAATCTACAAGAGTGTCTTTAACGTGCAAGAGATATGACTCTCTCTTAACACGGGTCAGCCATTTATCGTCCCGATCCGACGGACTATCATCGTTTCCTTAAGACCATACTCGCAAATGGTGTCAAGGGAGAGCCGAAAATTGGATTCCTGAAATTTTCATCCCAAACGGGAATCGAACCAGGAACCCTTGTGTTAGTAGTCCGATGCCCTAACCACTACACCACGGCTATTCGCTCGATGTATATTCACTTGTTTGTGTTAATATGTCTTTTGATTGAGTTAAGGTAGCACAATACAAAGATTTTATAACTCTAACTACCAAGTTTTAAAATGCTGTAACTTTCTTAATAATGCTTGAAAATTTATAAAAGTGGTAGTTTTGGATAGCTAACAGATTACTCTTTCAAATTAATGCATTGTTAACATTATGCAACAATTATGTAACCAATTATAATGTTAACGGTGTCTAAAATATTTTTCACCAAATTTCCACTTTCAAATGAAATTAGCTTCTGCATAGGTATCCCTAGAGGCTTGATTTTATTATATGTTGTTCCTATGGCCATTATCTACAAAAGGGTGTCTCAGATTTCAGATAGAATGTATAGAACAAATTTTACACCTAATTAAACATTATCTTCTTTTATGTGGTTAGGATGTTTCACTAATTGGAGATTTATGAGAGAAAAGAATACCATAGAGACAATCTGAGACACCCTTTTGAAGCCCATGATGTGTTGATTAAGATTTCGTTAAAATTTTCTGTATAGTTAAAGAGATGAAAGAGCTAAATTCATTCAAGTGACCGTACCCAGATTTTGCCACTAATTACATAATAATTGATTACATAATGATTGCAAAATAAAAATATTACATTCATTTAAAAGATTAATCTTTTATCTATCTATATGTACCTCTTTTATTATTTTCTATGCATTCATAAGAAAGTTACAGCATTTCAAATGTTAGTGATTGGAAGTAAAAAAATCTTTGTATTGTGCTACCTTAAGCCATTACAATTGATATTTTATAGTGGGCTTTTCTATGGTGTGATGTTACATGATTGTTTCAGGAAAAGGTAAATTTTATTATCAATGAAAAAGTTTGATCCCGATGAATTTATGTGCACCCGTCCTTATACAGGAACCTGATTTTCAGATGTTGTCGGTGATTGGTGTGTTTTTCGTTTCTTGTTTTTTTTTACACAGATTAGACTGTTGGTTATTCCCATTTGAACAGTTTTAGAGTCTAGTCATTTTGGGACCCTTTATAGCCTGCTGTTTGGTCTAAGCCAAGACTACGTGTTGAAGACCGTACTTAGATATTTAATGTTTTTTTTACAAATTAGACTTGGAGGGAGAGTTGTCTCATTGGCACTCATACTACATCTTTTTACAATCATTTTAGAAAATGGGGTTTACCTGAATAATCCTAAAGTCTACATTATAACTTTCACTCATGTTGGCCATCACTAGTTTGTTAATAAAAAGTGTTAAAACTTGCATTTCGTCAATTTATTCATAAAAAACAAATAGTGTTTTCAGTTGTCATACTTTTGTGAAGATAAACAGCTAACAAAAAAGATATATCCCCTTTTTACGCCTTTAAAGTTCAAAATTAATAAACAAATAAAGAAAAAATGTCAATGTTTTGTATGATATTATTAAATTCATTACTCAAAGTTGCATTTTCATTTATCAAAAAATGTCAAATAATGGCGCAGCTTGATATGACCGCTGAGGTGAACTCTGAACAGTTGGGGAAAGATGAGGCTCTGAATTTGGATTGTGATTAAATATCTGACACACCATAGGTTTCTGATACAGAATGATGTGGTTTGATTGAACTTGAAAAAATTAAATTTACCTATTATGGGCCAATATCCAAAATTTAAATACATGATTTGATTTAGCATATCAAAGAATCCGAAAAATTCATACAAGGTTTGATTTTGGGCCCTTTTGACCTTAATGAAGACCAATTTAAAACGGAACCTCTAATCAAAAATATAAATAAATGTTTAGATTCAGCATATCAAAGAACCCTTAGATTTCAATTTTTGTTAAAATCATGCTCAAGGTTAATTTTGAACCCTTTGGACCTCATGTGAACCCATTCAAAAACAGGGCCCAAATTTCTAAAACTTAATACACGGTAAGATTCAGCATTTCAACGAATTCCAAGAATTCAAAAATTGAACTCCATTGATATTGGTCAAGAAATAAGCAATCTATACATTTTAGAAAAGTCTTGGTTTTTTGCCACTTTTTTATTCCAATTCATAAACACTTTGGGCAATAACCCCCAAAATTAATGTATATAATACTACCATAAAAGATTGAATGTGAAATACCTGAACGCATAAGATGTCTTCATGTTTATTCATATTTACAAATAATCGATGGTAAAATTGAGTAAATAATTGAAAAATCATCTCTTTTGTCATAAACTTTGGTATTAAGCATTCCGCTAAAGACCAAGATTCATGAAAGAGCAGTGTTCATTGATAGTTTTAGCTTTATTTGATTTCAAATTGGCAGGATAATTTTTTTAGTATTCATACTACAGGCTGCATTATTGAGACGCAAAATATCATCCACATATCGTTTAGGTTTTTCAATTATTTTGAAATCAGATGTTGTTTCGATGGGTCTTTGCTGATTTTAATCATAAATTGTAACTCATAACAATACAGAAACATGTCTGCAATAAGTGGTGCACAGTTTGTCCCCTTGAAATCCCGATAACTTAACGATATACAGAATCTCGATAGCGAACAAAATGTTATCAAGTGAATATTCAAGGGCAGTTAAGTATCAAAGCATGTCCAATTGACATAGTTTTTTTGTTTGGTGTTACTTCAATATGACATAAAAGAGTTTCAAAATATATGTTCGCATTCTGACTTTTTAAATGTCCATTTTATGAGGTGAGTGAATTTTTCTTAATAAGATTATAAGTCAAAGTGGTAGATAGGGTTGAAAAATTTTAAATTTGAACAGATTCAAAATCACTAATATAAGCATGTAATTTATCAAGTACTTCCAACAAATTTTGACACTCCAAAGGTAATTAATCGCACTATTCTTAAAGGCCTTATTTGAACAATTTATTATCAGGTTTTTGATTGTATCAAGTGTTCTAGTAAGTAGAATATATATTTTAGAAGTGGAACAATGGCTTGAAGACATAATAAATCTACATTTTAAGGAGTTTTGTGCAGCTTCAAATGCCAGTACATAGTTGGAACTTTCTTTGTTTTTCTTTCTGCTTGTAAAGAAGTAGCTATTTGCCGATAATGGAGTCAGTTGAAATAAAGGTGAATTCGTGATTCCCTTTTGCAGAACCTCAATGTAAAATTTACGTCAAACAATAATGATATTATTAGCAGCCTTATCATCCGGGAATAAAACAAAATCCTTTGCGAGTTTTATGTTTGATATGAGAAATAGGACTATTATGGTTGTTGTAAGGAGTAATAATTAATTAAAAATAGAATCGAAAGATTTCTTTTCAGCTACTTCTCGTTTTATCCATTTTGAGCAGTATGTATAAATGTATGTACCGTACCGTATGGCACAATGACAAGCTCAAAATTTTATTCTTAAATACGAAATGTTTCATCTGCCTAAAAGTCCAACACTGAATATAGAGCTCTTACCAAGGCAGCCTGTGTAAGTTATTTGGACAATCTATAAAAGACAAATTAAACTTCTAATTATGAAACGTGTGTTGGTATAGTAACTGACAAATCCTCTATTACTTTCATCTGGATCCGTGACATAATAAAAATGCCGCCAGACGAAAAAAGACAAACAATATATTTTAACTAACTGGTGTAATTTTATAAATTCAGTGCGATTGCAATTGCCTGCAGACGTCTCGCTCTCTTAAATTAACTATGAGCTAAGTTATTACAACATTTTCATTTCAATGTTGAGTTCAATCGTGGAAAAACGTTTTTTATAAGGTTTAATTGAAAATAAAATCTTAAAAAAAACATGTTTTAATTTAAATGCCTTTAATTTTACTTCGTTAAATGCGCACATGTGCACAATTGCTATTTTATTTCATTTTGACAACTGTTGCAATAGAATACACTATATTTGAATTAACTGCAGTTTATCGAATGGATCAAAATTAAATAGATTTTCAGTATTTTTCAAAAATTTAAAACTTAACACTTAATATCAAAATAAATATTCAATGTTTCAGACAGTCATGCAAATATTTGAAATCGCTTTGATAATGAGTTTCCTTTTTCAAAACGTGAGGCTTGCTGTTAAGAAATATCATACAACTAAGGAATTCTTCAGAGTAGATAAAAATAAAGAAATAAGGTCAATGGATCTCGAAGTTATAGGTAGTATGTCTGAAATTCAATGTGCCGCATTCTGTGAGGAAAACAGTGATATCTGCTGTGAGATTACTTATGTAAAATCTAGTAGAGAGTGTAAACTGGAACCCTCTGGTTGCTGTCAAATGGAATTCAATAACGTTTCTGGTTCAAACATTCTACATCCCGGTCGAAAATTTAGCGGTAAGTCAAACATGTGCTTTATGATCTTATGTTAACCGAGAAACTTAATGACAGAATAATAGAACCCCTTGACTAACTACCATACATACTTGGTTTCCACATGGATAAATATATTAAATTCTTTAAACTCTACACGTGAAGCTGTAATTATTTCCGCAGCCACAAATCATAATATCTTTTAACTTTACAACAAACTCTCGACATTTTAATATATGACTGAATTAGTTGTTTTTTTAGCCTCTTTTTTTTTAAAGTATTATGATTGTCATCTGATGAAATCCCTCAATGAGTTAGATGGACAGTTTTCTCTACATTCAATATCTTTCCGAGCCGTTTTGTCAGTCGTGTTTAGCGTTATAGGGGGAGTATTACATGTCTCATCTTTATATTGACCTATCGTGTACCCAAGGTAGTTAAAGGAAGTCAACTAAGGAGTGCTGTGAATGATTAGGTATAATATGTTTGTGTTGGATTTATTAATAATTTATGAACAACTGCAGTATGTTTATGCACAATATTAACTTTGAAACACATTTTTTGGAAGGAATTTAAAAAGGCTTCCAAAGGAGTAGGTCCGGTAAGAGCCCTTTTTGGCCCCAAAATATAGCAGTTTTACAAAATTGTTAAAATGTAAACTTTAAGTTATTTATTGGATAGAAGAATGGTTCTGCTACATACATATTGGCTGTTTTTGACAATACAATGCACACATATTGAGTACTAGCACCATTAAGTGATGCTAAATTACTGAAATCTTCACAATTCCAGCATTTTAGTTAAATTTTAGACGGTTTTCGTGTAAAACGAAAGTGGCCGCATTCGTGTTCATCCAAAATATTGAAATTGAAGTTGTTTTTAATAATAATACATAACATATATAAAGATTGAAGATGAACACGGATGCGGCCACTTTCATTTTTGACAAAAAACCATCTGAAAAGTGAAATTTTTTCGCATATTTGGTAGATTTTTCCTATTTTAACTTGAATCGGATCGTTTTTAATGACTAAATGAGTTAAAATCTTTCACAAAAAATAATTGATTCAAATGAAATAGACACTTAAGTGTTTAAAAATCGGTCAAAATCTTTCGTCAGATGAAACTGATATTTGAGGCTAAAATCGGTCCTTACCGGACCTACTCCTTTTCATAAATTTGATGTAAAATTGCGGTGGGCATGGATACTACCAATAAGCTCTGTTCGATGATAGTCATGTTACCATTTGACGTAAATTTCTAAAACAGAATAATAAAGTACTAATATTACACATACCTGTTTTGTCCAGGATTTTATTATAAAAAGTGTTAAATGTAGAAAATGTTAGTATGTTCGCCTATGGAAGAATAAAAACTATTACTATTTCCAATATATTACAAGTTACACCTGTAGGGTTGCTTGTAAAAATGTGAACCTGCTCTTAAAATGATTTTTTTGGGTGCTGCACATCTGTTATGGCCGAGGCACTATATACTGCATTTCAATTTTGATTCATTTATTGTGCATACGATTTTATTGAGGGAAATACATGAAAAAGAAGGAAGTAGTACGCCTACAAAACCACCTGATAGAATTTACGGAAAGGACACTCAAAAATCATTTTATTTTCCGAACTTTCTCACTAAAATTCAAAAGGAATTACCTTCAGGAAAGATAACAAACTTAAGTTGTCTCCTAAGTCTAACTTTAGAGTAGAGAGCCAACTGAAGAGGTGCAAGGCGACTATATGTCTTTATTCCCTTATCATGCATATTGTTTTGACGATTATTTTCTATTTTGTAAACCCCAAGATATATAAGGCCACGTCGTAACAAAATGCGAAAAATTGCAAACGAGAAAAAATAAATTCGATTTATAATAAACAATAGACGAACAATAGAAAGCAATGACCTCCATTAAATTAGAGAAACAAGAATGATTGTGTGCCCTATATATGGCAGTGTACTAACGAGGCGAATTATATAAAGTGGATTATTCGGATTAGCGGCTTTTTACCTTAGACAGGTACGTGAAGCATGTGGCAGGGTTAAGCATATTTGCTAGCAATGAATTTCTGTGTGCCTGTTCAAAATCAGAAATCTAGTGCGTTTTTGACTTAGACCTAAATAATGGTTTTGGTATTTAAAAAAAATGTGTCGATTGCAGAACATTGATAGTTCTTGTCTAATTGTTACTTTGAAGTGCTTTTTAATGCGGGAGAGGAGGTTCTGGTGTTGCTCTAAATAAATTGTACACATACCTTTTTATTGTTTCTTATACTGTGTATTAATTTTTAGAGGTCTTTGATTTGTGCTGTTGTGTTTGCTGTAATGTTAATCGTATTTATAACTTATCATTTTCAGACTATATCACTACATTGTCTGTAACAAATGGTGGCGTTTTTGGTGATTGGACTTACCAAGAATTTTGTACCAAAGGTCATTATGCCGTTGGTTACAGAATGAAAGTATGTATATGTCCATGGTAACTATATTAAACTTACAGTTGTGTATCGACGTCACTAAGAAGTACGCACTACATGGTGTGGAGGCGCGAGAGTTTCATTTTTATTTATTTGTTTAACGTAGAGAAATATCAAAAGCGAAAATAGAAATTATCAATCTTTCTTTTTTTATTTTAACAGAAGGAAGTCCAGAATGGTTAACGTAGTCAGTGGTTTTGTTTAATATGTGGGTTTGTTTTCGACAGCTGCTTCAAATACCAATTTCTCGAAATTAAAAAGCAGGAGCGTAATGAAAAGTCTGTGTCTTTGTTTTTGTTTTTGTGATCCAATCAATTGAAAATGTGGCGGAAAATGATTCTCTCTAGTTTTTTCATACATATAACGCCGGTTCCTTTTTTTCTCAAAAACTATGAAAAATAACAAGGATTGTATATAAATGGCTATTACTTTATCTAATAAAATTATGTATAGAAAGTTGAGGTTGGTTGGCATAATTTCTATTAGAACATCATGGATAAAACTATAGGATTCAGAATATCTGACATAAAGACATTAACAAGAGTAGCTGTACATTGATTTAGAGTGTATATGCTTCCTGGTATCGTCATATATAAATTGAATACGTTTGATCGAGTACATCATTCATTTTCAATATCACCAATTTAAATCTTAATCTCCTCATGCATGCCTTTGTTAATGAGGCCTATATACGAAGTTATATCAACTTAAGAATGTAAAAGAAGCACATTGACTAAGGACATATTCCCGGGTCAACATACTTCTCTAGATCGATATCACATCATAGTTACCTTAATCAAAGGCTACACTTGTTATATTATTAATCAACAACTATTGCATGAACAATGTGAAATTTCTAGAATGTTTTTTTTTAATAACATGCATGTTGTATGTGCCCTATGCAACTCACTGTTGTTGACCTACGAAAAGCTTAAACACAACAATATTGGCAGGCAAACTGAGTGCTTTAAATACAAATGGACATATAATGATTAACCTTCTTTTTCTAAAATTGTTATTTGGAAAGAGAGTTGTCTCATTGGCACTCACACCACATCTTCCTTTATCTATATAATCATGTTATAACCAATCACACATTCTTAGAGATATTCGATTAATGATATCCATCTGTTTGGTATGCTCGAAAATTAATGAAATTAAAAAAATATGAATATCATGAATATTCATACGTTAAATCATCTCGAGACTTCAATATCAGCCCCAGGCTTTAGCTGAGGGACGATAGTGGTCGAGGGATGATTCCGGGATCTATATGGAAAAGACATGTTATAATCTATTTGTCATCTTTTTAAGTCTTGCAGAAAAGGGCAAAACGTTCAATTAAAACTATTAAATTAACCCCAACAGGTAAAATAAAAAAAAAGTCACATTTCCATTAATGTTTTTTTTTTCATTTAGTGCAAACAAATTTATTGTACCAGTTTGCTTTTTTTTTTAATAAGGTGATGCAAAAAAGCGAGAATTTGGCATAATTAGGGCTAAATCGATTAAAGTTGGTTGGACATTGTCACTTCTGGCCATTGTAGCAAAATTCTCATATTTAACGTCACGCCATTTGGAATCGGTCACAATAACAAAAAACCACCACTCGTTTGCCCCGGACTGCAATATGAGTAGGACAATTTTGCGGTTATTACATATGCAAAACCCATTTGTTTCGTAACAGATATGTGATGATACGATATATATATTATATACGGGGTCCGTACATTTGCATGGGATGAGTAGGTGTGAGATAATATAATTGCTAGTTTTTTTCCCTTGAATGACAGATTGAAGGGCCAGACGACGATAGAACAGAACTGACTGCTATCGAAATTATCTGTGGAAGCAGAGGTGGTTTTCCTTGTGGTGAAACATCAAGTTCTGGTCAGCAGGGATGGGGTGATTGGACAGAGGAAGTACGTTGTCCAACTAAAACATTGTTGGTCGCATTCTCCCTGCAAGTGCAACAGTACAATGTAAGATGTTTACACTATAATAAATATATATGTGTTTGGACAGAAATTTAACGCGTCTATATCTATTGTTTACACTGCATAAATTACTAAACAAGAAGCTATCAAAAAAATCTCTCATTGGAGTAACTTTTTATTAAATATACAATTATAATTTTTTATTGTTTAGTGTCTTTAAATATCATTTTTATTTCACGCGTCTACATCTATTGTTTACACTGTATAAATTACTAAACAAGAAGCTATCAAGTTGTTTGTATCATCGTTAGCGAGGTATAACTCCTGTTTCGAGCCGGGTACAAATACAGCTGATATGTAAATCCATCTATTTGATCACCAGTCAAGGTGATACACTAATGAAAACACATATATTCATAATTACTCTAAGTATCAGCACAACAATGTTTAATTTGCGAACTTTAAAAATCATGAAATTATAAATCAAAACCGAAAAACACATAATATATATAGCGCGCCGGCCATAGTGTAAGGCAATTTGGGGCCAGAATATTTCAATTGCATGAGTTCAATTCCCAGCCAGGGAAGAAAAAAAAAATTGCTTGACTTATTTAGAAATCTAGCATTGTTAGGCTGTTATATATAGAAGTATTATATATAACTTCATTTGGACCCATATTTTACCAACTTATTTTTGTATGTTTTCTCTGTTAAGCAGCGTGAAATCAGAACTTTCATCTTTTTTCAATTGTTTTATAGGTTGGAATTGATAACACAGGTGCCAACTACGTCAAATTCAAGTGCAGATATTTTAAATATGACGCCGGTTACTTTGATCTGAGCTATCCACCCGGTTATGGTACGTACGGTTCTTATGGCGAATGGAGTGACGCTTGTCCAGTAAACAGTGCGATATGTGGTATACAAACTAAAATCCATGGCGGAAGTCCTTACGGACAAGACGATACCGCACTAAATGATGTTAGATTTTTCTGTTGTGAATAGAAGACTACTGCATGTCACTATAGCAATATGTACAATAATTATTCTAATGCATTTTTATGAAAGAATCATTTTCATTGGCTAAAAGATATCGATTAATCCACAGTTGACCAGTTGTAAGTTCGTAACTATGGAGGGATCCCCATCTTGAATTCATTGGATCAACAAATGTTAATCACTGCAATATTCTGATGTTGTTACGGAATGTCAGAAATATAGGATATAATACAAAAAAGTTACCTTTACTTGTTAAATGAAAAGCCCGGTCTTTATTTTTTTCACAGCCGAAAATTTGCAAGGTGTTCATGACTGTGTTTCTATCCACGAATTTTCCCTATTCAACACTTTTGTAGTCAATCAGTTATTAACACCAGATGAAACCAAACCAAAATGGGAAAAGGTTACACTTTCACATACGCAAATTTTCAAATGTTTTACATTTTAAAATTTCTCATTTTACGAAGAGGGTAGACAACAAGAACCCAAGTGTGTTCATCATCATCATCATCATCATCTTCCAATAATGGTCAGGAGTCGTAGACGACTGTAAATATTGACCAGGCGTAGGTCTGAGGGAGCCACTCTCCACACAGGTTTTATATGTACAAAAAAAAAGCTTGTATTTACAGTTAAAACTATCTACATCAAATGGTGGTTTATGTGGTTGTCCTCAGGGCCGCCGCTGCATGGAGGCTGGCCTTGAAGTCGTCCAGAGTGGATGAGTTGGTCACCGTTGTTGGTAGCTGGTTCCAATTCTGGATAGTGCGAGGAAAGAAGGATTGTCGGTACACTTCTGTTTTGGTGTAGATCTGCCTCAATCTGTTTGCCCCTCTGGTTCTGGTGTCACTTTTGTTGATGATGCTGTTGGCTTCTGGTATGGAAATCATACCATTGATGGCCTTGTACATGATCAATAGGCGATGGTCCTTACGTCGATCTTGTAATGATTCCCATTTCAGAAGCTGAATCATGTTGGTGACACATCCAGGAGTTTTGTCTCTGTAGTTATTACAGACATAGCGGGCTCCCCTTCTTTGCACTTTGTCTAGTCGGTTTATGTCTTCCACTTTGTATGGGTCCCACACAGCGGACGCATACTCCAATGATGGTCGAACCATGGATCTGTAGGTTGTTTCTCGGACTGTTTTGTTACAGTCCCTGAAGTTGCGGCGCAAGAATCCTAGAGTTCTTGATGCTTTGGCTGCTGTTATCTCTGTGTGCTTTTTCCAAGTTAAGTCTTCGCTAAGAGTAACACCAAGATATTTGCTGCTGTCCACAACTTCGAGTTGGTGTCCATGTAGGTGGTACTGTGTCTCCAAGATGTTTTTTCGGTTGGTGCCTATTCTTATGACTGTGCATTTAGCAGGGTGAAAGCTCATCTGCCATACATGTTCCCATTGCTCTAGGGCAGTCAGGTCTTGTTGAAGATTAATTGCATCTGCTTGATTCCTGATGTGCTTATATAACAAGCTGTCATCGGCAAAAAGGCAAACTGCAGAAGATGATACTGTGTCAGGCAGGTCGTTAATGTATACCAGGAACAAGAGGGGACCTAGGACAGTGCCTTGAGGAACTCCAGACAGAACATCTAGCTTCTCTGTGTTGAATTGCACCCCTTCCTCTTTACTCGAAGATGTCTATGCATATCGCTAGATAAATTTGTAAAATGTAGATAGAAAAGTAAAGATTTATCAACTTTGAGCATTTATTTGTTAACTTCATTTTACAGATCTCTATGATTTTAACAATAAAGTCATTATAAACATCTGCCGATCTGGAATGAGATCTGGACTATCTTTCAGCTTTAAGTTAATGAAAACATTTAAACATAAAACCTACCGAATTAGACTATTTACCGGATGTGTAATCACATAAGCAACACGACGGGTGCCGCATGTGGAGCAGGATCTGCTTACCCTTCCGGAGCATCTGAGATCACCCCTAGTTTTTGGTGGGGTTAGTGTTGTTTATTATTAAGTTTTCTATGTTGTGTCATGTGTACTGTTGTTTTCTGTTTGTCTTTTTCATTTTTAGCCATGGCGTTGTAAGTTTGTTTTAGATTTACGAGTTTGACTGTCCCTTTGGTATATTTCGTCCCCCTTTATTTAAACAATACGGCTTAATTTTAATGGGTATGGGGAAAGTTCATACGGGATACGGGTTACACACATTCTTCACCGTACCAGCTGTCAATATGATTTGCAAACACGTGCTTAAAGTAAACTATCTAATAATGACGACCTTAATATATAAAAAAGAAGATGTGGTATGATTGCCAATGAGACAACTATCCACAAAAGACCAGAATGACACAAACATTAACAGCTATAGATCACCGTACGGCCTTCAACAATGAGCAAAACCCATACCGTTTAGTTAGCTATAAAAGGCCCCGTTAAGACAATGTAAAACAATTCAAACGAGAAAACTAACGGCCTTATTTATGTAAAAAAATGAACGAAAAACAAATATGTAACACATAAGCAAACGACAACCACTGAATTACAGGCTCCTGACTTGGGACAGGCACATACATAAATAATGTGGCAGGGTTAAACATGTTAGTGGGATCCCAACCCTCCCTCTAACCTGGGGGAGGGTTGGGTTTCTTAGAAAAATCTCCTTCTCTGTATACTAGAGAAATCTATCCTGTTGAACTTACTTTAAATAAAGCTTATACTAACAATGAAGCTTAATGCAAAAATCTAAGATAAAAGAGATGATTTTTCATTTCCTATCATTAATCATTCATTTTTAGATTGTGACGTTTCCTTGTCACCATCATAATCTTATGGTGTCCTCAACTCTTACGGTTTGCTCGTGTATGTAACAACGTATTTGATGTTAACGAAAAAAAATATGAATAACTGAAAAAATATTACACCATTTCATTTCATATGTTCAGGTATTTTACATGCAATTTTTATGTTAGTATTCTGTAAATTGATTCTGGGGGTTACGGCCCAGAGTGTTTAGAAATTGGGTCCAAAAAGAGGCTGAACAAATACTTTTCTAGTACTTTGTTATTTTTGCTTATTTCTTGACCAATTTCTATTGGGTTTAATTTTTGAATTCTTGGGGTTCTTTAAAATGCTGAATCTAATAGATATAGGAAGATGTGGTGTGAGTGCCAATGAGACAACTCTCCAGTCTCCATCCAAATAACAATTTAAAAAGTAAACCATTATAGTTTAAAGTACGGCCTTCAACACAACGCCTTGGCTCACACCAAACAACAAGCTATAAAGGGCATTAAAATTACTAGTGTAAAACCATTCAAACGGGAAAACCAACGGTCTAATCACTATAAACAAAACGAGAAACACGTATATATTACATAAACAAACGACAACTACTGTACATCAGATTCCTGACTTAGGACAGGTGCAAACATTTGCAGCGGGATTAAACGTTTTAATGGATCCAAACCTTCTTCCTTTTTCTGAAACAATAGCATAACATCACAACATAGAAAAAACACACTCTAAAATATCAATTGGCAGACTTAACTCAATCAAAAAACGTGTGATTACACAATGAACGAATAAATTTGATCTGCGATATCTGAATACAAATGCATAGTTAGTTAAATATTAGAGACAAACATTCATGATCAAAAAGCTAACAAACAAATTCAAACGAAGCCATGGCAGGACACCACTGAGAAATATTTAACCCTTTGAAAATATTGATCAATATTCACCTTAGAAAAAAACCTGTTTTGAAAATAATTATAATCGTGAAGTTTATACAAATGTTGTAAGAATAAGTGAAAAATTGAAGATATTACAAATAATCAAAGTATTAAGTACTAACCATGTATTAAGTTTTTGTAATTTGGGACCTGTTTTTTTTAATTGGTCCACATGAGGTCCAAAAGGTCTACAATTAAACTTTGTATTTTTATGAAAAATTGTGTTCTATATTGTTATTGTTCAATTTATAAATATGTGGTATATATTATTGATGTTTTAAATACTAACAGTAGATTTGACCTGACTTTTGAACAAACTATGTTGTACACTATCCATCTAACTATTCGTGATATTATTATAGATTATTGGTATCAATATGTTGTTATTAAAAATGAAAATAAAAATAAGTCAGTACAAGTTAGAGAAAAACAAATTTATGACAATTTATATCATAATGAAAATCTAGTAATGTATTCTGGGACAAATACTAGATGCGACATAAAGTTTAGTAGTTTCTGTTTCAAGTATTGCACACATTCGATTAATAGTAATTAAACAATTATCGTTAACATCTGTTTGTTCTCTCCATATTTCGAAATTCTATCATTAGTGGTCAAGGCATCAAAGATAATTTGATAATCAGTAATTACAATAAAGCCTGGGTTTACAATTTGTGTTCAATTCGAACACTTCTTGTATTCTAGGTAGATTTGAATAATTTGAAATAAACTATTAGTTTTTAAGATAATTTCTAATAGTTAAAATAATTTATTTTTCATTGAGGAATGTTTTTAGATCATTAGTATTGTTATTATCATAACTGTTTTATTATATTTTGAATATAAAAAAAAATGTATGTTTCATTTCTATTGATGTTTTGAATGTACAAATGCTTTAAAAAACAATGTATCAAATATTGTAATGTCTTAACTTTATTCTGCATTAAACCATTCGAACACTTATTGTATTGTAAATTTTCCTGTTGCTGATTCCGGCCTCCCTATAATTGATTGTGATTTTGTTTCCCCCTTTATACGTCAATACTATAGTTATGGTTTCATGCTACAATTGACATAATAGCAGTTGAATTATTGAGGTTCTTTGATACGCCGAATCTTATCTTGTTATTAGATATTTAATATAGGGTCCCGTTATCAAATTGGTCTACATTCAGGTCCAAAGGGTCCAAAATTAAACTTGATTTTAACAAAAAGTTTTTAGATTTTAGATCATGGGCCCAGTGTTCAAGTTGGATAAAATTGGGATACAAAATTAAACTTTGTTCGATTTCAACAAAAAAATAATATATTGGGTTCTTTGATATGTCGAATCTAACCATGTATTTAGATTTTTTTTTTAATGTTGGGCCCCTTTTTCAAGTTGGTACCTATTGAGGTCAATAAGGTCCAAAATTAAATTTTTTTTGATTTTAACAAATATTATTTTTTTTTATATGCTGAAACATGCAATATAATATTTGATTATGGGCCAAGTTTTCAAGTTGGTCCATTTTTGGGTCCAAATTAAACTTCGTTTGCATTTCAACAAAAAAAGAATATATGGGATTCTTTGATATGCTCATTCTAATCAGGTATTTACATTTTTGATTGTATGGCCCTGTTATCGAATTGTTCCACAATGAGATCAAAAGGGTCAAAAATTAAACTTTGTTTGAATTTTGGTATTCTTTGATATGCTGAATACAACCATTATTTAGATTTTGGATATTGTTCCATAATAGGTACATTTGGGTTTTTTTAAGCTCAAATAGATCACATTCATTCTGTGTCAGAAACCTATGCTGTGTCAAATATTTACACAATCCAAATTCAGAATTGTATTTTGTCCCAACTGTTCAGAGTTCGACCTCTGCGGTCGTATCAAGCTGTATCCTGTGGAGCATTTTATTTTACATGTCTTGATATATGATAATACAACTTTGAATAATGATACCATACAGTACATTGACATGTTTTCTTTATTTCTTTATTTTTAATTTTTGAGGTGTAAAATATCCTATTTGTTAGCTGTTTATCTTCACACAATTATCACAACTGAAAACACTATTTGTTTTTTATGAATAAATTGACGAAATGCAAGTTTTAACACATGTAATTTACAAAATAGTGATGGTCAACATTGGTGATAGTTATATTTTAAACTATAGTATTATTCAGGTAAACCACATTTTCTAAAATGAAGGTAAAAAGATGTGGTATGAGTGCCAATGAGACAACTCTCCATCCAAGTCTTATTTATAAAAGTAAATCATTATAGGTCAAAGTTCGGTCTTTAACACGGAGTCTTGGCTTACACCGAACAGCAAGCTATAAAGGGATATAAGGGCCACAAAAGTGACTTTAAACATGAACCATTCAAACGGTTTAACCTATATACTAAACGGGAAACCAGAGACACATCAAAAAACGACAAACATTGGACATCAGTTTTCTGACTAAGGACTGGTACAAACAAATACAGCGTGTTCCAATGTTTTTATAGTTACCAACCTTCACCTTTACCTGGAATAATCGTGTAGCATCACATCATAGTAAGACCCAGTACAAAATATCACTGCAAATGTCTTAACTTAACCAAAAGACATATTAACACAAATAGGTGAATATTAATAGGGATAATGATCCGGCTGCGGCGGCTGCGGCGTTAGCTTACTTCTTAAAAGGTTTATATTTTAGTAGGTGAAAGACCTGGATGTTTCATACTTTGTATATAGATGCCTCATGTTACGGAGTTTCCGTCAATCACATGTCCAATGTCCTTGACCTCATTTTCATGGTTCAGTGAACGCTTGAAAAAAAAAAGTTCAGAACTTTTGTAATGTTGAACTCTCTCTTATTATAAGTAATAGGATAACCATATTTGGTATGTGCGTACCTTGCAAGGTCCTCATGCCCGTCAGACAGTTTTCACTTGACCTCGACCTCATTTCATGGATCAGTGAACAAGGTTAAGTTTTGGTGGTCAAGTCAATATCTCAGATACTATAAGTAATAGGGCTAGTATATTTGGTGTATGGAAGGACTGTAAGGTGTACATGTCCAACTGGCAGGTGTCGTCTGACCTTGACCTCATTGTCATGGTTCGGTGGGTAAAGTTAAGTTTTTGTGTTTTGGTCTGTTTTCCTCATACTTTATGCAATAGGTCTACTATATTTGTTGTATGAAATTATTGTAAGGTGTACATGTCTCGCGGGCAGATGTCATCTGACCTTAACCTCATTTTCATGGTTCAGTGGTCAAAGTTAAGTTTTTAAGTTCTGGTCCTTTTAACTAATATTATATGCCAAAAATTAACTATATTGGGTGTATGGAAATATATTATGATCTATATGTCAGTCCCGCAAGTTTTATTTGATCATGACCTCAATTTCCCGGTTCATTGCACAGTGTTAAGTTTTTGTGTTTTGGTCTATTTTTTGTTAAACAATAAGTAATAGGTCAACTATATTTGTTGTATAGAAGAATTGTTAGCTGTACATGTCTGCCTGGCATGGTTCATCTGACCTTGACCTCATTTCCATGGTTCATTGGTCTTTGTTTAGCTATCTTGGTTAATGTTAAGTTTATGTGAAAGTTGTAATAAAGCTTTATACTTAGGACTGTCAACATAATATCAATGATTAGAAAAGAACGCGAGACATTTCAGTGTGTGCATTGACAATAGTCTGAATATATAAGAGAAAGATTTAGAAATGTTTATTTTTTTATAACATTTATTACTTTTAAAGTGTAGGGCATTGTTCTTAAGTTTTATTAAATGAAACTTTATTAAATTTAAATCATGCAAAGGAGATATTTCTTGGTACCTTGAAGCCAACAAGTACCGATTCACTTTGACATTTTGTTTTCAGAAAAATATACACTGGTAAATAAAAATGATTTTGTTGTAAAGTATACATTAATGGAAAACGGAAATATTTTTTACAAAATAATTTTGTTGTTCACAGTAAGAGAACAGAAGTGAAAATTGTAGTCATACCGAGCACTTATAAAAGCGGATTTATATTAAAAATAAAGAGACGAGATATATATGAAAAAAAGATATATTAAAGATAAAGTTTATAAAACGACGGTAGATCTTTTTTTTACATTGTCCATTTTGCTTAATTACACCAGGTCTTTCTTTTTGTATGGAATGCCTATAGATTTAGATTCTGAAACAAATTCTTTCACAATGGCACAGGGTTATGGTCTGAATTATAATTACTGGAAAAATATCAATATGTTGTCTCACATAACATAAAAGTACAGTGAATTTAATTGCAAACCATTTCTCTTTTATACCGTAGTCCCACTAGGCCAATATCGCACTACGATCTGTGAAAAAAATGCAAATTTGGACGAGCGAAGTGCGATCGCGTAAATCGCAGTGAGATCGTAATACGGTCGTGGTAAGGTCTTGGAGATCGTGATGAGCGTGGTCAACATTGAACATGTTCAAAACAAGCGTGGTGCGGTCGTGGCGAAATCAGGTCGTAGTAGAAGCGTCATGAGAGCGCAGTAAGATCGTGGTAAGATCGCAAAGGTCGCTGTACCATCGTAGCGAGAGCGTAGCGAGGACGTGATTCTATTCGGGAAGACTATGCTACGATCTCACAGCGACGTTATCACGACCTCTCTACGATCATCACGTTCTCACCGCGACCCAACTACGCTCCCACTACGACCATACCACGTTTACACCACGCTGTTCATAGTACAATTCCAGCACGCTCATGCCGTCCTCATCACGCTCTTTTTACGACCTGTCTTTGTTCGTACTACGACTTTTTCGAGTTCTTGTCATGCTCATTGTCATCGTCACA
Organism: Mytilus trossulus; assembly: GCF_036588685.1. Lineage (NCBI taxonomy): Eukaryota > Metazoa > Mollusca > Bivalvia > Mytilida > Mytilidae > Mytilus > Mytilus trossulus. The sequence continues at coordinate 2,728,377 of NW_026963340.1, read as the reverse complement.
TAAATGGATAAAATCTTTCCACTTTTTGTTTGAAACATCAATTTCAATTGAACCATGGAAACACAAGACCATGTACATGTAGTAATGGTTCTTCAATAAATAACTCAGATACAAAATCTTAACGACCAAGCCATGATCCATTCTACCATGTTTTGCTCTTCCTCTAAGGTCATATTTGTGTGCAATTTGGATCTTTTGTCCCTTTTCTCCAACTGATCGGCCATGCCTGATACATCTGTGTCATTCCCTTTGACGTCCATTGAAACATCTTCATTTGTTTTTGATGGACCGGGAACAGCACTAGGTTGTAATGTAGTTTTGTTTGGTTGGTTCGACACCTATACGGGATCAGGGTTAGTATCAGAGGCCCCTGCCTCTACCTAAACTTTTTCCCTTCCGCCACGCCCACGAGTTTTAGTTATCTGTGGTGTTTCCGTAAAATATTCTTATAAATGAGAAATAGAAGGAATAAAACAGTATTTATATAGAGTTCGGTGCTGACATTATTGTTGAGAGCGTAATAAGATCGCGGTATAAGCGTGGTACGATCGTAGTAAGGTCGTGGGACGAGCGTGCTATAATCGCATTCGAAGCGTGGTAAGATCGTGTTGCAATCGCATTAATCGGAGTATGGTCGTAGTGAGAACGTGAAGAGCGTAGAAAGGTCTTGATAAGCTCAGTGAGGTCACAGAATAAGCGTGGTGAGAACGTGGTATAATCGTTGCGGGATAGTTGTAGAAGCGTAATGAGGATGTAGTAGCATCGTGAAAGCAACGAAAATGTACATTTTCATGCCGCTCATACCGCGAACCCACCACGATCTGATTTTATTTTAGATCGTGGTGAGCGTAGTGCGATCGTGGTCTAGTGGGACTGGGGCTTAAACAAATGATTATTTAACTTGAAGTTTAAAATAATTCTAAATGATACATTTGTAAGATTTAAAAAAAATCATATCAGCATGGTATTAAAAGGGGTTCAATAAGAAGTCTCAATTAGAGAAAATAAAGTTTGACTTTGAAATTTTATATGAAATACCTCTGTTCTTCTACATGCCAGACAAGATAACTTAATTGAACACCATTATTACATAAAACAGTACATATCTTGCCCCATGAGACAAATCATGACTGCACAAATAGTAATTTCAAGTCTCTAAGGTTCTTTTGCAAAATTCTCGCTGCTTGCATATTTCTGTATCATATCAAGTACTCTCTTTGATTTCATGAAAGAAAGGCATATTTTTTTTAGTGAATAAACGTAATTAAAATAGGTTCATTACTGCAAATATTACTAAATTATATAAAATAATTCATCAAAGTTTCATAATATATCTCTTAAATTGCTCAACAAAGAGAAAGAAGAAAAGTGTATTTTCTATCATGTCAGTACTGAAGCACTGACAAGCAAGCTGGTGATGCTAGAAGGCATAGATAAAGACAAACACATATTACTCAGTAATATAACATAATAAATTTCCAGTTTACAAAACATTCAATTTTTCGAAAAACTAAGGATTTTCTTATCCCAGGCATAGATAACCTTAGCCGTATTTGGCATAACTTTTTGGAATTTTAGATCCTCAATGCTCTTCAACTTTTTACTCGTTTGGCTTTATAAATATTTTGATATGAGCGTCACTGATGAGTCTTATGTAGACGAAACGCGCGTCTGTACTAAATTATAATCCTGGTACCTTTGATAACTATATCTTTTTAAAAAAAATGAAAATTTTACTACTTTTCATCACTAAAATACTTAAATCAAACACTTTTTTTTTCAATTGCAACGTCATTTTCAAATATTACCGAGTGCCAACATTACGAGCATTATCGAAGAAGAGCTGTAAAATAAAAAAAGATGTTCTAAGATGTTAAACAGGCAACCGACAAGACTCAATTTACACGTGAATTAGAGGCGAAAGTAGTTTTTTTTAAGTTAAAATTTAAAGAGCCAAAAATTAAACTAGAGGCCCTAAAGAGCCTGTGTCGCTCACCTTGGTATATTTGAATTAAACAAGGAAGCAGACAATTCATGACACAATTGTGTTTAGGTGATTGTGATGTGTTTGTACATCTTACTTTACTGAACATTCTTGCTGCTTACAATTATCTCTATCTATAATGAACTTGTCCGTGTAGTTTCAGTGGAAAATGTTAGTAAAAATTTACCAATTTTATGAAAATTGTTAAAAATTGATTATATAGGACAATACTTCTTAGGGGGTCAATTGACCAATTTGGTCATGTTGACTTATTTTTTAGTCTTAAATTGCTGAACATTATTGCTGTTTACAGTTTATCTCTATCTATTATAATATTCAAGATAATAACCAAAAACAGCAAAATTTCCTTAAAATAACCAATTTAGGGGCAGCAACCTAACAACGAGTTGTCCAATTCATCTAAAAATTTCAGGGCAGATAGATCTTGACCAGATGAAACATTTTACTCCTTGTCAGATTTGCTCTAAATGCTTTGGTTTCTGAGTTATAAGCCAAAAACTGCATTTTACCCCTTTGTTCTATTTTTAGCCGTAGCGGCCATCTTGGTTGGTTTGCCAGGTCACAAAACACAATTTTTAAACTAGATAGCCTAATAATGTTTCTGGCTATGTTTGGTAAAATTTGGCCCAGTAGTTTCGGAGGAGAAGATTTTTGTAAAAGTTATTTAAGATTTACGAAAAATGGTTAAAAATTGACTATAAAGGGCAATAACTCCTAAAGGGGTTAACTGACCATTTTGGTCAGGTTGACTTATTTGTAAATCTTACTTTGCTTAACATTATTGCTGTTTACAGTCTATCTCCATCTATAATAATATTCAAGATAATGACCAAAAACAGTAAAATTTCCTTGAAATTACCAATTTAGGAGCAGCAACCCAACAATGGGTTGTCTGATTCATCTGAAAATTTCAGGGCAGATAGATGTTGACCTGATACACATTTTTAATTCGAGTCAGATTTGCTCTAAATGCTTTGGTTTTTTTGAATTATAAGCCAAAAACTGCCTTTTACCCCTATGTTCTATTTTTTGCCATGGCGGTCATCTTGGTTGGTTGGCCGGGTCAAAAAACACAAATTTTAAACTAGATACATCAATGAAGATTGTGGCCAAGTTTTGTTTAATTTGGCCCAGTAGTTTCAGAGGAGAAGATTTTTGTAAAAGTTATTTAAGATTTACGAAAAATGGTTAAAAATTGACTATAAAGGGCAATAACTCCTAAAGGGGTCAACTGACCATTTTGGTCATGTTGACTTATTTGTAAATCTCATTTTGCTGAACATTATTGCTGTTTACAGTTTATCTCCATCTATAATAATATTCAAGATAATAACCAAAAACAGTAAAATTTCCTTAAAATTACTAGTTTAGGGCAACAAAAGATTGAAGTTTATCAGCTAGTAAACCTGACGCTCACCGGCCATCACGACATGCCATGTTCCTTTCATTTTCATGGGAGGAAAGCACTGTTTAACTGTTACAAGATATTTAATTTTACATTCTTCTATTTTTGCTATATTTTGATCAGATGCATTCAATACTCTTCCACCAAATTGACTATTATTCCGACGAAACGGAATATATTCCGACATCTTGAAAATATATTTTTCTGGTGTATGGGAGATAACTACCATAGCAACAAACGTCGAATTTCCCTTTTTCCGCTAGAGGCGTTCATTTACGTACCTCTCATCAGATGGATAGAAATAGAAATACACCTCCAAAAAACACAGAATCTGAATTTTCGAAATTCAAAGGCTTTTCTACCTCAGTAATTGATGACGTAAGCTGTATTTGACAAAACTTAAAGAATGTTTGGTCCTCAATGCTCTCACACTTCGTACTTTATTTGGCCTTTTTACCATTTTTTTATTTGAGCGTCACTTATAAGTCTTTTGTAGACAAAACGCGCGTCTAGCGCAAATACAAAATTTCCATCCGTTTTTTTATGATGAGTTTATTTACATACATGGACATATTAAAATTATTCTTTTACACATTTCGAGAAATCAACAAATTGCTATTTGGCGCTTCATGTTGCTATTGGTGTTGACATAAACTTGCAAAGGAGTAGGTCCGGTAAGGACCAATTTTGGCCTCAAATGTCAGGTTCATCTGACGAAAGATTTTTACCACTTTTTAAACACCTAAGTGTCTATTTAATTTGATTCAATGTGATTATGTGAAATATTTTAACTGATTTTGTAATGAAAAACAACCCGATTCAAGCTTAAATTGATATGAAAAATCTACCAAATATGCCGAAAAATTCCAATTAGATCGTTTTCGGAAAAAATGAAAGTGGCCGCATCCGTGTTCATCCTCAATCTTTATATATGATATGTATTATCATAAAATACAACTTACATTTTATTATTAAGGATGAACACGAATGCGGCCACTTTCGTTTCATACAAAAACCGTCTAAAATTTAACTAAAATGCTAGAATTGTGAAGATTTCAGTAATTTAGCATCGCTTAATGGTGCTAGTACCTGATACGTGATCATTGTGTTGTCAAAAACAGCCCATATTTATGTAGCATAAGCATTCTACTGTACAATAAATAACTAAAAGTTTACATTTTAACAATTTTGTAAAACTGCTATATTTTGGGGCCAAAAAGGGGTCTTACTGGACCTACTCCTTTTACAAATCACTGTTGAATTTCCAATGAAAGACGATACTTTTTCGAATTAATGAATTCGAAATATGATGTATAGATTTAATTTCAGACTATTCTTTGGTTTCTCAAATAAACATTTTTGAGCTGAAATTTTAGATTTGCAACAATCGTTTAAAATTGTGGTTTTCGGACATCTTCAGTTCATTTAACCTGGGTGATCGTCAATTTACCAAAAAGCTATTATATTGTTAAAACTTTTCAATACACATATTGGGCTATTTTGCTCAATATTTAAGTAAAGATTGGAATTATATTTTCGGAAGGGCTATATTGTGTTTAAAAAATTCCAAGGAAAATTGGTTGATTCGTGTTTTTTGGGGTTTTTTTTAATTTATTTTTTTATCTTAAACAGTTTTTTAGTTATTTCATTACTTTTTAACACACGAATGCCAGTATTACATCATGCAAATTTTGTATTTATATATCAAAAGAAATTATGTCTATCGTATTGATTCTGACCGTCAACTATATTTGTCTATTTCATTCTTCTCCACAAAATGTGTGAGTTTAACGCGTCTATCAATACGATAGACATAATTTTTGAATGGCGATAGCACGTCAACATGCAGGTTATGTCGACGCATCCGACCAAAATCCTATAGCATTTAATTCGAATCCCTCATACCATGATATTTAATTTTTATTTTGGCTCTTTAAACATAAGTAAACATTTTTTGCCTCTAATTCATGTGTAAACTGAGCCCTTTCGGATATCCTGATAGCATCATAGAACTTTTTCATTTTTATTTTATAGCTCTTCGAACGTGCTCGCAGTGTCGGCACTCAATAGTATTTGAAAGTGACGTTGCAATTGAAAAAGTCTTTCAATTAGTTTTAGTTTTAAGTAGGAGCTGCAAGCTCTTGTATACCAAATAAGTTGGGAGAGTATATCCCTATGCAGGTAGGGTTGATATATTGCTATTAATGTGGAGGAAATTGATAATTTCAAAATTAAAATAGTTTCGTTTTGTTTGTCATAGATTCTGTTACTGAGGTGACTGTATGTGTATTTCATATTCGAGGTATAAGTCTAAATATGAGGCGGAGAAAGCCGTGTTTGTTGTTTCTTTAATTTCTAGTTCTGGGGGATATATAAATGAAACCCAATCAGAAAAAGTGGGATGGAAAGAACATCATCAATATGAAAGTAAAATTAAATAACCCGGGTTCTTTGATCTCCTTGCTTTTGGCAAGCGTTTGAAGGAACTCCGATTCATATGGAAAGTTTGCCTTATGATTTCCCAACGTAAAAAAATAATTTTGTATGATGGTATTTACTTCCCACCTTTACCCCTAAATACGACACAAGGAATTGGAAAATAACTTTTCCTTTGTTTTATAGCAAAGCAACACGGCATCTAGATGTGATGGGAAAACCTAGCTCTGCAAGTTAAAAAAAAAAGAATGCATAGCAACAGACCTTAAAAAAATACTGTCAACAAAAATGTTGTTTCCTGCTGCCAGCTTGGCAGATATAAGTCAGTGGTTATCTCGAACAACATATAGTCAAGTCAGCTTTGAAATGATTGCAGCTGTTTATTTTTGCGTATACCTTATAGCAGGAACGGGGATACACATTTTGGTTGTCTTACACACAAACGGAGATTTAGGTTAAAAAATCATGCATGACTTTTATATGACCATTGATATGCCTTTTTCTAGGTGCTACACGAAACCGACCAAGTTGATTCTTATACTACATTATAACAAAAAATACATATTATGTCTGTTGTGACGTTTTTGATTTTAACGAAGGTAATCTATGTATTAATGGTAAATTATTTAACCATGTATACCGTTGTAATAAATAACTTAAAACCTTTACTAGATTTGTTCATAGATATCAAGATTTGGTTTGAAGTTTGTTTGTACCAACGGGATAGCACATCCTCATTTTTACGGAAATGTTGTTAACTGAACAAGGAGATTTAAATACACTTATTCTAAAAGGTTACCAATTCGACATTGTAATAAGATCATAGAATATTGTTTTATCGGTATAAATATTGATTTTGTTATCAGTAAATTAAAAAGAAACTAAATTTTACTAGTATGGTATATACATCTACACATTCAATCTGTCAATACTGTATCTTGGCATTGCACACGGTCATGTTTTTCTCTGACTGTATATGCTAAATCCATTGGTTGTTGGATGTGAACGGATTGATAATTTAGTCTTAGATGCATGACTTTTTCTATTAGTTGTAAGTGGATTTGAACTAGTTGTCAGTTAAATGCGAGTACTCTTAGGTCTGTTCCTAGTGTCTTTTTATTGTTGGGATGTACACGTACCCGGACATGTTCACTTGTATTTTTGTCCATCTAATGAGTTAAGCTGTTTTCAACTGATTTTTATAGTTCGGTCTTATGTTATACTGTTATACCACTTTCCCAGGGTAGAGGAAGGATTTGGATCCCGCTAACATGTTTAACCCCGCCACATTATGTATGTATGTGCCTGTCCTTAATCAGGAGCCTGTAATTCAGTGTTTGTCGTTTGATTTTGTGTAACATGTTTGTTTTTCTAAAAATATATATATATATATATAAATTTCTCGTTTTAATTGTTTTACATTGTCATTGTGAGGGCTTTTATAACTGACTATGCGGTATGGGCTTTGCTCATTTTTGAAGGCCGTACGATGACCTATAGATGTTTATTTCTGTATCATTTTGGTCTCTTTTGGAGAGTTGTCTCATTGGCAAACATACCACATGTTTTTCTTATATCAATAAAAAGTTTTAAATACTGAAAAACAGCCAAAAAATATTTTTCCGTAGAAAATAACAAATTTCAAAGTCAGCAGGCTTTTCAAAACGTATTTAATCAATGTCAAAATGTTGACTTTATTTGTGTTTTAGATTGCTTATTTCTTCAAATCTACATTTATTTTACAGATTAAATAGTTCATTATAGTCTCACAATCTCTGATCATTTGAAGGTCCTTACTATGTATTGGCTACCTAAACTACACAAAAAACCGTTTAAATATCGTTTCATTTCGGCCTCTAGTACTAGGTGTTCTTCAACTAATCTGACAGTGATCTTAACTAGTTCATTAACTACTATTAAAAAGCTTATCATAAACTATTGATAAATAAAAAATATGAACATGGTGGTAGAGGTGTAATACCACCATTGATTTCCCCTATTAGTCTTTGTTAAATTTGCACTTTTCAAAAAATTGTGCAGAATTTATCTTTGTTTCAAATAGAAGAAATACTTGGCATGAGTAACGTTTTATCCTGTCCAGTTCTATGGAAAAATTTTCAGATAACATTTCATTGCATATAAGAAAATAACCATCATTGGAAGTTAACCAATCAAATGTCTCCCCTTATTCTATCTGTGCACAAGGTTTAGTCACCATGTAACCTCAAGATTATAAATTTTTCTATAGAAATCACAAATAAAAAATAAGAATGTTTTAAAATACCCAAGACATATGCACAGAAATACTTTTACTGCCATAAAATGTAGGATTAATTACCTACAACGGTCAAATTCAAGGGAATATTTTTTTCGACCTACTTTCGAATACAACCGGATGTGACATACCATGATTTGGTGGTATTACACCTAAAATAAAAACCAATTTTGGATGTTAAAAAAATCTTTGGATGTTTGAGATAAATCACGGGCTTTTGATGGTCCTTTTGATTCTGTTAATAATTTTGATTTTTCTACTCTTTACACTACACTTCCACACTATCTTATTAAACAAAAGTTTTCCTATTTATTTAAATGGTCGTTTGGTAAAGCTGAATTTAGATATATTTGCTGCAACTCATTTAAAGCCTTCTTCTCTAATGAGAAAGGTTAATATGCTAAATATACTTACTGGAGGTGTGATGAGATGATTGAAGCTGTTAATTTTCTCCTTGATAATATTTACGTACGTTTCGGCAACAAAGTTTCTCGACAGGTTGTAGGTATCCCCATGGGCACTACTTGTGCCCCTTTAATAGCAGACTTGTTTTTGTACTGTTACGAAACACAGTTTATGACTAAACTCAGTAAAGACCCTTCGAAATTGCATTTAATTGATAAATTCAACAACACTTACTGTTATCTTGGTGATATTGTTTCGTTAAAAAATCAAGAATTTTCTCAATATACTGCTGAAATTTACCCCAAGGAACTTACTTTAAATAAATCAAATGTATTCGGTAATAACTGTCCTTTCTTGGATTTAGATATTTCGGTTTTAAACGGGAAACTTCACACTAAAATTTACGACAAAAGAGACGATTTTTCGTTCCCTATTGTTAATTTTCCATTTTTAGATGGTGATATTCCTTTGGCACCATCTTACGGTGTTTATATTTCACAACTTGTTCGCTATGCCCGTGTCTGTTGTTTCGGTTTTTTTTATTTTAACGGACGCAACCTATGTATTACTGGTAAATTATTAAACCAGGGATATCGTTACCATAAATTACTTAAAACCTTTACTAAATTTTTTCCATAGATATAAAGATTTAGTTTTGAAGTTTGAGTGTACCTGTAGAAAACTATTTTCAAACGAGAAAGCACATCCTCATTTTTACGGAAATGTTGTTAACCGTGCCCGGCAATTTAGAAATGATCCATGCAAACTTGTTACTCCTTATTTAAAAAGGCTACCTATTCAACACTATAGTAAGATCATTGAATATTGTTTTTATTGGTATAGATATTGATTTTGTTATCAGTAAATTAAAAGCTAACTAAATATTACTAGTATGTTATATACATAAACATTTTCATGGATCTACAATCTGTCGATACCTGTAACTTGGCATTGCACAAGGTCATGTTTTTCCCTGGCTGTTTATGACGTCTTTACACTAAATCCATTGTATGTTGGATATGTACGGATTGATTGTTTTGTCTTAGAGGCATGATTTTTTTATTAGTTGTTAGTGGCTTTGAACTAGCTGTCAGATAACTGCGAGTACTCTCAGATCTGTTCATTGTGTCTTTTTGTATCGGGATGTATAAGTACCCGCCCACGTCCACTTGTATTTTTTGTCTATCTGATGAGTTAAGCCTTTTTCAACTGATTTTTTATAGTTCGTTCTTATGTTGTACTGTTATACCACTGTCCCAGGTTAGAGGAGGGTTGGGATCCCGCTTACATGTTTCACCCCGCCACATTATTTATGTATGTGTCTGTCCGAAGTCAGGAGCCTGTAATTCAGTGGTTGTCGTCTGTTTATGTGTTACATATTTGTTTTTTGATGTTTTTTACATAAATAAGGCCGTCAGTTTTCTCGTTTGAATTGTTTTACATGGTCTTATCGGGGCTTTTTATAGCTGACTATGTGCAGTATGGGCTTTGCTCATTGTTGAAGGCCTACGGTGACCTATAGTTGTTAATGTTTGTGTCATTTTGGTCTTTTGTGGATAGTTGTCTCATTGGCAATAATACCACATCTTCTTTTTTATACATTCATAAAAGAATAAACACAATATGCCATTTAATACACAATCATAAAATTTAGAATGCTTGTGACATTCGTAAAACAACTATGAGCGACTGTTCTATACAATATTTAAAAATCAGAATAAAAACAGAGTTTCACATTTTACACAAATCATAAAAGTGCAATATTACCATACACATTGCAGGATAAAAATTGATACATGTGCATGCTCATAAAAATACTATCTTTAATGTTCATCGATATAAAATATCATTTTGTCTCAATAAAATAGTATGGCAGGTATTGACAACAGAACTATAAACATTTTCATTTTTTAAACAAAAACATAAAATTTTCATCCTCTGATAATGTTAAAAAATGTCTTGTCATGTTAATAAATGATGTAAAAAAATATAGACTTTCTCGGATCGTTATATAATGGACATGTTTAAAATACATGTTTTTCATTTTGTATATTATCACATTGAGACACAATTTCTTATGTCAATCTGATCTTTCGTAACGACCAGTCTCAATTTTTAAAGGTGCTACTCCACATCTAAATTTAACATGTGCCTTGCGATATCGAGTAGATATATATTTTGTAAAAAATATTGTTCAGTAGAGTATGAATAATTTAAGTTTTCAACTTATTTCCTTGAGCATGACAATCAAGCCTTGTACTCCATTCAGTCTTATACTTATATTTTCTTCTAACTGATAAATTGTATTTTTATCCAGTATATAATCATTTACATCACAAAATCTGTCCATTTTGTAAAGTTTCAACATTTTCATAACCTTTATAAATCCAATTCAAGCAATACTTGATATGTTGCACACACATGCACCGTGTCTTATTGCTTTACCCAGAGTACAAATTATCGTGATGATACAATTAATGATTTTACTGTCGTGTTAAGTTAGGGGGAACATTTTAGCTTTACGAAAATGCCTAAATGAATATAGCAAAATCACTTGAATATTTTCTGCTTTTGTTATATGATATATTTAATCTATAAACTATATTTTAAGAACTATTTTAACCACCTACAAATAGCGTAATAATTTTATTTTTCTTGTTGAATATATCACGTACACTTCGGCTGCTGGGGGTTCCCCGTCCAACATGAAATTTAGAAAACCGTGTCCAATGGACCTTATTACGACAATCGTAATTTTAAAGTATAATGATTTCCTTAAATTTTCCAAATTAATAAGCCGTGCGCTATCCGTTTAATTAAATTAACTCATTAACTGGAAGACTTTTTGAAAAATGGGCACCATACTATATGTACTATGTGTTAGTAAAATATCATGATTATGAACAACGTTGATTATGTAAGATGTCTAAACAGTGCAACACAACCGCGTTGATGCACAAAATGTAGGTGTCAATTTTATAAAAAAAATATATCTCATATATTCATTTGATAAAATTTGCTGTTTGCGAAAGCATTAATTGTTCTAAATAATAAGGATGTTCTTATCCCAAGCATAAAAACTACGCCGTATTTGGCACAATCATTTTCAACTTTTGATCTTCAGTGCTGTACAACTTTGTACCTTTTGCGTCACTGGTGAGTCTTGTGTTGACGAGGCGCGTTGTTGACGTATTGAATTAGAGACCTGATTCTTTTTGTTATCTATTAATCATGTGTTTCTTTGTCTAATATGTACTCCTATTTATTTGTATTGTAGTCCTGTAATATAATGTTGTCATTTTAATGTTATATTTAACTTGGCCATTAAAGTGCGAGGTTTGGCATGCCACAAAACCAGGTTCAACCCACCATTTTTATTCCCCTTTAAAAATGTCCCGTACCAAGTCAGGAAGATGGCCATTGTTATATTATTGTTCGTTTCTGTGTGTGTTGCATTTTAATGTTGTGTCGTTTGTTTTCTCTTATTTTTGAGATATTAAAATAAGACGTGGCACGGTACTTGTTTATCCCAAATTCATGTATTTGGTTTAGATGTTATATTTGTTATTATCGTGGGATTTTGTCTGATGCTTGGTCCGTTTCTGTGTGTGTTGCGTTTCGGTGTTGTGTCATTTTTCTCCTCTTATATTTAATGCGTTTCCCTTGGTTTTAGTTTGTTACGCCGATTTTGTTTTTTGTCCATGGATTTATGATTTTTGAACAGCGGTATACTACTGTTACCTTTATTTATATTCATGCTTTTGGTTTTTTTAAAGTATGCACATCTCAAAGTTATAATGAAAATTAACAATAATTTACTCTTATACCAAATAACTTCAAAAACCAAAATAAATTAATGTCAATAACATGAATAATCAATATCAAATATTTTTGATGATATTTTGGCTCTTTAGATAATACATAATTATATAATTTGGCATACAGTTTTATATTGTATTGTATTTGATTTTGTTTTTGATGTTTTGTTTGTCCAAATGAAAGTCATTAGATTCTTCAAAATGGCGTATTTCTTTCATGAAAGCAATATCCTTCAATGCAGGTAAAAAATGCTTATACAGAGATAAAATCACAAGTATGTTCACTTTGATTCTTGTGTTTGCCGATTGTTTGTTATACTTTTTTCGGAAAAGATACATGGAAAATATTATCAAAAACTTTTTCTTGTCGATTTCGGTTGGTGTTTCTAATAATAGACTGAGTATCTCCTTTTGTCCATGAAATAGAGCCAAATGCCATGGCCTTAGATAAGCAAAACTGGTTTCCACATTTGTATCAGAACCAGATTCTAACAAGACTCTACACTGTTCGATATTACCGTTTTCTGCACATATATGTAATGGATTCTTCAAAACTTTATAATGATATAAGAAGAAGAATTTAATATTTGTGTCGTTGTTTTCATAAATCATTGCATATGACGAATCTAAGTTTGCAAATGCTTCACAGTCAGCTCCTTTTTTCAGCAACAATGTCAAAATAGAAACATCTCCACATAAGCAGGCCAGATGGAGTGGCGAAAGCATACATACACTGTCCTTGTGTTCAGAAAAAGAGGAGAATTTTTCTACAGATATAGACTCATTTAAGAACAAACATATATGCCACATAGACATTGGACATATGTCGTTTATTGTCTGGACTTGTGATAAAATCATTCGGGTAAATGTTACGTTTTGCTTTAAGCAAGTCAAATGTAGCGGAAAGAGTTCTGAATGAGTTGAAACTGTAACAAATTCAGATATTTCGAATTCTATTGAAAATTCAGCAGGCAAGTTCAGATTGGCATTTCTTCTTATCAATAACTCTCCAATTTCTATATTTTCTTGAATACATGCAATATGAAAAGCTGTCAGGTTGAATGAAGTATAAGAGTTTATCAGCGGAGCAATTTCTGTGTTGTACTTGAAATCCATATGAAGAGGAAATATTTTACAGACGATGTCCGTTTTATCTGTTTTTCTTAATATCAATTCAGTAATAACAACGTCATCCATTAGACTTGCAATATGCAGCGGTGTTAATTCCGATGAACTGTTTTTGTATTTTTCACTTTTGTGTACACAAACTTTCTCAACGGTGAGGATTGTTAAATGCAATAAAGTAAGATTTGTAGCTATGCTGTTGAAATCACATTGTGTGTGGAATAAACCTTTAATGGCATCATTATTTTGCCTAAAACATAAAATATGAATAGGAGCCATTTGTGCCATACTTAAAATGTTTTCATTTATAACATATTTCAAGTAATATGTATTCCTCATTAGCAAAATAATATGGAGTGATGACAGGGTGGCAAATGAGTTCACGTTACATTTCATCATTAATGACATCAATACAGTTTTTTTCAAATCTTTAAAGCATGCAACATGTACATTTTTCAATTCTGCATTCTTGCTGATCTTCTTCATCTTCTCGTATGGTATTAAATTTAATATTTTCGCTAAACTCCCATTCATGAAACACATAAGATGCAAACATGGAATTGTATAGGTTATGTTCATATCGACATTGCAGTACAGTAACTTTTTTACATTATGTTTATTGTTATGCAAACATGCTGCAACTGCAGACGTAAAGAACACCTTATTTTCTTTAGCCTCCGTTATGTGAAATAATATATCTGAAATATATCCATCAGTTAAAAACTCTAACTCTAATGCTGATATCATAACTCCTTGTGAGGAAATCGAACAGGAAAAATCTACAATGTCAATATTACCCAGACAAATTAAGTCAACAATGCCACAACGTATGTACTTACTTGTTAGACTGTTAAAATTCATCATTTGGAGAACGGTATCCCATTTCTGGTTAAGACACGCAGCTAAAAGAATACTGAAATTGACAGATGTGCCTAGTCCTAGGTGTTCGAGATATTCTGTTATGTGATCAGTATCGTCGTTATCAAAATCTATGGTATATACTATAAGATCTGAATCCTCAATTGCACATAGATTCGATAAATCTGCATTAGAAACATCTGGCATATGTTGACATCTTTTATAATATGGCTCGCAATACATTAGCCAAGCAAGTAAACAAATAGGAACAGTGCTTTTTAATCTTTGTCTTTTTATAAATAAGCATGACGGTTTTTGTTTGCCAATACAAAGTGTTAACAAACAGGGTGTTACATTTACAGATGTTTGCATTATAATTGGATGTCCAGGCAAACTTTGTAAAATATAGGGGTCAGAAAAAAAGCAACAGAATTCAAAGAATGAAATGTTTAAGGCAAACTGATATCTTTTCCATGGTAGCTTCCATTCTTCCAAATAGTCAATGTCATCCATCAACTGAGAAACGGATATTAAATGAGAACACTGTATTGAAAATGGGTTGTTTGCATCAATGTTACTATTCAGAATTATTTTTAAGTGGTCACTGAATCCTCTATAGCAAAGAAAATGAATTATAGTTATATCTGTGCTGTCATTAAAACTCTCTAAAAACGGAAATGAAGTTTTCAATACATCTTCGTCGTTCTGTAACAAAGCAACAAACAAAGAATTTACACGGCATCTAGATGTGAGGGAAAAAGTAGCTCTGCAAGTTAAAATCAAAGATGAGATTTCTGGTTGAATTGAAATTATGTCCAGTAGACTAATATCTGCTGCATATGTAACTGAGGCATCATTACTTAACAAAACATTGATGAGTTTACAATGATTCATTAAAGTCGCATACAAAAGAGGCGTAACCTCGGTCTTGCAAAGTTCCTCTTGTAAGTTATAATTTTCTAAAACCTCAATAATACATGAACCATTTCCAGTTAGTGACGATAAGAGTAAAGGAGTAACATAAAATTTACTATTCACATCAGCAAGACCGTAATCTACAAATAATTCGACTATGTCACTGACGCCTAATATCACAGCTACTTGGAATGGTGATAAATTCAATTTGATATGATACTTTGTATTGCCATCAAAAAAGTGATTCTTTTCTATTAAAGTGTTGCTAAATATGGACACGTTTTGCAAAACGGAAAGTAACGAATTTTCAAGCAACATAGTCAGCATATGTTCGTTGTCTGACAATACAGCTAGATAAACCGGAGAAAGTTCCTGGCTTTGAAATTCCGGCTTTGAAGAAAAGTGCTCAATACAAAACCTTAAATTACAATCTGCATTTCTAGCTAGTAAAGCGCTTACTATCTTATCGTTATTCAACATACAAGCTAAATGAAGTGGTACGACATGTTGCATCCTTTTTATAGAGTTGCTACCAAGAAGGTTTTGAACACCATGTTCATTAACATTACATGAAAGATTTACAGACGCATTTGCATCTAGTAGTTTGTGAAAAATATTTACATTTTGTTTTGCAACAGCAATAAGAAGAGGCGTTTCGCCGTAAACGTTAAGACTATCTACATTTCCTTCAGATGTTATTAGTTTGTCTAGAAGTTCTTCATCCTCCATTCTACAAGCAAAGTGCATAACACTATCTACATCATTAACTGCATATCCAACTTGAAAGGAGCAAAGTATGTCATTCAATACTGATCTCATTGGCATGTAAAAATCATTTAATATGTTCTGTCCTTTTTCTTCGAATTGCTTTAAAATGTCAGACATTTTCAGTTCAAATAAAACTGAT
The DNA here is from genome assembly GCF_036588685.1 of Mytilus trossulus. Classification (NCBI taxonomy): domain Eukaryota; kingdom Metazoa; phylum Mollusca; class Bivalvia; order Mytilida; family Mytilidae; genus Mytilus; species Mytilus trossulus. Next base: position 2,712,228 of record NW_026963340.1, on the reverse strand, counting down.
AAGACATTTGGTTGTGAATAGGAACACGCTAACAACAATGCATTTTCACCAGACGCCGTTAAAGCATTAACATTTGCATTGTTCTCGATAAGCAGTCTTACAATTTTATCATGGCCATTTGTTATTGCCATTTGAAGTGGTGTTAGTTCATTAAAAGTTGCCCGACTTTCTGAATTGATATTTTCACAATTTAAAAGGTATGTGACCACGTCGTCATTGCCTGCATTACATGCAATGTGTAAAGCTGATTGACCATCATTTATGCGTTGCTTATTAACATTAAGACCACATTCGTGCAAAAAGCGTAAACATGTTGAAGTACTGAATTCTGCTACTATAAACCATCCTTCATATAAAACACTAATACTCATTGGTGTGTCTTTAAAATAAGAATTGATTAACACTTTTATAAGTGAGACTTTCGATTTACCACAGGCCCAAATGATTTCATGTTCAACAACTCTTTGTTCGACGGATGTAGTATTCAAAATATCAGCCACATCACTAAGTTGTCCATTTAAACAAACTTGGTGAAATGATGAATTAACATTGATATCCGCTCCACGTTGTATCAATAGTTTTCCAATATCTGCATGACTATTTTTGAAACTTGTATGCAATAGTGTCTCGTCATTGAATATAACTTTATTGATATCCATTTCAACAGTATTATCTAATATGAAGTTCATAATGTCAAATTGTCCTTTTACGCATGCACGGTGCAAGTAGAAGTCACGTTCATGTTTACAAACATTCCAATCGGCATGATAATTTAGAAGACGTCGCATTATATCGATGTTACCAATTTTAAATGCAAAATATAGTGCTGTTTCACCCGCATAATGACAATAATCTACATCTGCATTGTACTTCAATAATAAATCTAATATTTCAGCATGATTTTGTTTGCAAGACATAATCAACAAACTCTCAGTATTTACCAGTATCGCATTCGGATTTGCGTCTTTTTTCAATAACATTTCTGCCTCGACAATATTGTTATGCCTGCAAGAAAAATAAAGCGGACTTAAACCTTCATACGATCTTATATTCACCTTCGCATTTTTTTCCAGAAGTAAACACGTAATTTCGTCATAGCCTCTACAGCAGCTTATGTATAGCGGTGTTTTGCGATCAGTGTTGTAGACATTCGTTCGTGCTTTGTTTACAAGTAGAAGCAAAATTATATCGATTTCACGATCATTGCATGCTTTAAATAACAATGTTTCCTTCTGTGGTCCATATCTTTTATCAATATCAGCACCTTTCAAGATAAGTACTTTAAGCATTTCGATATTTCTGTTATCATAAGCAATTGAAAGCGGTGTCATTCCTGAGCTACTTTTGAAATCCAAATATTCCTGAATAAGACCATTATTGAAGGCACTATTGTCAGATTGCGTGAGCAGATGTAAACATTCCATATTATTTGTCTTGCATGCAATGTGCAATGCATTTTCTCCGTGTTTGTTTGGAAGTATTGGATCTCCACCATTTTTTATCAAAAATTCAATTATATACGTGCACTCATTTCTCGTTGCTATATGGATTGGAGTTTCATCGGAACCCATAGCACGACAGTTTACGCGGGCATTGTTTGACACTAACAATTCCACAACCTCTGCTTGGTTAGCCTCGCATGCATAGTGAATTGGGGATTTCTTTTGATGAATGATGGACGTGTCCTGAATGATGACCAAAAGAGCTCTGATAGTTTGTATATCACCTAAGCTACAACTTTTGGCAAATGTTTCAAACAGTTTATGAATATTTGTTTGTTCAAAGCAGATTCCTAATTGTTTTAAATCTCTGATAATACTGATATGATTGTTTTCAAACAAAAACATTTCAACTGATGTTTTATAAACTGTTCCGTCAATTTCTCTGGTTTGTAACTCCTGCATGTTTCTAGAAAAACCCGCCAGTATTGTATCTGATATACGACAAGTTTCGAATGTAGAAGCACCGTGTTTAAGTAGTGTTTTTAAGATAGTCCAATGAGTACTGAAACATGCAATTTGTATTGGGGTTAACGTAAATGTCTGCTTTTCTCCGGAAATCAAGTCAAAATTTACGGATAAACCATGCATACATATTACCTGCTCTGCGTTTATCAAAATTGGGCTGTCTATATAATCGGGAAGATTAGCAATGTTGCCTTGTAATAACATTTCAACGATTCTATCATGTCCCATTAAACAAGCTAGGTGAAGAGGAAGAACGTTGTGAATAATACTGCAATTCGAATAGTTGTTCATTGCTTTTTCAGAACTATAAGCTTTGTTACATTTTTTGGCTAAAATGTGAAGCATCATTGGATTAACAGAACATTTCAACTTTATTCTTGTTTTGTTATCTAAAAGCATCTTTACGATATTTCCACTGTTTAAGATGCTTGCTATATGTAATGCTGATATTGAAAATTCAGGTGTATCGAACCGCTTGAATGCAACCATTTCTATAATATCAACTTGCTCGTCACTTTGGTATAATGTGTAACATATATCACCAATGTTGGTAACAGTGTTCACGTTTGAATTTTGGTTCAACAAAAGATTTACCATATCTTCATTTTCTAAGATGCAGGCAACAGCGAGAGGTAAACTTCCTGTTGCAAAACAACTGTTTGGATCTGCTCTTCTTTTTAACAAAAGCTCCATTATATCTATGTTCTCCTCATAGCATGCTATTTCTAAGGGACATACGCAAAGGTGATTCCAATTTCCAACTTTTTTCAATACATTATCTATGTATTTGGTGTTTCGAACAGCATAAGCGGTGTGTAAGGTTAATTCTGCTTTTTTATTTACATCAATATAATCGTCATTTTGAAGAAAAATTGAGCACATCTCGTAATTGTTCAAAAGACATGCTAAGTGAAGAGGTAAGGTTAATGAAACTGACTCTTTTGAATCGTTTACATCTGCACCTTTAGTTATGAGATATTTTACTAGTTCACAATCTTCACTTAGACAACCAAGCTGCATTACTGTCTCGCCTTGTGTGGTACAGATGTTCAAAATAGCTTGATTTTCTAATAATAAATTAATAATTTCTAGGTTACCGTTATCACACGCTAAGTGAAGTGCGTTTTTTCCTGATTTCATGAACCCGTTGATATCTATGTCACTTTCCATTAGAATTTCTAAAAGATCTCTATCATTTTTTTCAATAGCATATTCAATCATTAAGTAAATTTCGTCTTTTAAAATAACTGTCTTCATCAAACTGATTAATACTTCCTTTTTATCTCGTTGAAGAAGTTTAAGAGGTGATAGTTCCGTTTTTCCTGATACAGATAGTAGGTCAGCCCTATTTGCAACAAGCATATGTATTATATTGTTGAACGATGTAGAACAAGTTATATGTAAAGGTGTTTCACCATCTGATGAACATTTATTTGCATCTGCTCCGTTTTCCAATAACATTTCGACTATTTTTTCATGACCACTTTTGCAAGCCCGGTGGAGAGCAGTTAAACCTTTACCATCTTGTTTATCTATTTCTGCTCCAAATTCTATTAATAGTTTGGCTATTTCAGAATATCCTTTTTCACTAACAAGCAAAAGAGGAATTAAACATCTATCGTTACACAGATTCGGATTAGCATGATTTTCTAAAAGACGTTTCACAACATCTACGTTGCCAGACATGCATGCACCAAATAATGCAGAAAAGCCTCTCGATTCGTACAAATTTACAGTTGCACCTGCATTTAACAGTACATTAACCAATTTTTCATTTTCATACTTGCACGCTGTATGTAATGGGGTCATCCCTATGTCGTCGTATGTATTTATATCCACACCCTTTTCTAAACAGAATAATGCAAAATAGGTATATCCACGTTTACATACGTGATGAAACAGATCAATCCCAAAATATGATAATTTTAATAACCTTTCTATTTCTTTAGAATCAATTTTTTTAAAGAATGCAAGGAATTTTGTTCTGTAGTTTTTATCATTCATCTGTTTGCAATCGAAAATATCAAGGAAATTATTATCAGTTGTTTCCCTTAATAATCGTTCAAAGAAGAAAATCTCAAAGTTACCTGGTACGAAAAATTGATAATGTTGCCGACCTTCATCTAGGCAGTCAAGACCAAATTTATCACAAAGCATTGATACAGTACAATGTTTGATAATGCATTTCAAGAATGTTTTAGCCATGAAGGTAAATGTCATTTCAAATAGCCTTTCATTTGTAAATCGGTAAGAATTGTCTTCGAATATCAAATAAACTCCAATCATTGAGTCTAAGTGATCTTTGATTAATTTTCTTGAAGTCCCGCGTGTTTCCCCGCATTCCTCAAGTATATTATCAAATATGTTACGATCATCTGTTCCGATGTCATCAATGAGTAATTCATCGTTAAAACTGTTGTTGAAAATAGTCACCAAAAGTAAACCACAAAAATTCAGTTTGTCTCTACTTCTCATTTGGTTTAATTCATTTTCAAAAACCACACTTGGGTTCAACAAAAAAGTTAATACTTTACTCGTCTCCCAAGTTTTTGCCATTCTGCATAGTAAAGGAAAGCAATCATGTGCTTGAATACATTCATCCGATAATTCTTTTAAAACCGTTTCGGAAACATACTTTGATGCAATTAAACGTTTTTCCGGTATTGTAAAATCACTGGAAAGCAGATTAAATTGACATTCTCGCAACAAATATAATGACTCAAACGGCTTACTCTGAAATATTTGCAACCTACAATTACACAATATCTTTATATCTTTTCCGGATATACAATTTGCAATTTCCTCCGAATATCTTTCCCAGTCTTCGATTTCATTATGTAACAGGTGTGTTCTTCCGCAAACATCGTCGAATACAAATACCATTTTTGCATTTGCCGATACGTAGTTTAAAATATCGACTGGATTTCTAACAGGCATAATTTCATACCCGTTATAATGCAATTGTGATGCTACATGTCTTGTTGTAAACGATTTTCCAACACCAGATTTACCTGTGATGGTCAATGAACCTTTAGTCTCTAAAAGTTCGAATATTGTCTCTAATTGTTTTGTTGTTACAAACTTACAATCATCTTTTATCCAATTTGTTAATGCATTGTTCCAAAAAGCTGGAAAAAAATTATCTTCATAAATTGAATACTATCGAAATTGATGCGACTACATTTTATAGTATTCCTACATCCCTATATGTTGTTTTTTTCTTCGGTTGTATTTATCCTTAACCGACAGCATTTTAATATCTAGATTTTATTATTTACAAATTAAATGGCTTTTATCTGAATCTATTAATGTTATCTATTTGTGCATAAATTATAACTATCTGAACCCTTGTGTAGATGGCATACTAACTGATGCTACATGGTGATAATATACTAGTAGATATTCATGATGTAGGTTTATATTTGATTCTAACATGACGACCTATAACTGTCAACCAGTATAATCTCAGTATATCTACTTTCAGCGCAAGCGCATAAGTTCACAAGTCTGGCTACTCCGCCTTACGCCGAACTTAAGAATATTACCAGATATTCTCAATTTTCGACAACCAAACCATCATTTAGCATAGAACAAGAATCAGATACAATTGAGTTAGTCTTTTCTAAATAATCATTATTGAACTATATGATCTTACTTATATTATCATATTGGGGTAAAACAAATATACGGCTGCCATGAGTTATTTCTTAAATAATACATGTAAATTTGGAAGTGTTTTTATTTATTTCAAAAAGTTCAGATTTTGACAATTAAAAAAACCCACAGCGATTCAAATTGTGACACAAAAGCAGTAATCAAGTAACAATATGATGTCAGGAAAATAAATGAAATCAAGATTCAATATCCATAACTACAGAACTACTGAAATAAAATCAACGGTACCAATTTTGTTGCACCAGATGCGCATTTCGACAATATATGTCTCTTCAGTGATGCTCGTGGCCAAAATATTTGAAATCCAAAGCTTATATAAAAGAAGAAGAGCTATAATCCAAAAGGTCCAAAAAGTATAGCCAAATTCGTGAAAGGAATCAGAGCTTTGCACGAGGGAGATACATTCCTTAATTTATAATAATTTTTAATATTTTGTAACAGCAAATTTTAATAACACAAAAAATCCGTATTTTCATGCCAGTACCGAAGTACTGGCTACTGGGCTGGTGATACCCTCGGGGACTAATAGTCCACCAGCAGAGGCATCGACCCAGTGGTAGTAATAAAATCAACGGTACCAATTTTGTTGCACCAGATGCGCATTTCGACAATATATGTCTCTTCAGTGATGCTCGTGGCCAAAATATTTGAAATCCAAAGCTTATATAAAAGAAGAAGAGCTATAATCCAAAAGGTCCAAAAAGTATAGCCAAATTCGTGAAAGGAATCAGAGCTTTGCACGAGGGAGATACATTCCTTAATTTATAATAATTTTTAATATTTTGTAACAGCAAATTTTAACAACACAAAAAATCCGTATTTTCATGCCAGTACCGAAGTACTGGCTACTGGGCTGGTGATACCCTCGGGGACTAATGAAAGGTTTACTGCTTCTGGAAAGTTTGAGATTATATTATTAAATAATGACAGTTTTCATTTTTAATGAAAACTAATTGCTCTTTTTTTAACAATTGAAAAGATAAAGAATATATTACTTCTATGTAAAAGCAGGTGTAATTGTCTGATATGTTACGGGTTCCGACAATTATCAGAAGCTTACATTTAAAACATACACAACTTTATTTTCTATCTATAATTTTGAATATCACTCTAATATCTTTATCCCCTCTTTATCAAAATACACAATTTTGTAATAATTGTCCTTATTTATATTTTCAACTTAATGGGAGACCGAGATTTTTTTTTGTTACTTGTCAAACACAATTATCATATTAATAAGAGGAAAATTTTTGGTCGAACAGTGATGAATCCAGAATTGATCACTAAAGACATCATTAACCTCGTGCCATCATAGATAGCAAGAACATTTATTAATTCACGAAAAGTATTTCATAATTATTGCTTTATGTTGACACGATATAACGCATCGAGTATGTATATAATATTACCTCTTATATGTTGAGGAACTGTGTCTTTCAAACGGTTTTCTATGTCGCTTGTCTTTATTTTCAAAGCTTCAACCATACTTGCCAAGGCATCTGCTACTGCATCTTTGGAATGGCGAATATTTAACAGAATATCTTTATAAGATTCACTGTCTAAATTAGAACTTTTCAGAACTAAGCATTCTTGCTGGAAAACAGTGCCACCAAGTCTTCCTATAGCCTAAAAATAAAACCAAGGAACACATAATGAGTAATGCTGTGCAATTTGGATTTGACATCACGAACATTTTATCAATTTTTATACATCTTTTGAAACTATTCAAACGAGATTGTTATTAAAATGCGATTGGATTTTTAAGGACACATTTTTGTCGGAATTGTCCTTTAAAAAAAGCTTCATAGTTTATCACATAACTGTATCATAATCAACTGTTATGCTATATTATACAATTATGGCCTGATAAGGAGTTGAATATCTAAAATGGTCAACCTGTAGGATTATTCCACGAGGGCTCTGTTTTATATTATACCGAACAAACAAATTCATTATTAAAATTACAATATTGTAATAGATTGTAAAAACTCTTACCGTCTTGCGTTACAGAATTAGTATGTCTATTAACATTACACGTATGTACAACAAAGGTAGACTCTTTCTGTAAAATATTGATGGCCCTAAAAGGGTCCGTTTACAAGAGATAACGTCGACAAGTTGAATTTCTAAGTATTGTATGGTCTTGTTCCGTTGTCAATTGACTGATTTATAAGCTTGCCATTGCCATATTTGTTTTCGTTTCTCTGACGTTAAGTTACGTCTTACTTTAAAGGGAGTCAACTCTTGATCATTGCGTACGACAAGGGTTATTCCCCGGTGAATAATAGTCTGTTCGATGGAGGTTTCAATTTGTTATGGTTTCTCATCGCTATGGTTTGAGGCAATCAGGTGTTTACTATATAATGTTAGAAAAAAACTAACTTGAAGTAAGTCTAAATCTCTTGTTATGTTTCTTTGATGTTTGTTTGTAATAGTGTAAAAGTAAACACAATTAAAAACAAGACCAAGTGTTGCCCTCGCACTCCATTCTGAAGTAACTGTAGCAAAGTCAACGTATGAGGTTTTTAAACATATTATTGTGTATAGGAAACACACATTAAGCCCCTGCAGAAGGATATTAAATAAAAATACAGATCAACTATCTGAAAAAAAAACAGAAAATATTAAAACAAGAGTGCACACGCTGAAATGTCTCGCCTTCTGTGCTAATCATTGATATTATGTTGATAGTCCTAAGTATGAAGCTTTATTACAACTGTCATATAAACTTAACATTAATTAAGATAACTAGTCAAAGACCTATGAACCTTGAAAATGAGGTCAAGGTCAGATGAACTATGCCAGGAAGAGATGTTAAGCTAAAAATGCTTCTATACAACATAAAATTGAGAAGGAAATGGGGAATGTGTCAAAGAGACAACAACCCGACCGTAGAAAAAAACAAAACAACAACAACAGCAGAAGGTCACCAACAGGTCTTCAATGAAGCGAGAAATTCCAGCACCCGGAGGCGTCCTTCAGCTGGCCCCTAAACAAATATATACTAGTTCAGTGATAATGAGCATATATAGTTGACCTATTACTTATAGGTGAAGAAAAATAGACCAATCACAAAAACTTAACACTGTGCAATGAACTGTGAAAATGAGGTCACGGTCAAATAAAACCTGCGTGACTGACATAAAGATAATAAAATATTTCCATACACCAAATATAGTCGACCTATGGCATAAAGTATTAGATAGAAAGACCAAAACTCAAAAACTTCAACTTTGACCACTGAACCATGAAAATGAGGTCAAGGTCACATGACATCTGCCCGCTAGACATGTACACCTTATAATCATTCCATACAACAAATATAGTAGACCTGTTGCATTTAGTAGGAGAAAAACACACCAAAACACAAAAACTAAACTATAACCACTGAACCATGAACATGAGGTCAAGGTCAGATGACACCTGCCACTTGGACATGTATACCTTACAGTCCTTCCATACACCGAATATACTAGCCCTATTGATTATAGTATCTGAGATATGGACTTGACCACCAAAACTTAACCTTGAGCACTGATCCATGAAATGAGGTCGAGGTCAAGTGAAAACTGTTTGACAAACATAAGAACCTTGCAAGGTACGCACATATCAAATTTAGTTATCCTATTACTTATAAAAAGAGAGAATTCAACATTACAAAAAAAATATTTTTTTTTCAAGTTGTCACTGAACCATAAAAATGAGGTTAAGGACATTGGACATATGACTGACAGAAACTACGTAACATGAGGCATCTATATACAAAGTATGAAGCATCCAGGTCTTCCACCTTCTAAAATATAAAGCTTTTAAGAAGTTAGCTTACGCCGCCGCCGTAGCCGCCGGATCACTATCCCTATGTTGAGCTTTCTGCAACAAAAGTTGCAGGCTCGACAAAAATGAACCTGACTACATGAACACCTTCAATTTGTGTTGTCAGTTTGTTTTGGATTTATGAGTTTGACTGTCCCTTTGATATCTTTCGTCCCTCTTTTGCAATATAAGTACAAACAACCAGCAAACTGAAAACTTCCTAGCATTCAACCTGTTGGAAGATTTATGCGGAATATTTATAACGTTTTGTCCCTCTTATCTGGACGCACAAGAACCTGGCCACGTCCACTTGTATTGTTGTCAATCTGATTAGTTTAGCCTTTTTTCAACTGATTTTTATAGTTCGTTCTTTTGTTGTACTTTCATACCACTAACGCTAACGTTTTTAACCCAACCACATTATTTATGTATGTTTCTGTTCCAAGTCAGGAGCCTGTAATTCAGTGGTTGTCGTTTGTTTATGTGTCACATATTTGTTTTTCGTTCATTTCTTTTCATATAAATGAGGCCGTTAGTTTTCTCGTTTGAATTGTTTTTCATTGTCATATCGGGGCCTTTTATAGCTGACAATGCGGTATAGGCTTTGCTCATTGTTGAAGGCCGTACGGTGACCTATAATTGTTAATGTATGTTTCATTTTGGTTTCTTGTGGACAGTTGTCTCATTGGCAATCATTCCACATCTTCCTTCTTATATATTTGCCCACAATGTGACGGACGGACAGGAGTAAACCCACTAGGGGTTTAGTATTATAGTATGATGAAATATATGAGAAGAACATAACCCGTGTCATGCAAACAACTGCTTTTAGAATAAATGTGTTTTATTCCGATGTAAAGGCCCTATTATGCGTGAATGAATATTTAAGCCAAAAAATGCAATCTTTAAAGACCTTACAACAGTATCGCAACTAAATCCCTTCTCAGTAAGACTTTTTAAAGGTTTTGTGTCGCTTTTGGGGTAAATATGACATTTTTGTGCGTTGTAAAGAATATTTCTATAAAATACCTGAAACGTATAAGATGCATATTGAGTTATATTTACGAATGATGTCCTTGTACCAATGATAACATTTAGTAAACGTTTTGACTAGTCTGTGATATCGGAAACACTGGCGTAATACATTTTCATTAATACATAAATTTCTCTCTCTAGATCTAATACGTTTGTTACATACACGAGAGAATCGTACAAATTAAGATTTATAAGCACCTTAATATGGTGACAAAGGAACGACACCATCTAAAAATGGATAATTAACGAAAGGAATTGAAAAATCATCTCTTTTTTTTTTGTTAGATTCCTTTCAATGATTAAGATATCAAGCTCGAGGAAAGGACAGTGGTCATTGTTAGGATTAGCTTTATTGAAGGTTAGTTTAACAGGATAATTTTTTTAGTCTACATACTGGAGTCGGCATTATTGAGATTCAATATCTCATCCAAATATTCAAAAGTTATGTTAAATTTTTGTATCAGATGTTGTTTCGATGGATCTTTGCTGATTTTAGACATAAATTGCAACTCATAAGAATTTAGAAAAAATAGGTCCACATTAGCGGTGCACAGTAAGTCCCAATTGTATTTCCAATAACTTAAAGATATCTTCAAAGCGAACAAAAATGTTATCTAGCAAAAATCAAAGGGTAGCTTTAGTATCAGAGCATGTCCAATTAACAAAGTTCTTAGGCAAAGTTGTATAAAGGGAAAAGAACGAAATTTTGAACATATTCAAAAGGCTACTTTAGTTTTTCAAGTCGTTTCATGAACGCCATGAATTGACAGTAGGTTACCAGGGACGAAATTATATGAATGGTCCACAAACATACATAGATTTTTTTTGAACAACGGTATACTAATGGATTGATACAGGGAACAAATGATTAGGTATGAATGTATAAATAAAAACTAATTATCGTATGTACCATACCAAATCATTTGATTCTCGATTATGAGAACTGTGGGTTGAAAAGTGGGGATGAAAGTTAAGATTTAAGCCTAGACGTCGAAAAAGTAGGAGAATACATTGAATAATTAATAGGGATGCCGCTAGGGTTCTGTTTTTGCAATGTTTATTCAGGGCGAGACTTCTGGCTGTCCAAATTGTTATCAAAGGTACCAGGATTATAATTTAGTACGCCAGACGTGTGTTTCGTCTACATAAGACTCATCAGTGACGCTCATATCAAAATAGTAATAAACCAAACAAATACAAAGTTGAAGAGCATTGAGGATCCAAAACTCCAAAAAGTTGTGCCAAATACGGCTAAGGTAATCTATGCCTGGGATAAGAAAATCCTTAGTTTTTCGAAAAATTCAAAGTTTTGTATACAGGAAATTTATAAAAATGACCACATAATTGATATTCATGTCAACACCGAAGTGCTGACTACTGGGCTGGTGATACCCTCGGGGACGAAACTTCCACCAGCAGAGGCATCGACCCAGTGGTGTAAATTGTTATCAAAGGTACCAGGATTATAATTTAGTACGCCAGACGCGCGTTTTGTCTACATAAGACTCATCAGTGACGCTCATATCAAAATAGTAATAAACCAAACAAATACAAAGTTGAAGAGCATTGAGGATCCAAAATTCCAAAAAGTTGTGCCAAATACGGCTAAGGTAATCTATGCCTGGGATAAGAAAATCCTTAGTTTTTCGAAAAATTCAAAGTTTTGTATACAGGAAATTTATAAAAATGACCACATAATTGATATTCATGTCAACACCGAAGTGCTGACTACTGGGCTGGTGATACCCTCGGGGACCAAACGTCCACCAGCAGAGGCATCGACCCAGTGGTGTAAATTGTTATCAAAGGTACCAGGATTATAATTTAGTACGCCAGACGCGCGTTTCGTCTACATAAGACTCATCAGTGACGCTCATATCAAAATAGTAATAAACCAAACAAATACAAAGTTGAAGAGCATTGAGGATCCAAAATTCCAAAAAGTTGTGCCAAATACGGCTAAGGTAATCTATGTCTGGGATAAGAAAATCCTTAGTTTTTCGAAAAATTCAAAGTTTTGTATACAGGAAATTTATAAAAATGTCCACATAATTGATATTCATGTCAACACGGAAGTGCTGACTACTGGGATGGTGATACCCTCGGGGACGAAACGTCCACCAGCAGAGGCATCGACCCAGTGGTGTAAATTGTTATCAAAGGTACCAGGATTATAATTTAGTACGCCAGACGCGCGTTTCGTCTACATAAGACTCATCAGTGACGCTCATATCAAAATAGTAATAAACCAAACAAATACAAAGTTGAAGAGCATTGAGGATCCAAAATTCCAAAAAGTTGTGCCAAATACGGCTAGGGTAATCTATGCCTAGGATAAGAAAATCCTTAGTTTTTCGAAAAATTCAAAGTTTTGTATACAGGAAATTTATAAAAATGACCACATAATTGATATTCATGTCAACACCGAAAACAGTGAAATTTAAAAAAGAATAACAAAATAAGAATTCCAATTCATCGTAAATGAAAGTTAATTACATATATTGATTGTTTAATTGTTTTATCTGAATATCTGTTTGCTCTTGAGGTATATATAACATCATTAAAAATGTAGTAGTCCATGCATCATCTGCCGAAGTTTTGGTGGAATTCATCGATTCAATTTATAATCAGGGTACATTTAATATGACTAGTTTTGGGGTATTATAATATATAATATGTGTGTTTTGTAGTAACATATTTGTCGTTCAAGACATGCGAACACTTGCTTAAACATGTACTCATTATAAATCTTGAAATCGCTCACTTTAATCGAATTTGACCAATTGAAATTTTCAAAATATTTATACAACTTGGCTTGTGTTAATTTAGATTATCTATTAGTATAAGCTTGTAGAAAGATTGATGTTCAGTTAACATCTTTTTATTATTTGACCAAACAATGGCATACAGTAAAAATAATAAAATGCACCACTGGATGCAGCTTGATACGACCTCAAAGGTCGAACCCGGTTTGGTTTTGGCTCCTAAATATTTAAAAGAATATCCGCCAAAAGCAATCTTTCTGGTGTGGTACTTCCTACAATTTTATAGATCATTACTTATTGTAATACTCGCGTTTTTGTCTGAAAACGAAATATCTTTAACGAAATAACCACGACGTAGATGTGATATGGACAATATCCTTACACAATATAAACGCAAACAAATTGCGATCGAATAAAACTATGTTGAAAAGGGCAATCAGATAAAAACAAAGCAGAAAATGAAAGTGGTCGCATGTGTGTTCATTTTTACTATTGAAATATAAGTGTTAATTGATGATAATACATAACATATATAAAGGTTGATGATGACCACGGATGCGGCCACTTTCATTTTTGACAAAAAAACATGTGTAAAGTGACAGTTATTAGTATATTTGATAGATATTTCATATTTAAGCTTTAAATTGGTAAATATCTTTCACATACAATAATTGAATCAACTAAAATAGACACTTCAGTGTTTTAAAAGTGTCCAGCATCTTTCGTCAGATAAACCCTGAAATTTGAGGCAAAAAGGCCCTTAGCGGACCTACTCTTCTAAAAAGGACACAAAGTACAGCTCTTAGAGTACTCGCAGTTACTGACAGCTAATAAATATTGTATGAAACTAAGCATCAAATACATTGTTTAAAAATGTTTACCCATTTGAATTTTCAAATGTCTACGTTGAATAACGTAGTCTATATTTGACAAAATATAAACAATATACAGAAGAGAAGCTTGTAAACACCGGATTAATTTTGAAATCTAAAACGAATATATTCTTCCAAAATATAAAAATCCCTAGAAAAAAAACATTATAAGTATATTCTTCGAAAGAGTATAAATGGGGAAAAAACTTTATGTAACAAAATTTCAGGATTCCTATTTGAATAACTATGTATAATATGTGAAAGAGGTTTTGAACTGAACAGGAAGATTAAACGAATAATTGCACTGTCAGTTACCCAGACATCATGTCCATCAGAACAAAAACCACCTTCTACGAAATGATGTGAATTTAAAGAAACACAATTTTTTTCTTAAGGACACCACATTCTCTTCAGAGATCTAGAGTTGCTGTGGCTTCACACGAAACTATGGATGAGTACTTTAAGCTGTTAGATTTTACTTTTAACAAACTTGATCCACAAGAAAAACCCTCACACATATGGAATATAAACGAGGCTAGGTTAAAAAAAGAAACAGACCAAATGAAGTAAGGAATCCCCATCTGGTACAAAACATCCATACACACAGCAAATATCTGATAACAAGCACATAAATTTATTAGTATGTGAACCCGCTGCAGGTGGATTTATTTCCAAGTTATTTATCTTTACTAAATTTCGTCAATGTGGACGTTCCGCCACTAAAATGCCAAAAAGACTTTGTGGAATGGTGAAACCACACTCAATGACATGTGCTAAAATTGTGGTAGAGCAATCACATATCCGTTAGTGAAAGCAGTTTAAGTTGATAAGGATGTTATCATATTTTGATTTTAGGGATAATTACTAGATCAGACAAACCAAATAACAAAAGGCTAACATGAGCCCACATATACACTGGCAAAGAAATGCGAAGAACACTGAAAACAACAGAAAATGAAGAAGGGTTAAAACAGGACAAAGCGGTCAAAGGGACTAAAAGAATTGATATACAAAATGCCATTAGAATGAAGCAATCAAAGACAAAAGCTCAGTTTTAGTTTGTAACCCTAATATTTTTTTTAAAATCGATTTATGAATTTCGAACACCGGTATACTTCTGTTGCATTTATTGATATATTATAACGGTAAGACAAAAATTACCAAACAAAAACTGATCCATCTGAAGATAGAAGACACCGTGTAAATCCACATACCATCACAATTAATAGTGCTGCACAAACAGAGATAACTTCACCCAAGGAATCTCACAATGAAGAGCAAATTCAACTAGGAGTACAAAAAGCAAATTTGAGAAAGATAAGATAAGAAAACGATATTAAACATTATTTGGCAATGAAATTTTCTATTTACGTAAAAGAAAGTATTCACGAGTTACAAACAACAGTTGTCATAGAAAATCCACATTTTATGTTTACATAGTTATGTGATGTCTAAAATCTGACGTTAGATCTACTCATTGGAAGCCATCCGAATTATCAAAAAAAAGAACGATACAAAGAAAGCTACTGAAAATCAAAAAGTTCGTTTAATTTCATTAGACACGCTAAAATCAAATCTGTTAAGAATAAATCAGTTCATGAACAAGTAAAGAGTTTTAACGTGTGGCTATATATAAAAAAAAAAGTAAATTCACAAAAAAAAATGATCTCCGAGGTAAAGTCAAAACGTAAAGTCCCAAATCAAATGGTAAAATCAAATAATAAAACACATCAAACGAATGAACATCAACTGTCATTTTCCTGACTTGGTACCGGCATTATCAAATATTAAACAAAGGACACAGATGGATTCATGACAAAATGTGTTTTGGGGATGGTGATGTGTTTGTAGATATTACTTTACTGAAATTCTTGCTGCTTACAATTATCTCTATCTACAATGAACTTGGCCCAGTGGTTACAGTGGAAAACGTTTAGCGAACATTTACAAAATTAATGAAAATTGTTAAAAATTGACAATTAAGGGCAATAACTCCTTGAGGGGTAAATTGACCATTTTTTGCATGTTAACTTATTTTTAGATCTTATTTTGCTGTACATTATTGCTGTTTACAGTTTATCTCTATCTAATATGAAACTAAAAGATGCAAAATGTTCTTAAAATTACAAATTTAGGGCAGCAACCCAACAACGAGTTGCCTGAATGGTCTGAAAATTTCATGGCGGCCATCTTGGTTGGTTGACCGGTTCACTTGACATATTTTTTAAACTACATACCCCAACGATGATTGTGGCTAAGTTTGAAGTAAATTGGCAGAATTGTTGCAGAGGAGAAATTTTTTGTAAAAGTTCACGACGACGGACGACGACGGCGACGATTGACACAAAGTGATGAGAAAAGCTTACTTGGTCCTTTGGGCCAGGTGACCTAGAAAAGAGTATATACAATTTAACAAGCATTTTTATCTTTATACAAACCTTCGGGTAACTTTGCCGAATTGAATTTAAAATATTGTAACGTGTAGGGTGGAAGCCTGTAGGTTTGTAGGCATGATTTTTTTTCTATCTACTCGGTAAACAATAAATTTTACATTCACATTCGTCGTTTTCTGGCTCGAACGTAAAGACATTTAATGTATTGATGAATATTACATATATTTTTATTGTTATTAAATGTAAATATTCTTTTAACAAAACAATACACTTAGTAATTGGAAATAAAGGCAACAGTAGTATACCACTGTTCGAAATTCATAAATCGATAGAGAAAAAACAAATCCGGGTTACAAACTAAAACTGAGAGAAACGTTTCATATTTAAGAGAACTACGACACAACACCAAAATGTAACACACACAGAAACGAACTATTATGTAACAATGGCCATTTTCCTGACTTGGTACATGGCATTTTATGCAAAAAATAGTAGATTGAACCTCGTTTTGTGGCATGCAAAACCTTCCCGCTGGAATGGCAATGTTACTTATAACATTAAAATGACAATATTACACAATAAATAAATGGGAGAAAATATATCACAGATAAACAAACGAATAATAGCCATCAAAAAGTGCCTAGGTTACAAACAATTTTACGCCAGACATGCGTTACGTCTACACAAAACTATGCTAAGATGCAAAAGTTTGAAAGCCAAAAGAAGTAAAAGGTTGAAGATCGCCGAGGACCAAAACTTCCAAAAAGTGTGACTAATACGGCCAGGGTAATCTGTAAAAAAAAAAGAAAAAAAAAAAAGAAAAAAAACCATCATTATTATCAAGAATAATATATAGTTTTGTGAACAGTAAATTTAGTAAATTGACTATATAATAGATATATTGGATGAAATTCAAGACCAGATTTGTATGTCTTATCTAACTTATATTAATAAAGGGATACTCCATACCAAACTCGTTCAAATGGTATCAATATTTTCAATATTCAATATCGCTTATCTGAAAATACCACAATCGTTAACATTCTAAATAATAAAAGTCATTGTACACAAAAATCGATAAGTGAAATGCCACAAAATGACTTGCATGTCCCCGTTTATCACCCTAAATAAGTTTAAAAGGTCCATGTTAAATAGTCACACATATTCTTTAAATTTTGAAACTGATATCAATTTGAAATCTTACAGTTTTATCTATTTATTTAAAAGAGACAATTCTTAATGCGGTGGTGAACATAGGGGAGACTAGATGCTATTTATGTAAACGCACCCAATAACATCTTTATCGTTTCAAAAATCAAAATCACAAAAATATTAAATTCCGAGGAAAAATCAAAGCGGAAAGTCCCTAATGACAGTTGCATCAATTTTCATTATATTGAAAATGATGTGTGAAATAAACAAACAGACATTATAGGTTAAAAAATGTAAAAAAGTTGGGTACAGCAGTCAAAATTGTTTTCTTATCTTAAACACTCTTAAAAGAAAACAAAATTATGATACCAAAAAACCACAAAAAGGCATAAAGACAAAGCATATTAGCCAAAAGTATAGACAAGGATACAAAGTTTCATTACAATATCACAATAATACAATGACGGGATTTACATGTACAGAGAAACGTCATATGTATCACAGAAACACAAAAAGGCCTACAGACAAAGCCCATAAGCAAGGATAAAAGACAAGAATGCAATAATTATCATAGAACAATAAAACAATGACGGGATGTATTTGTACAGATTCAAGTCAAATTGATGACACCAAAAAAATCATAAGCAGTCAAAGAAAAAGTCATAACACATTACTAAGGTGATGAATAACGTCAGAATCTTAAATTAATGACCATCGTGTAATGTTTGTGAAGTTGGAACGGAATATATATATCAAGAAGGTTTTGGTATCCGATGAAATTTTTTGAAAAGTACAAGACGTTCTTTGACATTGTCCAGGTTCATCAACTTTCTGCTCAGACACGGATGACTTTTTATAAGAACCTGCAAGCTCTTTAAGATGGGGGAAATTGATAATTTAAAAAAAATGAAATCTTCTTGTTTGTCAACTAATTATTCTTGTACCGATATGACTGCGTAATTCAAATTCAATGTATTATTCTAAAACTTAGGCGGAGTCAAAAGACCCCATGTTTATAGTTCACGATTAATCAACACATTAAGAAGCACAATCTTTTGAAGTATTTAACCTTTATACTTTAGAAGTAGTAAATAAGCAACCTTGTTGTAGAATCTCATTACATACGTTGTGTTTTTCTACATACGTTTAACCGTCATGATAGCTAATGAATATATATGATAACTTATTCACTATAGCATTATGGTTATAACGTTACCGAAGTGCAATGCTAGTACTTCGCGTATTTTCCCACAAACCTACGTGTATGGAATCGCATTCAAAATGTGTGCCATTACAGAAAAATTAACTAAATTCAATTTTTTAACTTATTCTATAGAATTTACTCATAATTTTATTTACATTTTCGATATAGTTTGTAAAAATGTTTATGGATGTCGAGTGAATCGCAATCAGAGGAAATTTCTATCTTCACAATGTATCTATTCTTGAAGATGAGTAACTGTCTCATGCAGATACTGTCGGCAGACATTTGCTAGTCTTGTGTGGGTTTTTTTTTTAAATTTTAGATCATCTATACGTTTTGGAGTTTAGTATGACTTCAATTTTTACTGAACAAGTACACACAGTCTTCTTTATGTAGGAACCAGCTGAAGTCCAACTCGGGTTGCGTGATTTTCTCGCTGCATTTAAGACCCGTTTTTGACTGGCCGAATTGTTGTCTCTATGACATTTCCCCCATTTCCATTCTCTGTTTTATAAATAAATGTATTTACATATAAGAGTATATAGTGTTGTCTGATTATTGAGGCATTGATAAAATGGAAAGACTCTTAAAAAATATAATTTCATCAATTTAAGTTAGGTCACCATTACAACTAAAAATATGTTATGTTAAGAATCAAATCCTAAGTTGAGGACAGGGTGAAAAGTCTTAATTGATTTAATCTATTTACTTGCGTGACTGGTACCTATAAATCAATATATGAAAGGAAAAATATATGGTGATTTTACCTAACTGCTGAGTAAAGAGTAAGGGCCGATTTTGGCCTTAAATTTCAGGTTCATCTAACAAAAGATTTCGGACACTTTTTTAACACGTTAACATGGCAACATAAGAAATTTTTATACTTTTAATTTTTTTTATGAGCACTTTAGGTCGAATATGATGTGTGGACAAAATATCTAGAAAATCTACAAACATGTGTGCCGTTCCAGTGTTTTGCTTTTTGGCCCTTACAGAGAATTGTTGTTAAGTGTCTATTTCAATTGATTTTATTACTTTATGCAAAGATTTTAACTGATTGAGTCATTAAAAACGCTCCGATTTGAGCTCAAATATGAAAAATCTATCAAATATACCATAAATTGTCACTTTTCAGATGGTTTTTGTCCAAAATTAAAGTGGCCGCATCCGTGGTCATCCTCAACCTTTATATATGTAAAGTATTGTCATGGAATACAACTTACATTTCAATAAATAAATATGAATGAACACGAAGGACGGCCACTTTCATTTAAGACGGAAACCATTTCAAATTTAACTAAAATGCTAAAATTGTGAAGAGTAATTTAGCATGACTTAATGATGCAAGTACCCGATATATGTGCATTGTAGTGTCAAAAACAGCCCATATTTTTGTAGCAGAAGCATTATTCTTTCCAGGAAATAGCTTAAAAATTACATTTTCACAATTTGTAAAACGACTTTTTTGGGGGGCCAAAAAGGGGTCCTACTGGACATACTCATTTATTTTGCTCCTTTTATACCGTAGCATTGCTTATAAAATCTGCATTATCGTGAGATTTGTTTAAATTTACATATATAAATGCCAAGTGTTGTTGCTATGAAATCAATGTATTTTGTCTGTTGGAAGTAATACTATCACGTCAGAATAATTTAAAAACTATATGTAAGCTTTACAAAAGAAATCACAACATGTTTCACCTTTTGTACACACAATTTTTATGATAGATCACTGTGTTGGGAGTTGAAAAACAAATATTTAGGTAAAAATAGTTTTGTGATCCATATTTTTCTTTTTATCTATTGGAAGCTCACTGTTTTGAATATGTTATGTTGAAAAAAAATCAATAGACTAATAATATGAAATTTAAAGAAGAATAGAAATGAAATCGGGGCTGGATGTAATTAATATGTTAAAAACTGCCATTATTTGTGTTACATTTATAACATTACTTTAGTTACAATAATAATCTTTATTTGTCATATAAGTAACATTATACTTGTGACATAAACAAAAGTAACAACAACAATAAAATAACTGAGTTAACACACACATATCTATATATATATATACAAGTAAAACTAAGAGTCCCCTGTCCTCAGCTCTAAAGACTGTTTTATAAAGGAACCTGTTTTTTTCACTTGGTTTATATTAGTAGGATTTAGTAGGATTACTAGTTTTTGTGTATCAGATAGATTTGGAAACATAGGATTATCTATTGCCATGTCATTAAAAAGTTTTATATGTAAAACGTTATTAATTTGACAGTGGAGTGATTTTCATCTTCTAAGGTTTTACAAGTTGGACATGTTCTATTGTCTCGAGGTATTTTTAGATATCTGCCCTTCTCAATGAGCAAATTATGGTCACTAATTCTAATTTTTGTAAATAAACGTCTAGTTTCAAAATTTTGATATTTAAGATAAAATTCTTGGTCTTGTTTGACTTTAATATTTTTGTAAAGAAAAAGTTTGTTATTTTCGTTCAAACTATTTATTTTATTTTCCAATAGTTCTGAATAAAATTTACTTGTAATATTCTTAATCCAAGACTTTAATTTGTTAACTTGTTCCATGTTTTGACAGGACATTACTTTTTGTATATCAATATTCATTTCTTGTGTTGAATCTTTTATAAAAGTGGACCAAGTATAAACTCCTTGTGAATCAAGGTGTTTACTTAGTGTATAACTTTCTTTTAGTAACGGGTTTATGTTTTCAGTATTTAATCTAGCCCAATAAAGTATTGCTTGTGTTTTTATATATTTTTCTATTGGTTGTCTACCAAGTTCAGCTTTAACACCTAAATTAGCAGATGTTTTTTTTTAGTACCTAGAATATATTTACAGAAATTAACATGAACCTTTTCAAAGGGAGTGATAAAATATGAATAAATTCAAAATATTTTAAATTGATTTTGTTTTTACATTGTGTCATAGATCAAATTTATTCAGTCAGTGTATATAAAAAGAAAATGTGGTATGATTGCCAATGACACAACTCTCTACAAGAGACCAAACTACACAGTAATAAACAACTATTGGTCATCGATCAGGCCTTTAACAATGAGCAAAGCCCAAACCGCAAAGTCAGCTATAGAGAGCCCCGAAATGAAAAATGTACAACGATGTTCACTTGTAGGAAGATATTTATTACTTGAGTAAAGTATTTCAATTGATATTTTATAGTGTGTTTTTCCAAATTGTGATGTAACACTGTTGTCTCAGGTACGGGTGAAGGTTTGTTCCTATCAAAACGTCAGGGACTTGATGTTCAGCAGTTGTCGTTTGTTTATGTGGTTAATAAATGTTTTTGTTTGCCGTCTTTTTATACAGACCAGACCGTTGTTTTCCCGTATGAATGGTTTTATACTAGTCATTATTGGAGCCCGATATAGCATGCTGTGTGAGTCAAAGTTCTGTGTTGAAGACCGTACTGAAACCTTTAATGGTTTACTTTAACAAATTGTGACTTGTATGTAGAGTTGTCTCATTGGCACTCATGCCACATCTTCCTATATCTAAATATTATGAATCCGTTGTGCATATATACATGACTTAAGGTGAATTATGCATATTGTATACTCAGTAGAACCTTCTTATGGGAGTCTAAAATAAAAATGATAGAATTTGTTCATACTTTTGCCAAAAAGTAGTATCTATTGATATTTGTTGAAATATATAATAAAAATGATAGGTCACCGCGCATTTTCTCAAGCTACAGGACGCGACAAAATGACACATTTTGTAAGAATTATACAGAAAAAAAACACCATTTTGTGGTTAGAAACTAAACAAAATTATAGAATTGATAGCTTTCAGACAACGCTTTGAGAATTTCAAAAGAAAAGATAGAGTCACCTTAAGTTTTTTTTCCGGCTGAAATACAAAATAGGAAAATTCCATGAAGAATCTTTCAGAAAATGCACTATTTTAGAGTTACATCCCCTTAAAATGGCAATTTAAACAAATATAAAAAACAAACAAAAATAATCAACATTTGCAAAATATTAATATTTATAAGTTATATTCAAATAAATTTGTTCTTTTAAATGAAAATTCATATTGAATATCTGCATTTTTGCATCAAATTTTGCTTACTTGATAGAAAATCTGCACCTTTGGTTCACTTTTTTTTACAATCCAAAATGGAGGAAGACACCCATACCACCTTAATCTTCAAGAAATGGTTATAAACCTTTATATCTGAATTAATTTAATTAAAACTGAGGATAAACTAAATTTGTCTACATGTTTCCTTTTTCAAACAATATTATCTTACCTCCTATACATTTCTAGGATTGTGATTGGTTAAAAGCGTCCACGTGATTTTTTTAATATTTGAGCTTGAATCGGATCGTTTTTAATGATTGAATCAGTTAAAATATTTGATATTAGGTTAGTATGGAGGCGGGCTTATTCCATACATGGTTAGTAGTGGATTTACTTCCCTTTATTAGGTAGTAGGGAGGCGTGGTTTATTTCATACAGGGTTAGTAGTGGTGTTACGTCCCTTTATAAAAAACAAAACGGAACTGAGAAAAAATCTTAAAGGGTTACAACATACGAAGAAATTGATGATTAAGATTGAAATAAATTCATTAAACACATTGAAACCTATCTCTTGCACGTTTAAGACACCCTTGTAGATTTCAAAAAGAGCAGTCTAATGCCGCTACAAGGCAGCACTCGCACCCGCAGAGTGGAAGGGGATTTATACAAGTTGCTAAACTTGTTTCCCAATCCACTATAAATTAATATGTTTAAACTAATTAAACTAATTGAACTAATCAGGTTGTTATCGTTGGCTATTGTTCTTGTAGGATCAATGGAAGTAGTTTCTTAATGCTAACAGTATTGAAGAATGGCTTGCTCATTTTGATAGATAACAAGTCTAAATTTACACGTTCGGCAACATCCATTTTCTTATCCGGGTGGGGGGGTGTCTTACGGCTGGGATTTTTTAGAAAATTTTGATGGCCTAGCTGAAAGAAAAAAAGATTATGTTGTCACCTGCTTGATAAAAATTTTGCACTTCTGAATTTGAGAATAGTTAAAATATCAACAGTTGAGATGTTTCACAGCAGATTATAAACGTCTGTCCAGTCTACAGATAACGCTAAGATTTCTAGTACTACTTTTTGTATTTTCCTGTAATAGTGTTTGATCTAGAATATTTAACACTATTCCAAATCTCCCGCATATATGCTACTACATGAATACATACTTAAAACTGCAACTCAAATGGTCCTATTATTACAGGGATAATTATGGTATCATAAGCAGTCTTTTAAAGTAGCCCTGATTGTGTTTGACAAAGACTTATTTGCCAGTAGTATTTTCCTTTATATCATTTTGTATCATTCTTTATACCTCTTATTTCAATAGAATGTCAATTATCATAGTTGGAAACAGTGGATGTTTATAATGTTTATAATTTGGAGCTACTCACTCTTTGCCATTAAATATGGCAATGGTGGCCACTTCAATTGCAGTATAAAAATTCAAGGACTGTGGTACCTGTAAGACGGACTCAGAGAATATGATGTAGAAAGTGGGCTAAAAAAACACAGAGATAATGCCAGGATATAGACATGCCCATGCACTATACATGCATTTTAAATAATTAAAATGAATTTTATGTAAATTTTACGGTTTTGAGAAAAAAAAATGTGCTTCTGTTCCATATTATAGGGGGGAAAATTGCTTTCCTTCTCAGAAGATAAAAAAATATTTTATCTGAGAAAGGTTCTGAAAAAAATTAATGAACAAAATAAAAATCACAGCCCTCCGCCCCCCCCCCCCCTAAAATACGGTAAGATATATACCGTATTACGTAACTAGCACACTATGTAACTAATATATATTCACTACTTTTTGCAACACTTATATACCGCGAACTATCTGCGGTGTTTACAAAACTTCTGTATCACCCCTTTCTTTAGATATTATTTGGAATTAAATTTCATCGTTATTCATATGGTTTTTACTGATAAAATTTGCAAGTTATTTTTCCACTAAGTTATGTAACTCCACAAAACTAACTTCACCTGTATGTCTGTTATTGTTTAGTGTATTGAATTGTTAACGTTTTCAATGTTAAGACAGCTTAATTAAAACTCTGAGACTACTAACATAAAATATTTAATCATTTGATTTGTAAACTCCATTTCGTGACCTTTTGATTAATCTAAATGAAATCAATTTCGAAATACACTTTTGATAATAAAATTGAGAATGGAAATGGGGAATGTGTCAAAGAGACAACAATCCTCCAATGAGCAAACAACAGCCGAATGCCACCAATAGGTGTTCAATACAGCGTGAAAGTCCAGCACCCGAAGGCGTGCTTAAGCTGGCCGCTAAACAAACATATGTACTAGTTCAGTGATAATAAACTCCGAAATATACTCAAGAAACTAAAATTCAAAATTAAACAAGACCAACAAAGGCTAGAGGCTCCTGACATGGGTCAGTTGAAATACTGCGGCGGGATTGAGCATTGTTTTTTTAAATATTTCAACTGTATCTCTAGTCAATGTAAAAAAACAACACATAACAATACGCACAGTAAAACTCAGTTTAAAAATCTATAAGCATCGAATGTGATAGATCTTACCGTGGCAGCTTCATTCCAAGCATCCTCAAATTCATTGGTCAGCGTTTTGGAGTCTGTTGAATGAGCAATTCTATTTCTGTAATATTTTAAACGAGCTAAATCAGCTCCTGTGCTTGTATCAACTGATGATGGAAAGGTGTCATAGCCTTTGACGGGAGGAGTTATCCCACCAATATTTCTCAGAAGACATATCATTAATGTTATGTCAAAATTATTTGATGCAACTGCAGATCCTGTATAAAGTTAAAGTAAATATTAGAACTAATAATAGTTATCAACAGTACCAGGATTATAATTTTATACGCCAGACGCGCGTTTCGTCTACATAACACTCATCAGTGACGCTCAGATCAAAATAGTTAAAAATCCAAACAAATACAAAGTTGATGAGCATTGAAGACCCGAAATTCCAAAAATTTGTGCCAAAATCTAAAAACAATTCTTACCATTGTTGTTGAATATGATCGAAATCACATTTCATTAGATAAGCGTTCATTCAAATAAGAAAATTGTTCTTTTTTAAATCTACATACATTTCTTATAAAAATACATGAACTAAATCTGTTTTAAGATAGATATATCATATTAGAATGACATCATATTTTGTTGATAACAGACAGTTAAAACAATCTGAAATAAACTGATAAAACCAGCATAATGGTACTCTAGTATTTTTTGGAAATTTTGCAGTATGAAAAGTAAGCCAATTAAATGGTTTACTTTTTACAAATTGTGACTTGAATGGAACGTCCAAGGGATTTAGTGTGTTAACACCATAGGCAGTCGAAGAAGACCTGTTCAATGCCAAAAGAGAATTAATTTTCTACAGCAAGTTGGATAGTTAGTATTTAATCTAATAATAAATATACATCATGTTATATATATATTAAGTAATATCTTAATAGAAAGTAAGCGTGGATGTGATTATCTGTTTATAAAACTTTTGAATTTTTGAAATACTCAGGCTTTTCTACCCCAGGAATAGCTGTATTTGGCAAAACTTTTAGGAATTTTGGTCCTTAATGCTCTTCAACTTTGTAGTTTATTTGACCTTGTTGACCTTGTTGGGGTTCGAGCGTCACTGGTGAGTCTTTTGTAGACGAAACACAAATTGGTATCTTGGTATCTATGATGAGTTTATTAAAACACAAAACCAAACTTTCGAAAAGAATACAAATTTAGTTATATTTTAGTTTGTTGATGACAAAATAATGTTAGTGCCAATGTCAACATGGTCAACAATAATCAAAGATTTAATTACAACATTTATAAGATAAGATTTATTATTAAGTTGATGTAAAGGTTCGGTGTATTTACACAGATCACATAGTCTGATGTGAAATGTCATTTGTAATTTTTTTTCAGCAACATTTATTAATCAAATCTTTGTATCTATGAAAGAATTTAGTAAATGTTTTGATTAATTCATAGTTATGAAATCCTTGGCCTAATAAATTACCAGTCATGCATTTATCGTTAAAATCTATGATACAATTAAACAGTTGGGCAAAATGAATTGGTTGGGATATCTAATTACTGTATTATGAAGTCAAAAGAACATCGACGACTTATTATAAAGTGAACCATAGAATATAAAAAATCATTTCTTTTATCGTTGATTTTGGTAAAGAAGTTCCCATGCAAAAATGAAATATCTAAATCTTGAAAAGGACAACTCCTGCTTGTTATGTAAGATTATTTAGATATAAGTTCGTTTTAGGTAATTTTTCCGTTAGTAAATTTTAATAGGTACCAACCTTCGCCCTTACTCGAAACAATATTGTAAAATCTTATGGAACAGTTACTTATCAAATGTATCTTGTTTTGATTCAAACAATGTTTAAACAAAAGCGGAGCAGTGTAAACAGTCATACGACCAAACGGAACATAACAGTTTAAACAAATACAGGGGAATCTTTTACAAACATGAAACCTATAAAACAAGACAAAATCTTGTCTTGGGAAGATGGTATTAACTTAACCTGGATCATTTCATTTTCCTTAGACACAAATGACGTTTTACACAGTCTTTCAACTTTCCATAGGTCGCCTAAGGTAGCACAATACAAAGATTTTATACCTCTAATTCCCTAATTTTAAAATGCTGTAACTTTCTTTATAATGCTTGAAATTTATAAAAGTTTTATCTATGGATCGCTTACAGATTACTTTTTCAAATCAATGCAATGTTAGTATTAAACATCAATTACATGAATTATGTAATCAATTATAATGCTAACTGGTTCTTCAAAATTTACAACAAATTTTCACTTTCAATTGGAATTAGCTTCTTTGTGGATCCCCCATGAGTGTTAATTTTATTGTATGTTGTTCCTTGGGCTAGTATCTACAAAAGGGTTCTCAGTTTTGGATAGAATGTATAGATCAAATTTTACACCTAATCATACATTATCTACTTGTATGTGGTAAGGTTGTTTACACTAACTACAAATTTATGAGAGAATGGAATACAATAGCGGTCATTTGAGACGCGTTTGAAGCTCCTGCTGTGTTGATTAAGATAACGTTAAAATTTCTTGTGTAGCTATAAAGATGAAAGAGCGAAGTTCATTCAAGTGAACTGATCAATATTTTGCCATTAATTACAGAATTATCTATCTATATATATATATATATCTTTTATTAATTTATATGCAGTTTTAAGAAAGTTACAGCATTTTAATGATTGGGGATTGGAAGTAAAAAAATCTTTGTATTGTGCTACCTTCAACAACAAAATTTAGATTTTGGGATTGTATATTGGCATTCTTTTTTCGGTTCTTTTATCACACATGGTTTTTATATCTTCTTGGAATGACTTGTCGTGGCATGTAATTGTGATGAAATTATAGTGGTATTTTTTTAATTTATGTGTGTGTACGACTTGACGAACTATCCCTTTGACAACTAAAATATATATTTTACATACCTGTAGGAAATAACACGTTATACTGAACTAATGTTAAAACTCGTTTTCGATATCTTAAATCATCCAGTGCTGTTTGATGGTTCAGTAATGACGACTGAAGATTGTTCGGCGGGAAGACTTTGTCAAAATAACAACGAACAGCTTTTGGTGCAAGACCAATAATCAAGGCGACCAGTCGTAGGAAGTTCGTTTCCTCTACTGTAAGCGGAGGAGCCATCTGAAATACAATATTTATAAAAGTAAGAAGATGTAGTATGATTTGAAACTATCCACTAAAGTTTGAATAACGTAGATGTTTGCCACTAACGATTCAGTTTACGCGTAGAAAAAAAAACTATTTTTTAATATACCATATCAAAGATTGTAACGACAAACACAATTATCAGAGATAAGGTCATTCCACTCTGGGTAGTATCTGTATTTGTATGTATCTGATGGGTCAATGACGATGGAAGTTTTTAACGACCTTGACTGGCTATACAACCCTTGCACGAAGTTTTATTGTTCGTTCTTATTTTTTTTTATTTTTTGTACTGTAACACCACCCTCATTGTCAAATTCTAGATCAAGCCGACTTAACTGTATATGTTGTATCCTTTATCTCTAGTTCGAGTGGATATATGTGTTCGTCAAAGTTACCAGATTTTTAATTATTTATCATTATCTATAAAGCGGAAAGTTAAGTTAAAAGATATTGCTTACTTATTATTTTTTATCATTAGAAGTTCCTGTATGAAGTAAGCATCATAATAATAAAGAAACAATTCGGCACGATGTAGGGCGCCATTGGTTCACATCGGAATGTCGACATTCTGATGATCAAATAGACATAAAAGGTTAACATGTCAAAAAGAGCAGTATAGCAGTCAACATCAACATTGTGTTATAATCTTAATCAATTGTGTCGAAAAATGTAATGGCATATAAACAAAACTATGCAGATTAAAAGATAAGAATACAAAAGAGAAACCATATCAAAAACCACAATAGGGTGATGAATAAGTATAAAAAAACGCAAATAGGATATTACCAAGAATAAAATACAGTAACGGTTAAAAATCTATAAGGACAAATAAAAAATACCTATAACACGTAATATTCCCATGTCCATGTTTAGCAGGACAAGAGAACTTCTTAGACATACCCTTGTTTCCTCTTCTTTCTAGTATGCATATATAAAAGAAGATTTGGTATGATTGCCAATGAGACAACTCTCCACAACAGACAAAATGACATTGAAAATTAGAACTATAGGTCGCCTTCAACAATCATTGTTGACGTTCTATTAAGTCTAACTAGCAGCTGGAAGATATTGAGAAACGAATGATTTGGGATATGTAATGAAAGAAAACTAAACTTGTAAAACAGTGCAATCAAACATTTATTTTAGGCATATAGCTGATTTCTTAAAATCATAATTTGTAATTTTGGGACACCTGTTCACTCTTAAAAATATATTTGTTTAACCTGAATAAATTATTATCACAAAGATGTTTCTCGCTTTTTTTGTAATTTCGATAATCTAATTGTTGAACTTAGAATAGCAACTGCTTAATATGTAAGTTTTGCAAATACTGTATAAACATTAATTTTCGTGGTTTTGTATCCAAAAGTAAGTTCGTGGGGATTAAATTTCGTGGATTTTAAGTTTAGAAAACAATTACATAAATGACACTTTATAATTGACAATACTTAATAAAACTGATCTGAACTTTCGCTGTTGAGAAAAATCAATAATTGCATTTCATAGTAACGGTGAGCACGAATCAAGTGTTGTGCCCTGCACTTGTTAATTGGCTTTCCACACCTTTGGTGTTTTATTCAAGGACAATGATTGTGTAATAAATGTATTAGGACTTGAGGGCATTACAGACGCATTAAACTGTTAAATGACATTGACTGACAGTTCTTGATGATTATAAATTACTGTACAAACAAAGGATTAGATTACCGTCTGACTTAAAGAAAACCTTTGAATGTCGATGTCTAATCAATTAACCTATTTATTTTAGTGTATGCATTTATGTTCATCAATTACATAATGTCAATAAAATTTAGTCAGATCATAAAATAATGTAAATCTACAGTTAAATTTTCGTTGGGGTTTTAATTTCGTAGATAATTCTTATCCACGAAATAAACGAAATTAAATCCCCCACGAAAATTTCTGCTTTTACAGTATTCAAAATCTTGACTGAAGGTACATGGCTTAAAAGAGGGACGGCAGATACCAATGAGACAGTCAAACTCATAAATCTAAAACAAACTGACAACGCCATGGCTAAAAATGAAAAAGACAAACAGAAAAACGAAAAACAATAGTACGCATGACACAACATAGAAAACTAAAGAATAAACAACACGAACCCCACCAAAAACTAGGGGTGATCTCAGGTGCTCCGGAAGGGTAGGCAGATCCTGCTCCACATGTGGCACCCGTCATGTTACGTATGTGATTACAAATCCGGTAAATAGTCTAATTCGGTAGGTCACATTCATGAAAGGAACGGGGTTTGTAGTTACGACGTAAGGAACATATCCGATATCATTTGTGAAAGGGTTATTCCATAACGGTCAACCAACTCGTGATGGCGTCCGTAAAATGTACGGAGGGATGATTTCAACTTCACTTTAATAGCTTTCTTTAGAGCAGCAACCCTATGTAAAACCAATCATGATAGGAAATGCAAGCACGTGATTATCGTATCAATTGGGAGATATATACCCCGTATGCAGGTGCTGCTGGAATGTTGCTACTTAGAAATGGAAAGTTCACAATTGGAAAGCTGAAAATCAACTCTTTTGTCGTAAAGTTTTGTTTTCAACCGACCCTCATTGTCAATTTCTAGATGTCATAAACTAGACCTAACACTAACTAATACATAGTTGACGCCCCCGTTGCCGTCGCCGGCGACGCCAGAAACAGCAAACCTTTGTCTCGCTTTTTGACTTTGTCAATCGAGACAAAATATATGTTTTTAATTTGTTTCATGTATAACTAGAACTAGTTCTCCCTCATGCAAAACTCTGATTCTTTTCACGGATTTGGCTATACTTTTTGGACCTTTTGTATTATAGCTCTTCATCTTTTATATACGCTTTGGATTTCAAATATTTTGGCCACGAGCATCACTGAAGAGACATGTATTGTCGAAATGCGCATCTGGTGCAACAAAATTGGTATCGTTAAATTTATTAAGAACTATAGGTAACCGTACGTCCTTCAACAATACACTGTTGACGTATTATAAAGTCTAACTAGCAGCTGGAAGATATTGTGAACCGAATGATTTGGAATATGTAATGAAGAACAACAAACTTGTAAAACAGTGCAATCAAACATTTCTTTTATGCTAATAGCTGATTTCTTAAATGCATAATTTGTAGTTTTGGGACATCTGTTCAATCTTAAAAATATGTTTTTCAACCTGAATAAACTATAATCACTGAGATATTTTTCGCTTTTTTGTAATTTCGATAATGTAAATGTTGAAATTAGAATAGCAACACCTTAGTATGTATTTTTTGCAAATAGAAGGTACATGGCTTAACAATCGCAATAGACATAAGATGTGCCAATGCTAATACAAGTGCATACCAAATACCATTGACTTATCATAATTAGTTCCCTTTAAAATAAACCTTAACACAAACTAATATATGTACTCTTAGCAAAATTTCAAAGTCAATAAACCATAACTGAGGGGGCGGAGTTCAAAAATTCCGATGGTATTGAGATATGAAAATGCAAATACAAATGCATAACAAATATCATTGACCTACAACCAGTGGTTCGCCATAAACTTTCCTCATCATAAACTATGACTAGAAAACTAAGCAAAAGTTTCAATGAATTTCTCTTTTAAATTATTTGTCATTTCGGGGCTTTGTATAGCTTACTATGCGGTATCGTCTTTGTTCATTGTTGAAGGCCGTACTGTGATTTATAGTTGTTATTTTTTGTGTCATCTTGGTCCCTTGTGGAGAGTTGTCCTATTTGCAATCACACCACATCTTTCTTTTTTATAAGCATGAATTTCGAAGTCAAGACCTGAGGAGGCAGGGCAAAATTATCTTCATGGAAAAGAGATATGCCAATGCTTATACAACTACATACTTATATCTTTAACTTACTAAAGGTGGTTCCCCATAAACTGATCTAATCTCAAACTAATACTTGAAAAATAAGCAAAAGTTTCAAAGTCAAAAGACCATTACTGAGGGGTCAGGGCCAAATAATCTCCATGGTAATGAGATGTCCATAAGCTAATACATCTGCATACCAAATGTATCTTTAACCAACCACTAGTGGTTCAACATAAACTAGACCTTACACAAACTAATACATTATTGACACCCCCGTTGCCGTCGCCGCCGACGCCAAAAACAGCAAACCTTTGTCTCGTTTTTTGACTTTGTCAATCGAGACAAACAATATTTTTTTTAATTTATTACATGTATAACTAGGATATTTTATTACTCATAACAGATACCAGGCTGATAACTTTATGCACAAAAAATGGAATTCATCCACTTTGTCACTAGAAAGAAAACAGGCCAAAAATAAACAGAAAAGTAATACACTATGCCTCTCAGCCTTTTTTAATAATAATTTTTAAATGACTTACGAAATATAGCTTTTTTGTGTTAAAAAAAACCCACACAAACTTGTTACGTATTAAAATACATACAATGTTTTAAACATGATTTATGTTTTAAACAAAATAAAATGAATGGTAAATTCAATTATCTTGCCTAAATATTTTGAAATATTTGCAGTTAAAACCTGTATAAATTTTCAATGATAAAATTATTACTCACCCTATCAATGTGGTGTTGGTAAATCAGTGTACATTATTAAATTGAATATGGAAGATTTAAATTCAGACAAGCTATAGAAGGTTTATAAAAAAATTACTCTTTTGAATTTAAAGTAATACGATCTTTCTTATCAATTTCACAACTTGTCAAACAGCTTTAAATGTTGTCTTTAAATATACATATAAATAAAGATAAATTTTACAGGTAATGATTTCGATTGAATCTTTGAGATGTTTAAAAGGAAATTTAACACCTAATATTTTGTTTCTTTACATATGTCGCTCTTCGCGATTGATTTTCGCAAATCGGAAGTACGGAGAAATGACATAGCTATGAATTTTATTGACAAAGTTTATACATAATATTTAAATTTGACACCTGTTAACATACTATGGTAACGTAAGATTTACTACATTATGTAATTGATCTGATATCAAAACTGTGCATTTTTCATTTAGTGATGCAATCAAGGATCACGTGGCCATAACCAGATGATGCTTTCATACATCACACAGCGGAGCCTCAAAGGTGATGGATGTCTTGAGCCCCATATGTGATGCCATGAGGCATCATACGCCTTGAATGGGTGAAAAGGGGTTTTGCTGGGGATTATATGAGGAATTCAACACAAGATATTTATAAAGTGTAGAATTTATTTTACATATGAGGTCTTATCCACCATCGTGTGTTGATATTGATTTTATTGCGATGCTGTTACATTTCAATGATATTAAATGTTATTTTGTTGTGAATAAAGTAATGATTATTTCGTTCTCTACAAACAGTTCTAATTGCTTTTAATTGTGTATATACCACGATATAAAGGCAGTTACCGACAAAAAAATATAAAATTATAAGTGTTTCTCGCGATTTTTAAACCAGACGCGCGTTTCGTCTATATAAACTCATCATAGATACCAGGATTAAAATTTTATATTTACGTCAGATGCGCGTTTCGTCTACATGAGACTTACCAGTGACGTGTCAGTGGCCCAATAAAGTTCGAAGTTTAAGAGCAGACAGGACCAAAAATTCCTAAATGTTTTACCAAATACGGCCAAAATAATCTATTCCTGAGGTAAAGCCTTAGTTTTTTCAAAAATTCAAAGTTTTGTTAACAGTGATTTATAATTATGAACATATCGATGATAACTCGAGTCAACACAGAAGTGCTGACTCCTGGGCTGGTGATACCCTCGGGGAAATAAATCTCCACCAGCAGTGACATCGACCCAGTGGTTGCAAATAAACTCATCATAGATACCAGGATATATATGTGACTCATCATTATTACTATCACTGGGTTAATGCCTCTGCTGGTGGACTATTAGACCCCGAGGGTATCACCAGCCCAGTAGCCAGTACTTCGGTACTGGCATGCAAATACGGATATTTTTGTGTTATCAAAATTTGCTATTACAAAATATTAGAAATTATTATAAATTAAGAATGTATATCCCTCATGCAAAGCTCTGATTCCTTTTACAGATTTGGTTATACTTTTTGGACCTTTTGGATTATAGCTCTTCATCTTTTATATAAGCTTTGGATTTCAAATATTTTGACCACGAGCATCACTGAAGAGACATGTATTGTCGAAATGCGCATCTGGTGCAAGAAAATTGGTACCGTTAAATTTATTACTACCACTGGATCGATGCCTCTGCTGGTGGACTAGTAGTCCCCGTGGGTATCAACAGCCCAGTAACCAGAACTTCGGTACTGGCATGAAAGTACGGGATTTTTTTTGTGTGATTAAAATTTGCACATACAAAATATAAGAAATTATTATAAATTAAGGAATGTATCTTCCTCATGCAAAACTCTGATTCCTATCACGGATTTGGCTATACTTTTTGGACCTTTTGTATTATAGCTCTTCGTCTTTTATGTAAGCTTTGGATTTCAAAAAATTTGGCCACGAGCATCACTGAAGAGACATGTATTGTCGAAATGTGCATCTGGTGTAACAAAATTGGTATCGTTAAATTTATTAAGAACTATAGGTAACCGTACGTCCTTCAACAATACACTGTTGACGCTTTATAAAGTCTAACTAGCAGCTGGAAGATATTGCGAATCGAATGATTTGGGATTTGTAATGAAGAACAATAAACTTGTAAAACAGTGCAATCAAACATTTATTTTAGGCATATAGCTGATTTCTTAAATGCATAATTTGTAATTTTGGGACACCTGTTCAATCTTAAAAATATTTTTTCAACCTGAATCAACTATTATCACAGAGATATTTCTCGCTTTTTTTGTTATTTCGATAATGTAAATGTTGAAATTGGAATAGCAACACCTTAATATGTAAGTTTTGCAAATATTAAAAATCTTGACTGAAGGTACATGGATTAACAATCGCAATAGAAATAAGATGTACCAATGCTAATACAACTGCATACCAAATACCATTGACTTATCATAAATAGTTCCCCTTAAAATAAACCTAAACACAAACATATATATGTAAACTTAGCAAAATTTCAAATAAAATTGAGAATGGAAATGGGGAATGTGCCAAAGAGACAACAACCCGACCATAGCAAAAAAACAGCAGAAGGTCACCAACAGGTCTTCAATGTAACGAGAAATTCCCGCACCCGGAGGCGTCCGTTAGCTGTTCCCTAAACAAATATATACTAGTTCAGTGATAATGAACACCATACTAATTTCCAAATTGTACACGAGAAACTAAAATTTAAATAATACAACACTACACTAACAAAGACCAAAGGCTCCTGTCTTGGGACAGGCGCAAAAAAGCGGCGGGGTTAAACATGTTTATGAGATCTCAACCCTCCCCCTATACCTCTAGCCAATGTAGAATAGTAAACGCATAACAATATATACATTTAAAATTCAATTCAAGAGAAGTCAATAAACCATAACTGAGGGGTTGGAGTCAAATAGTTTCGATTGTATTGAGATATGCAAATGCTAATATAAACGCATAACAAATATCATTGACCTACAACCAGTGGTTCGCCATAAACTGACCTCATCATAAACTATGACTCGAAAACTAAGAAAAAGTTTCAAAGTAAAAAAAGATGGGCCAAATAATCTCCATGGAAATTAGATATGCCAATGCTTATACAACTGCATACTAATTATCTTTTACTTACTATAAGTGGTTCCCCATAAACTGACCTAATCACAATCTAATACATGAATTTCTCTTTTGTATTGTTTCATTTCGGGGCCTTATTTAGCTGACAAGGCGGTATGGGCTGATACAACTGCATACTTATATCTTTGACTTGCTATAAGTGGTTCCCCATAAATTGATCTCATCTCAAACTTATACTTGAAAATTAAGCAAACGTTTTAAAGTCAATAGACCATTACTGAGGGTCAGGGCCAAATAATCTCCATGGTAATGAGATGTGCATAAGCTAATACATCTGCATACCAAATGTATCTTTGACCAACCACCAGCGGTTCGCCATAAACTAGACCTAACACAAACTAATACATTATTGACGCCCCCGTTGCCGTCGTCGCCGGCGCCAGAAACAGCAAACATATGTCTCGCTTTTTGACTTTGTCATTCAAGACAAATATTTTTTTAAATTTATTACATGTATAACTAGGATATTTTATTACTCAGGCTAATAACTTTATGCACAAAAAAGTGGAATTCATCCATTTTGTCATTAGAATGAAAACAGGCAAAAATAAATGCACTATGCCTGTCACCCTTTTTTAATAATAATGTTTAAATGACTGATGAAATATAGCTTTTTTGTGTTAAAACAAAACACAAACTTGTTACGTATTAAAATACATACAATTTATTAAACATGATTTGTGTTTTAAACAAAATAAAATGAATGGTAAATTCCATTATCTTGCCTAATTATTTTGAAATATTTGCTTTTAAAACCTGTATAAATTTTCCACAATAAAATAATTACTCACCCTATCAAGGAGGTGTTGGTAAATCAGTGTATAAACTTTTAATGATAATTTTAATACTTTAGATGATAATCAAAAGTTAGTGTTTTTATTTTCAGATGTAAATATGATACGTGTGTGTACCAAAACCTGTCATTTGATTTTAAAAAGACGTAGAAATTTTATATGTTGTAAATAGTATTTTATTTCATATTGTGTATTATATCTATGCATTTTAATAGTCTCTCTCTTATAATTCTGTATAGAATGGCTCTCATTTTATTTAGTATTATTTTACAATGTATAAAGATTGATTGTACTTGTTGAGAGATGACACTTTAATGAAACATTGAATTGAATAGAATATACTATTAAATTGAAAAATGGAAGATTTAATTTCAGACTAGCTATAGAAGCTTTACATAAAAATGACTCCTTTGAATTTAAAGTAATACGATCTTTCTCATCAATTTCATCTTTAAATGTTGTCTGTAAATATACATTTAAATGAAGAAAAATTTTGCAGGTAATACGTTCGATTGAATCTATGAGATGTTTCATAAGAAATTAAACACCTTATATTTTGTGTCTTTACAAATGTCGCTATTCGTAATCGACAAGGTCAAATAAAACCTGCGCGACTAATATATAGATCATAAAATATGTCCATTATCATACACTTAATATAGTTGACCTATGGCGTATAGTATTTGATAAAAAGACCAAAACTGAAAAAAAATAACTTTGACCACTGAACCATGAAAATGTGATCAAGGTCAGATGACATCTGTTCACTGGACATAAGCAGGACAACATTTGGGATGACAATGACTTTGAATGCCTCTCTAGAACTTATTTGAGTATATATAAATATGTCAATGAGCATGTTAGTATCTTTATTCAATTATACAGTATTTGTAAGTTTTAGATATTGTATAAAACGTTTGATTAAACTGCTAGATGCAAAACGCACAGACATGGTGCAATTTCATACGGTTTACGATGTAAACAATGCTGAATATCTTTTCGTGCATACACCTTTGAGTAGTAATACCTTAAGCAATACTAAATAACTATACATTGAATTACTACGTGCCTTCAAATGTGCCCTAGAACTTAGAATAAACGCAGTATCATACAAAATAAATTTTCTCTGACTGTATTGTTCGGTCCACCAAATGTGTCGCGTTCGTTGTGCGTTTTGAAATAATCACTGTACAGTTCGTTGACAAAAACCGTGACAAACACTTTCTTGTCAAGGTTTTCGAGATGGTGTCGGCGACCCTTTTTCTGTATTTTATTGTAAATGTTTTTCTGTTAACTTAGTCAAAGTAGTTGAACTTAAAATATCTGTCATACAAAGCCAAAATTGAAATATGTAACTCGCGTACATCTGCATGGAATGTTTCTATTGAAATTTGAGACTTTCAATGTTTTTCCAGATGAAATGAACAGTTAATAAATATATTCCAGAGGAAAGAAAGTTTCGAAAAGTATAGTACAGTCATTAAAACTTTAATGACTTCCTTTTCACAATTTGAGGCTCTTCCAAATGCCGATGTTGGTCCAAATTCGCTTAGACGAAAGCAGACATACATGAAGGAGCTCGTTGAACTTAATTTGCCGAATGCCATAGATGGCATTCCAACTGCTTTAATTTTTTTATTACTTTTTTTTACATGCGGAGCTTTGTAGATGTGGTGTGATGGCCAGTGAGACAACTGTTCATTACAGTTTAAATGAAGTTGGCGTATAAACTATTACAGATATAGTCCAATGTACAAAATTTAACAATGAGGAAAACCTATACCATACAGTCGCCTAAAAAAGGCCCCGATATGAAAAAAAAATATGAAAAAACCGATTAAACTAACGGTTAATAATTTATAACTTATGAAATGACAGATCTATATAACCATTGACTGCAGGATTCTGACGTTGGACTGACAAAACAAAGTGCGACAGGTTTAAACATGTGAGCCCCCAACCCTCTCCTTAACATAGAACACTGGTGTAACAGCACAACATGATAAAAAAGTTCAGTTGCAATTGGCTAAACTCAAAATGTCGGTACAAGGCACAAAAAACATATACATAAAATATCGACAAAGGAGTAATTGTAGTAACTGATAGTTATTTCAAATCGAATTACAACTAAGAAGTAATCGTGTATCCAAAGTGTTTTAATCAGTATATCCTAAGCTTATAGGTAAAGACGTAATAAAACGCACGAACTTGTGCAAAGCCAAATATGAACAGTATCGAGAGGATGTACGGTATTATGAGTTCTCATAAGTGTGCATAAATTGTAATAATGTTAAGTGATGTTTTGATTTAACAGGTAGAGCAAAACTTTCTATATTGTGGCCAATTGGTTTGTTTTTATTTATGAAAGAATTTGGGGAAGGGTGACTGGGAGATATACTATAAGTTATGATCACTTTGGTCTTTTTCCGATCGGCAGTAAAAACTGACTGAAGTTGGTCACCTATTTAGTTGTGTGGGATGTAACAGTACACAGTCACGTCCTGTCTGAATGGGAATATAAAATCCAATGTCTCGTGTAAAGAGAGTACCACGCTAACTACAAAGTACGAACCCCTGCAAAAACTTCAAGAGAGGTCTATAAATAGCCTGTTGAAAGGCACCATTTGTGTCCTTATAAAATATACATCATTTTATCCAGTGGCAATCCTGACGTAATTCCGGAGGGTCTCCTCACAGGACTTACATGTATGTGTTGCTACTTTGTGCTTATCCTGAACATGCATGGCATATTTGCAAGTGATCGTTAAGCAAACAACAATCAGCCATTACGTACGCGTGTCATAAACAAATAAAAGGGTCCATATATTGTTAAGTACCAACAGTAAAGAAGAAACACAGCAAATGTCTAAGGTTAGGTTGGTGATTGATGCTTTGCTTACCCATAATTTACCAATGACGCCAAGGGTAAC
This sequence comes from Mytilus trossulus, assembly GCF_036588685.1. NCBI lineage: Eukaryota > Metazoa > Mollusca > Bivalvia > Mytilida > Mytilidae > Mytilus > Mytilus trossulus. Next base: position 2,672,121 of record NW_026963340.1, on the reverse strand, counting down.
TGGGGAATATAAATATGGTCCCTGTGGTCTTCTGTGAAATAAATCAAAATTTGAATGAAATGCATATGGGTGAGTATAGACTTTAAAGGTGTTTATAATAACCATAATGACCTGACCAATCATTTAGATTTTTGCACCACAGTAGAAAGACTGTAATGTTCGAGGAATTTAAGCATAATCTTTATACCATAAAATTAAAATTAAACAAACACAAAAACATAATTAAAGAAAGCAAACCAGTTAATATTGAGTGTTGTCTCTTCATCTTTCTATCTTCACATTGAAGTAACTGTATTACTATTGATGGCTATCAGTTACATGTTCCTTGCATACACCTATTCTTGAGCCTTAAAGTAACTCTATGGTAATCTATGACCCCCTTGGACCCGCCTCTGAGATTCAGGCCAAAAGGCTTAACCTATTATTCATTGATTATATTTGATTACTTTCTATATCAAATAGAAGATGCGGTATTGAAACAGCTCTTTGCAAGAGACCAAACGAAACAAAAATGAACAACTATAGGTCACCGTACGGCCTTTAACAATGAAAAGCCCACACCGCTATTAAGCACACCGAAATAACAAATGTAGTCAGTGCATACGAGAAAAACTAACGGCTCAATTTTTGCACAAAAGTGTGAACAAAAAAATATATACAACCACTGAAATACAGGCTCCTGGCTTTGGACAGGCACATACATAATATGGCGGGATTAAACATGTTAGCGAGCACCCAACCCACCACCTAACCGTACATTGACTGTTGAATGGTAAACACTTTTAAGTATGCCATGAAATTAGAAATCGGACGTGTGTATCTGTATGCTTTGTCATAGTTGCATCTGTTGAGTTATTGTATTTTCCTACCAATTTACACTTTTGTATGCATGAGGATTTTTTTAATGTAAAAATTTCCTCCAAGTGTTTTTCGACACAACTGACATTATGGGTTGCTGTCTGCATGTTATGATGGTAAATTATTATTTTCAAACATGCATATTGGTTATAATCATATCAAAGCATAATCTAATACATGCAAAATTCATTGACAAACGCAATATGTTGTCAACGAAGCGTACAGTATAAAAAGGTGTAATGACATCGAAGCGTACACAACATGAAAATAGAGACATTTTAAAACGTGTATTTTTTTTGTTTCTAGATACAACATAAACAAACGATCTTTATAAGTTTGTCAATTTATACTATGAAGTTTTCAAAAATGTATGTTTTAAAAACTATGAGGTACGAGAAACATTAAGTTTTGAATGTTTAAAAATACCAAGCACGTTTTATCATTGATATCGTCGTGCGTTTTTTTATGTTTGTATAAAAAAATGTCACATTTTTGAAAAACCTTTTAGTAACTCATGAGTATTATGGCAAAGAATATATTGGCGCAAAATATACGAAGAATAGATATTGGATTGTCTTTAAAAGTATGAATTCCTTACTGTCTGAACTCAGTGCTATACGGTGTGCTCGACTCGAACGCGTCAACGTCCGGTTTCATCTGTATCGGGGTTATACAGGGTGATATATTAGACCTATTGCTTAAAGTATGAGAAAAACAGACCAAAACTCAAAAACTTAACTATATAACCACTGAACTATGAAAATGAGGTCAAGGTCAGATGACACCTGCCAGTTGGACATGTACACCTCACAGTCCTTCCATACACCAAATATACTAGCCCTATTGCTTATAGTATCTGAGATATGGACTTGACCATCAAAACTTAAACTTGTTCACTGAGCCATGAAATGAGGTCGAGGTCAAGTGAAAACTGTCTGACGGGCATGAGGACCTTGCAAAGTACGCACATACCAAATATAGTAATCCTATTACTTATAATAAGAGGGAATTCAACATTACAAAAAATCTTAACTTTTTTTTCAAGTGGTCACTGAACCATGAAAATGAGGTCAAGGACATTGGACATGTGACTGACAGAAACTTTGTAACATGAGGCATCTATATACAAAGTATGAAGCACCCAGATCTTCAACATTCTAAAATTTAAAGCTTTTAAAAAGTGAGCTAACACTGCCGCCGCCACCGGATCACTATCCCTATGTCGAGCTTGCTGCAACAAAAGTCGCAGGCTCGACAAAAACGAAATATTGATCAATGATACATGCAAGTGAGGTCAAGGTCAGATGAACCATGCCAGGCAGACATGTATAGCTGAAAATTCTTCAATACAACAAATATAGTTGACTTGATAAAAAATAAAGAAAAACCGACAAAACACAAACACTTAGCAATGGACTGTAAAATGAAGTCAAGGTGAAATAAAACCCGCATAACAGACATTAAGATCATAAAATATTTCCATACACCAAATACAGTTGACCTAATGCATAAAGTATTAGAAAAGTAGACCAAAACTCAAAAACTTAACTTTGACCACTGAACCATGAAAATGAAGTCAAGGTCAAGTGACACCTGTCAGCTAGACATGTACACCTTACAATCATTCCATACAACAAATATAGTAGACCTATTGCATATAGTATAAGAAAAACAGACCAAACCACAAACCGGATGCTCCGCAGGGCGCAGCTTTATACGACCGCAGAGGTTGAACCCTGAACGGTTGGGGCAAGTATGGACACAACATTCAAGCTGGATTCAGCTCTAAATTTGGATTGTGATTAAATAGTTGACACAGCATAGGTTTCTGACACAGAATGAATGTGGTCTAATGAACTTAAAATTTTTGTTTTGCCTGTGAGCAATTCAATATGCTGTTGAATATTAATCCTCTAAAAAAAATGTTTGAAAAATTTTCTTTTTATTTATGAAATTTCAAATTACTAAAGTTAGAGTGTGAAAACTAAAAGTATTCGGACAACGACGACCACGACGACGCCAACGTGATAGCAATATACGACGAAAAAAATTTCAAGTTTTGCGGTTGTATAAAAATTAACTATAACCACTGAACCATGAAAATGAGGTCAAGGTCAGATGACACCTGCCAGTTGGACATGTACACCTCACAGTCCTTCCATACACCAAATATACTAGACCTATTCCTTATAGTATCTGAGATATAGACTTGACCACCAAAACTTAACCTTGTTCACTGATCCATGAAATGAGGTTGAGGTCAAGTTAAAACTGTCCGACACGCATGACCTTGCAAGGTACGCACATACCAAATATAGTTATCCAATTACTTATAATAAGAGAGAAATTAACATTACAAAAAATCTTCACTTTTTTTTCAAGGTGTCACTTAACCATGAAAATATGGTCAAGGACATTGGACATGTGACTGACAGAAAGTTCGTAACATGAGGCATCTATATATAAAGTATGCAGCATCCATGTCTTCTACCTTCTCAAATATAAAGCTTTTAAGAAGTAAAACTGAACTTTAAGATCACTATCCTTATGTCGAGCTTTCTGCAACAAAAGTTGCAGGCTCGACAAAAATTACAACTTTACAGGACCGGACTACAATACAAAATAAATGGGAGAACATATAGGACATAGAAACACACAAATAATAGCTTACAATAGGTACCAGGTTTAAAATTTAATACGCCAGACGCATCAATAAGACAAATTTTGTATCAGACAAATAATTATCATTAGCCCTCATACACTGTGCAACCTGTTTATGTTCGTATTTATCAAAGGTACCAGGCTTATAACTTTATACGCTTCACACCTGTTTCGTCTACATAAGATTCATCAGTCACGATCATATCAAAATAGTTAGAAAGCCAAACAAGTACAAAGTTTCAGAGAAATGAGGACCCAAGATTCAATAAAGTTGTGCAAAATACAGCAAAGAATTATAATGATAAACAGAGCGAAATTAGCAAAGCAATATCAAAAGATCATCTGATTTGATGCTAATAGGTCATGCAGCTCTTAAGACAAGGTAGCGTACAAGTGTAAGATCAAAAGAAAAACAGGTTGTGAAATATTTTATTTACTCTTGTTGGAAATTAAAGATACACCATACACACTCTACCATTATAAAGACAAAAAGTAAATCAAACAGAAAAGGTAACATTAACTTAAAATGACCTAATTGCATATACAATTTCTGAAAGTAGGAGGGAAATAACAATCACAAAGGGAGTTAACTGGCCATCAAATCAAAAGGGGAGTTAACTGGCCATCAAATCAAAAGGGGAGGTAACTGGCCATCAGGTCAAAATGTGCAAATTAATATTCAGTTGCTTTACTTCCGATATAAAATAAAAGTACATAAGTTGGTGTTTCTCTCAAATATTCTAATATTCATCTGTCAATAACACAAAATAAGATAGTTACAATAGAATTAAACACATTTAATTTGAAGCTACTAGTTTTCGTAAGTAATTTGCATTAGCTTTGTATAAAGACAAAGAATTTGTAGGCACTATCTATGATCTTAGATCTTCCTTGTAAATAGAATTAAATTTTGAAAAACATGAATAATTAACCCCATGTTACGACCTTTTTTCAAATCTTCCCAAGTAATACAACCTTCACTTGACCTCACTGGTCATGGTTCATATAGGTATTCTATAAAAAATAACAGGTACAGAAATTAATTAATTTATAGTGTATACTTGTGAATATTGTTTTTTTACAAGAAGCGACTCTAGGATAATCACTTTGTCATAATCAAACCATGAGGGAAGCATCAAGTCACAACATTTACTATAAATTATACAATCAGATTTACATATTGTGCATCTTTACAAATGAATCTGTGGTTACCATAGAAACAGATAATGCAAAGAAAAGTGGAAATTTTTATTCTTTCATCAATGAAATAAATAAAATCAAATGTTTCACTGACCAAGAAATGAAAACATCAATTAATGAAGTCAAACATATGACATCTTGAATAATTCAGATATTTATTAGTGCTGAGGTAATGTTATTCAACATACTGGAAAATATCAAAATATTTTACCTATAAGTTTAATTGGTAGAGTTTTTGATAAGGAGATTTACACTTTATAAATTATTTTGTAATTTCTGTTGGTTACTACATACCCATTTTAATTATTTACCTCAGTATAATTATGATAAAAGATGAAAATAATGGCTTTATTAAATACAGAAAAAGTTACACTAACACAACAGTTTTTAATATTAAGAATGAAGCACACTTCTTTTACACTTGACATAGGATTACTACAGCATCTTATTCCTAGGGCTATCTTCAATATGGAATTAAAGGAACTTAATCAAGCTATTTGTAACTTTCATATAAGTAAATATGTTTTTAAGTTTTCTGTATCTTTTTTCCACAATTTCAACCAACAAAATGATAACAGCAAAAAACATGAAATTGACACATGATTTTTTTATGTTTGTTAACAATGTTTGTTGGCAAATATCACATACAACAATGAACTGAATTCAGAAATGAAGCCAGTGACACCAAAACAACTAACTTAAATATCATAGATAAAATGGTCATGGAACAATATTGCAATAGGACATCTTTTCAAGTCATTTCATCTCTTTTCTTTAACTGTTAGGTAGATATTTTTTTAGCAGGGTTTATTTTGCCATTGTGTTAAAATCATTAGATTAACCCTTATTGTAAATTTCATCTTTAAATATAAGAATAACCAATATGAAAAATGAACAAGGTTATGATAGTTATCAAAGGCTTATAATTTAATACATCAGATGCATGTTTCATCTACATAAGACCCATCAGTGATGTTCAGATCAAAATAGTTATACAGCCAAAAAAGTTACAAAGTTGAAGAGCATTTGGATAAAAATTCCAAAAAGTTGTGCCAAATACGACTACTTTATGTATGCCTGTGATAAGAAAATCCCTAGTAATTCATACTTTTGTAAACAGGAAATCAGAATTGAATAATGAATCAGAAACCATGAATCTGAATGAAAATAACCCACAATACAGAAGTGGATACATTGACAGATTGAAATCAAGATACTATAGTTATCCTAGACAACTAATTAGATGAAAAACATGTAAACTGTAAAGTGAGAACTTTGTAATGATAAATATCAAAATATTTGTACAGTAAAAAAATCAATTTTATTGTCAAAAGTTTATTTTTATATTCTCTTTTGACTCATCTTTGCACATTTCAGATGTCATATAACTTCTTAATCAAATTTTACAACAGAGAAAAATAAATTTTTACAAATACCAACTTCAACAACAAAAAATATTTTATATGTAATAGCTATATCTAGATCTAAAATGTTCCTCTTGCATTTGGAAAGAACCAGATTAAAGTGTTCCATTTTCTTTAACAAAATTATTTTACATTATAAAGACAACAGAATCATCATACAGGTTTATACTTTGATGTCTTGTGGAAATCATTTGCCTTTTTCAAATCCTAAAAAGTTCCCACTTTACAGAATTGTGATGAACAAAACCCATACCAGGTATATATAGAAAGACAAATTATAAATATGATGCATATATGGTCCAATATTAAATTCTCGATGTTGATGTAGAGGTTCATAGATCTTTTATTCTCATTCTATTTAATGAAATGTCGATGATCAATTCAATATTAAACATTTCTAATGTTGATCAATCTAATATAAAAAAAATTGCAGGACATTTCACAGGCATATTACTATTCCCTAGAAAACTGGGCCTCTTGTCCTACTCCAAAATTAACTAGCATGATAGATCCTTCAAAAACCCTGCAGGCTTATAATCTGTGTGGGAAACAGTACAACCGATCTAAAGATAATGCCACTGTAAATCTCTGACCAATGGGTTATTTCTCTCTCTCTGAAGAGCATAATTTATTTTACTAACATGCAGTTGTAACTGAACCTTTGTAAACTACTAAAGCAACATACTTCTACTGTACTTATTTGTCATTTAATGAAATGGATGCGGAGAATTATCAAAGCAAGCTCACCTCAATAAGGTCTAAAGATTTGATGCAAGTTTGGACCAAGCAGATTAGATAACTGTTGACACCAAACAAATTAAACCAGCTTTACAAGCAATAGCATAGATATGATCAATTAACAATTTTCCAGAAAAGCTTATATATATTCACTGTTTTTGTTGAAATCTATAATTTCCTTTCTTTATAATACACAAAATTGTTTGTTAGACCTCTTAATGGAGTACAGTATACGAAACTTGGGCTTTATCATTACACATTAACTTCATGTAAATTTTACTTCTAAAAAAAAATCTCAATATTTTAGACATAAATGGACATAGCTTCGAATAATTTCTCTAGCCCGTTATACGGAAAGTAAATATGTCACAAAACAGGTGTTATTAACTGCTGGTCTTTTCCTTAGGAAAAAAAACATAAATCAGAAAAATTCCTGACAAAAAAGATAAAAACAAACAAAACAAAAAAATGTTCTTTTATACCAATAAATCAAGTCAATTACTAAGACATCTTCATATGTATATAAATGTAAAACATTGCCAATTAGAAAGACAAACGACAATAGGCTATGGTGCAGTCAATGTGGATTAATACCATAGCAAAGTGATACATTGCAAAATTAAAATGATACATTATAAATTTGGTGTCGTAAAGACCTCTTCTGGATCAACCTTCATCAGGGGCGCCTTCACTATGGAAAAATTCAAACTCCAAGAATGATTTATTTGGATGCCTGAAGAACTTTTTGACCTAAAATTGGCTTAATCCATACAGTTCTTTTTATTCTATCAAAAGGTACATTAAACTAACAATTCAGAAGCATCCATTTTCTTAATTTAAAAATACATCTTCAATCAAATTCAAATTAAATAATCTTGCTGATAATTCACTAACACAATTGGTAAATATCACAATGCTATGAAATAATCACACAAAGACTGCCACAGTTTGACAATTAATTCCTAGATTTCATTATTTTCCAATAAAATTCACAATAAATCATTTTCTTTTCATTTTTAAGAGACCACTACTATCTTTTGCCAAAATTTATTATGGCATTCTTTGCAAAATTTAAATGTTTTTGCAATTGAACAGACCTGAATTGTTTCCCCTTGACCTTGTATCTTGTGAGACCAATTAAGACCACTTATATAGTTGCTTACATGAAACTTTGTGTGTATACATACATTTTCATTTTCTATTGCAGCTTTTTCAGAGAAAAACTCATTTATTTTGCCAAAATCTATTATTTCATTCTTTACAAATGTTGCATGTAATTTTGCATTGAAATAAACTGAATTATTCCCCTTTGAATCATAGGAGAACTTAATTATACTCCTTCATATCAAAGGTGAACTGAATTGTTCCCCTTTGTATTAGGAGATAAATCAAACCTATATAATTTTATAAATCATTAATAACAATATATTACAATGTACATGTCCCTTTGTACATTAATATTGTGCTGAAAATTAAAAAGTCATTAGATATGTGTAAGTCTTAAGCTTTTAAATCTCAGTCCCTTTATTTTGAAAATATTGCTTCAACTGAAAACTGTTTCCAATACTATAAGAAATGTTTCTCCTAGAACATAAATTAAGTTGAAAGCACTAAAAACCAAGGAATTAATTAATCACTGCCTTGTCAATATATGTATTTATCACATTTAATCTGTTGGTCTTTTTTCGCTGTGCTTTTTTGTGTATTCATCTGCATTTTTAAAAAATTTCTTCTTATCCCTAGTAAATTCTTCAGCTAAGTCCGGTCTGAGTGGGTGGCCAGGTTCAGGCTCCTGAACTAAGGCTATTAGTGATTGTATTACTGAAAATAGAAAAGAACATTATGAACAAGTGGTGAAGTAAATCATATTTGTTGGAGATTAACCATCTCCCTGAAATATATTTTTACAATTAAGCTGTCAAAGTTTCTACATGTAAATATACATAATTAATGACATTAAAATACTAAATCCCTGGGATGTGTTTTAGTTGATTTTAGTCTCTGATGCATGATTTTTTATTATTAATTGGTTTTGGCTTTTAACTAGCTGTCAGTAACTGCGAGTACTTTCAAATCGTATTTTCTTGTTAATTCGACCTGTTGATACTGTTTATAATACTTTTTTGTTATTTTTTATTTATATGGATCTTGTCTGTACACTAGCTTTGATTATTTGTAATATCTTCAATTTTTCACTACATTTGTATAAACTTCAAGATTAAAATTATTTTTTTAAAACCGTTTTTTTTTCTAAAGTGAATATTGATTGTTAAATATTTCTCAGTGATGTCCTGCCATGGCTTTGTTTGAATTTGTTTGTTAGCTTTTTGGTCATGAATGTTTGTCTCTAATATTTAATTAACTGTGCATTTGTATTCAGATATCGCAGATCAAATTTATTCGTTCATTGTGTAATCATACGATTTTTGATTGAGTAAAGTCTGCCATTTATCGTGTGTTTTTCTATGTTGTGATGTTATGCTATTGTTTCAGAAAAAGGGAGAAGGTTTGGATCCATTAAAACATTTAATCCCGCTGCAAATGTTTGCACCTGTCCTAAGTCAGGAATCTGATGTACAGTAGTTGTCGTTTGTTTATGTAATATATACTTGTTTCTCGTTTTGTTTATATAGATTAGACCGTTGGTTTTCCCGTTTGAATGGTTTTACACTAGTAATTTTGGGGCCCTTTATAGCTTGTTGTTCGGTGTGAGCCAAGGCTCCGTGTTGAAGGCCGTACTTTAACCTATAATGGTTTACTTTTAAATTGTTATTTGGATGGAGAGTTGTCTCATTGGCACTCACACCACATCTTCCTATATCTATATAATTACATGTATTAACAAGATAATATCCAAATCCCACAATGGAAATATGAAAGTAATCTGTAACATATGTCTAGCAACAAAGATGACTTTTACCATTTACCATTTATGGCTATTCATAACATTTAGCATGATAATTACTGAAAACAATTCAGAAAATATATCAAAATAGTCTTTTATTGATAATGATGTGATAAGCTGCCTAAATTCCAGCAGTAAGTTCAATGCAAGGATATGCATATCTTAATGACACCCCTGATGAGTTTGATATTTTGCGTGCTAGTTTACAAAGTAACATTCCACAGGAAGACATGTCATCCTACCAAGACGAGTTATTCAGACTCAAACAGCTCACTATTTGCTTTAACTCTTAAATACCCCATGCAGCCAACAAAAATTTAAAAGTCTTAAAATAGATTGACCCACTCACAGTTTCAACCCACGGTTAAAGATGTCTTTCCTCTAGTTTTAATATTTTTGCCAAATATTCAGAATCCTCTGGTTTTGTTTATGTAGTGCCGTAAAAAAAAAATCCAAACTAACCCCATCTTTACTATTCATGGTTTTATTACATAAAGTTGAAAAATCCATTTTTAAAAATTCTATAAAACCCTTATTTTTTTCACATTTTTTGAAAGAAAAAAAGTGCTAATGTTTAAGATGTTAAATATATGGAAAAGTCTAGAGAGAATTATATCCTACAACATTTTCGATGGCTTTTATCTCAAAAAACAAGCAAACGGACTATCTATTTTTTCTGCTTTTTTAGATTTTTCATTAATATATTATAATGGTTTACTCCTGGTTTGCCCACTTTTAATTCTACCAATTATCTATTAGTAAAGAAAACAAAAAAGACAAAAGGGTTAATGAGCATACAATTGTATAGTCTGTTCCAACTTAAGTATATAGATTTTAAGTGTTTTCTATATATTCATGTTGGTTTTTTTTGTATTAAAAAATTATTTAAAAAATCAAATATTTTTCTCAATAATTTAATATTAATTCATTCAATTCATTCAATATGCATAGATGTACACAACAAATAACGAAAACAATGATATTCAGTAACAAAAGTGTCTTTATAGTTCATTAGTTTCTGAATAATTTTCAAGATATGAATACATTAATACAAGATCGCTTTTATTGCAAACATAGTTTAATAACTTTATCAATTTTATAAACGCATTGTATAAGGAAATATGTAAAATGAGGAGAAATACAATCTGTTATATATACTAAGTACATCAAAAGTCACATTATATAGAATAATAATTAACAATATTTCACTTCATTGACCTCATTGTTCAATTCAAATGGAGAAGATGGGATGCTGTGTCAGAGTAATCTACCACGTTGATGAGTCTTGTAGGGGTCCACACTGTTCGTGCTGCGTTGTAGGTTGCTGTCTCATAGTCAGTAAAAACTCTTTCTTGTTGAAGTTCTAACTGGCATTGTTAGTAATCATGATTATTAATTGAAAGATATTTTCTTGGTTTTTTTTTTAAAGAAAATGCTACCTTGGAAGGAGATTACTGTTCAAATTGTGTCATATTTATAGCTTTGATACTGAACAGTTGCATTTATATTCTAGTTGTTATAGAATTAATTGGATATTTTTTTATATTAAATTATCACAACAGCGTATTTTATTAAAAATTAATAAAAAAAAGTTAAATAAAGTCAAAGATATTCAAATGAGATTTATTCTAATATATCTTTAGTTTCATTCTTTTACTTTTTACTTTTTTTCTCAGAATGTACCAATAGTTAAAACTTTTTGTTAATAGATTGGAATAATAATTCGTTTTTAGTGCACATTTTTCCTTTATTTTAATAAATTAAAATACATTTTCCTGTCAAAGTAATATAGAATATAGAAAAGTTTTGCACATTTTCCTTGATTTAATAGCAGAATATAATATTCTTTTAAAAATGTACAGGTAAAATAAAAGGTAAAAAATATGACTATAATTCAGAAATAAACTATAATTGTTAAAACAACAATTCCCTCTATGTTTACATATACATGTAATTAAAAGTGGGCAAACCAGGATGACACCATTATAATTACTATCAATTTATAACAATCTATTCAAATGCTTGTTAATTTGAATGACAGACTAATTGTTGCTTGCCTAACTTCTATATTGTATCTATCTATGTACACATTACCTTGATCTGTTTTTGTAGCTGGTTTCCAGTGCTCTGGACTAATGATAGGTAGACACACCTGACCCTTCTCGTCAATATTAGGGTGGTATATTTTTGTTTTGAACGTAACTTTTGGTGGTTTAAATGGATACTCTGCAGGGAAGTTAATCTCTACTTTAAACGCCCCTTTATTGAAGGGAACCTGATCCTGAAATATTACAAAACAAAACATTGTTAATATACAATGTACAATCAAACAAAATGGCCATTGTATCTAAAAATAAATTTGGGTATCTTCTGGATAGTTCTTTTTTTCATTATTGTAACCTAATGAATCTTATCTACATGTTATTTGTAATTTCCAAACATCAGATTTATTATACATGTAGGGAGGGGGAAGGACAATGATGATAACAATAAAACACATGTCCATTATTCCTGATTAAATTCTTTTAGAACTACATGTATTTGTAGATCTATCTGTCCGGAAAGTTTCAGATGAATCGGGACAACCTGTTGTTAGGTTGCTGCCCCTGAATTGGTAATTTTAAGGAAATTTTGCTGTTTTTTGTTAATATCTTGAATATTATTATAATAGAGATAAACTGTAAGCAGCAATAATGTTCAACAAAGTAAGATTTACAAATAAGTCAACATGACCAAAATGATCAATTGACCCCTTTAGGAGTAATTGCCCTTTATAGTCAATTTTTAACCATTTTTGTAAATCTTAGTTATCTTTTAGAAAAATCTTCCCTTCTGAAACTACTGGGCCAAATTAAAACAAACTTGGCCACAATCATAATTGGGGTATCTAATTTAAAGTGTGTCCAGTGACTCGGCCAACCAACCAAGATGGCCCCCATGGCTAAAAATAGAACATATGGGGTAAAATGCAGTGTTTGGTTTATAACTCAAAAACCAAAGCATTTAGAGCTATTACAAATTCAAATCTTGAGAAAGATACAAGTTACTGTCCGATTTTGTCATAATCTCCAATAAAACTTTTATTTTGAAATCAAATGTCGTTATTTAATGATATTTCATCAATAGAAAAAGTGACAACATAGGTGTTTCCTCTAACATTCAATTTATGAATTTTTATTTTGTCTTTTTTTGTGCATACCAAATCGATGTGCACGCATCTGTGTGTTGGCCTATAGAGAGCTATGTATTACGCGCCTGTAAATAGACCCTCAAATCTGCATTTAATGTCATTTGGGGCATGAAAAATTTATTTATTTTGAGAATAATTTAAGCCATTTTTTTTCAAATTGTGATTCTTCTCCAGAGGGAAAAAACTTCATTCTCGGGTAATTTAAGGCAAACAATATCACTGAGTGTATGAGGTGTGATGCTATAATTTCTAGACACAAGCTACATTTTACATACAGATGGTACAAATGTATTTCATAATTTGCTGTATATGAAACTTGTAGGGAGAAGACTGGTTAATCTGATTTCTTATGGTTAAACTGGTAGCCAAGTGGCCCTGTGGGAATATGAGCAGGAGTAATAATATTTTTTTACAAAATACTGCAGCATTTCATATTATCTTGTCATTCAAAAAATCATTAGATACTTTTCAAATTTTGCTGTAAAATACTTGAAACAATAGGTTTTATGGTTTGCAAATATATTTGTTATTTGAATGGAAAGTTGTCTCATTGGCACTCACACCACATCTTCCTATATCTATAGAAAAATGACCACTGGCAATGACTGGTCTTGAGTTTTGTTTAAGTTGAATCTCTACTTAAGCTAATCTATTGTAAATACATGAAAATGTAAACAAAATTACGTCTTCACTATCTAATATTTAATACTGCAGACATCATGGCAATTTTGATAATTTTTTGTCAGGATAAGTGTTTGAATTACATTGACACTTGAGTTTATTTTTGTAATCAATTGGCACAATGTGTATGTGAAGTAAAATGTTAAATCATGTTAATATTGCTGATACTTACTGGAACTATTAATCCTTCCCATTTCAGTATATTCGATTCATCTACAATAATATTTCTAAACGTTTTTAAATCAGCCTTTCTTAAATCTCCCAATTCCTGCAAAAGAAAAAGTCAAAAGTTTAATCTTATTCTTTATACAAATTTTTTTACATGCATTCTATGTGAAAATTTGTTTTAACTAACTTCCAAATACCATGAGCATACCATTTCTTTATATACTAGGGAAAAATGTGAAAGGGTTCTGTGGAACCCAATGTCTTCCCTCATTTTGCTGTTAGTCCCAGGCTCAACAAAAATGGGGAAAAAATTTGATACTTCAATGCAATGTATCTTTTGATTGTAAGAAACTTTTGTTTAAGTTTGGTAATAATCCAGGATGGCTTATGAAGCTAATAAATGAAGCTAATAAATGTTTTAAAAACTTTAACTGCAGACGGTCAATGACATGCAATTTTTCCGAAAAAACTATACATGTACATCTATCAGGTATTATATGGTCAAAACATGTCCAAATATGTTGTAATATTTCTTGACTTATTGTCTTCTGAATTATATTATAATATTATAAATTACATGAAAAAAGTGGACCCCTCTTTTAGAATAGTTGTTCCAAACATATATTATAATATTATAAATTACATGAAAAAAGTGGACCCCTCTTTTAGAATAGTTGTTCCAAACATTAAATGTGTGCAAATGTGTAGGTTGTGGTAGTACAAGTAGGACAATGAACGCAAACATATTTTTGGGCAAACAGACCAAGATTCATTAAAGTGGGTTGTACCCTATTTGTCCACTGTACCCCAAGCTCTTTATTTCTAACCGACAAAATGTTAAACAAAAATCATTCGGTTAGCAAGAACTTTTAAGATTTTTGTTTTAATACATAGTAGAAAAGTACAATTTTCTCTTTCAGTCAGACAAACCCTAAAACAGTTTGTCACAAGACTTTATAATTTAATTTTGGATATAACTCATCTTTTGATTGGCTGACGTTTTTTTGTTATGAGCCCATCGAAATAATTTAGTCATGTGACCGTGACGTCATCAATGCTTTTTCATGGTTTTCTACTGTTTAACATTGAATTTGAGATTAAATTATAAGAAATGACTGTAATATTTTTTTGTCTATGAAGAAATAACATAAAAAATTTGGTGCACACTGAATAACGCGCGTAGACAGAAAAAATGTTACAGTCATTCCTTAATTATCTGCCATTACTTGTACTGGAAATTCAAGATTTCCTTCAAATTTAGATGTCACTTTAGAAGATGTCTTAAGCCATCAAAGGAGTGTGATCTTTGAATCGCATCCAAAGTTCATAAGTCAGTCACAAATTCTTGGTTCAAGCGTCACAGATTCTTGTATATGATAAGGTCTATTACACAACAATGTGCAATATATCTTTAACAAAAACTTTCTTCAAAATAAGCTTGACTTTAAAACGTCTCCTCTATATTATGATTAATTTCTCTACCATTCAAGTTTGCTTCTTTTCTGTACGTTTTACATGAAGTTAATACATAATTTCATTAAAAAAAAAGGAAAACCAGGAACAATATTTTCTGGAATATTCTTATTCCCATTTGAGTAAACAATAAAAACACAGCAATATACTGTATGGGATTAATACTGTATATAAAAGAATAATTTTCAGATAAGATGCTTCTATCGAATGTACAAAAAACATATATCGATTGTCGTTTCTGGAATTTATTTTTGTTGTTGCTGGGTTAGTCAGACACAAGTTCGTAAATTCGTTTTTATGAATAAATGTAAGTAGAACATGGCAGGGTTTCAACGAAATGGAATGACCCATGTGTCTTTGTTTTGTTATATCTCTTTATTGACTAATATACTTTTATATAGGAATTACTACAGCGTTTTTTGGATTGTTTACCTTCTGAAGCCGCCTGGTCGCTGCCATATTGAATTGATCACGTGACTTGAATAATCGTCATGAGGAGGTAATATTTCGCGCCATATTTTTTCCTCAACTAAAGTGATCTAAAGTTATAACTTATTCAATTTCTTTTTCGGTCTTCTCTTCCGTTTAAAAACTCATATCGCCTCAGATCTATACTCCTAAATTTGATTCCAAGAAATAGTAAAGTGAAATACCTCACGATAAAGCCGATGACCAACCGAGTAGACCCTGTCGTGCCGACTGAAGGATCTAACTGCCATTCTCATAACGCACATAACATGCACACAATTCAGAAGAATTAAAAATTAATTTCATTACAATTCTTTAAATCAACCGACTGAAATTATATTTCATCAGATTCCATTTTCAGCAGCGTAAAATCTCTTTAATTATCTGTTGAATTGGTCAATCTCTCACGGTATATATCAGATATGTCTCCCAAATTTCAATATTAAAACAATCAGTTTGAGTAAAAAAAAAATAGATACAAATTGATAATTACTTCCTTATATCTAAGTAATTATGGTGTGACCATTGCTAATTAATGAACAGTATATGGCCCACAGATACCTGACTTATATAAAAAAAAAATAAAAAAAAAAAAAAAAAATATCATAGCGACCCTTAATTACTCCGGAAAGTCCCTCTTCTTTCTAGATTCAATATTTTATTAAAGGTCTAACCACTTGTATAACATTATACAGTTCAAAATTATACAGTTCAATATACATATAAAACATTGCGTATACATGTAACATGAAATATTGGATAACATTTATAAAACATATTATATATTAAAACTAACAGTAAAATATCCTTAGCTTAAATACTACAGAAACATATACAAGTGCCATTCTATCAAGAATTATGAGAGACTAATATTAAAGGATTAATTATATATTATATTTTACACAATTTTAAAACTACATATATCTACGATTTTAAATACATCATCAGCTATATATACAAATAATAAAAAATCTTCTACGTTGCATATTATTGCAGGTTTTAACAAGGGTACCTAACGCTAAACCAATTTGTCATATTGCAATTAAGTTTAATACATTATTCTACATGTGAATATATAGCTTTCAATGTACATGGAAAATGTGTACTAATTCCTAAATAATCCAATTTAGTAAATAATAATTTTCTACTAACAGTATCATACGCTTTTTTTTAAATATATGAAAGCTGTGAATGTTGATAACTTTTAAAGTTTTCTAGTTACAATAATTTCTATATAAATTCCTGGAAATAAAATAAAAGAAAAGGGAACCCTCAAGCAACCTCTTAAATATATTTGAAAAAAGAAAAAAAACGGCACTCGTGTTCACTCATGCGCGCCCTGTAAAATCTATTTGAGAAAGGAAGAAAAAGACAGTCATGCGCGCCCTCTAACATAAATTTGAGAAAGAAAGAAAAACAACACTCATGCGCGCCCTGTAAAATATATTTGAGAAAGTAAAAAACAACACTCATGCGCGCCCTGTAAAATATTTGAGAAAGAAAGAAAACGGCACCCATGCGCGAACTGTAAAATATATTTGAGAAAGAAAAAAAACGGCACTAATGCGCGCCCTGTAACATATATTTGAGAAAGTAAGAAAACAACACTCATGCGCGCCCTGTAAAATATATTTCACTCATGTGCGCCCTGTAAAATATATTTGAGAAAGAAAGAAAACGGCACTCATGCGCGCCCTGTAAAATATATTTGGGAAATAAAGAAAACGACACTCATGTGCGCCCTCTAACATATATTTCTGAAAGAAAAAAAACGGCACTCATGCGCGCCCTGTAAAATATATTTGAGAAAAAAAGAAAACGGCACTCATGCGCGCCCTGTAAAATATTTGAGAACGAAAGAAAACGGCAATCATATTCACTCATGCGTGAACTGTAAAATATATTTGAGAAATAAAGAAAACGACATGCACTCATGCGCGCTCTAACATATATTTGAGAAAGAAAAAATAACGGCACTCATGTGCGCCCTGTAAAATATATTTGAGAAAGGAAAAAACACTCATGCGCGCCCTGTAAAATATTTGAGAAAGAAAGAAAACGGCAATCATGTTCACTCATACGTGCCCTGTAAAATATATTTGAGAAAGAAAAAAACGGCACTCACTTTCATTCATGTACGCCCTGTAAAATATATTTGAGAAAGAAAGAAAACGGCCCTCATGCGCGTTCTGTAAAATATATTTGAAAAAGAAAGTAAACGACACTCATGCGCGTCCTGTGAAATATATTTGAGAAAGAATGAAAACGGCACTCATGCGCGTCCTGTAAAATATATTTGAGAAGAAAGTAGTCGGCACGCATGCGCGTCCTGTAAAATGCATTTGAGAACGAAAGTAAACGGCACTCATGGCCGTCCTGTAAAATATATTTGAGAAAGAAAGAAAACGGCACTCATGCGCGTCCTGTAAACTATATTTGAGAAAGAAAGAAAACGGCACTCATGCGCGCCCTGTAAAATATTTTAGAACGAAAGAAAACGGCAATCATGTTCACTCATGCGTGAACTGTAAAATATATTTGAGAAATAAAGAAAACGACATGCACTCATGCGCGCTCTAACATATATTTGAGAAAGAAAAAATAACGACACTCATGTGCGCCCTGTAAAATATATTTGAGAAAGAAAAAACACTCATGCGCGCCCTGTAAAATATTTGAGAAAGAAAGAAAACGACAATCATGTTCACTCATACGTGCCCTGTAAAATATATTTGAGAAAGAAAAAAACGGCCCTCATTTTCACTCAAGTGCGCCCTGTAAAATATATTTGAGAAAGAAAGAAAACGACACTCATGCACGTCCTGTGAAATATATTTGAGAAAGAATGAAAACGGCACTCATGCGCGTCCTGTAAAATATATTTGAGAAGAAAGTAATCGGCACTCATGCGCGTCCTGTAAAATGTATTTGAGAAAGAAAGTAAACGGCACTCATGGCCGTCCTGTAAAATATATTTGAGAAAGAAAGAAAACGGCACTCATGCGCGTCCTGTAAAATATATTTGAGAAAGAAAGAAAACAGCACTCATGCTCGCCCTGTAAAATATCACGATTTGAGAGAAGAAAAAAAAAGAAAGATGGCACTCATGCGCGGCCTGCATGTGAAATCATCTAGATATTTGTAGGGAGAATCTAGATACTTGTGAGAAGCATCTACTAGACACTTGTAGGAAGCATCTAGATATTTGTAGGAAGCATTTCGATACTTGTAGGAAGCATCTACATACTTTGTAGGAAGCATCTATAGATACTTGTAGGAAGCATATAAAAACTTGTGCGAAGCACCCAGATATTTGTAGGAAGCATCTCGATACTTGTAGGAAGCATTTAGATACTTGTAAAAAGCATTTAGATACTAGTAGGAAGCATCTCGATACTTGTAGGAAGCATCTAGATGCTTGTGAGAAGCATCTAGATACTTGTGAGAAGAATCTATATACTTGTAAGAAGCATCTAGATACGTGTAGGAAGCATCTCAATACTTGTAGGAAGCATCTCGATACTTGTAGGAAGAATCTAGATACTTGTAGGAAGAATCTAGATACTTGTGAGAAGCATCCGATACTTGTAGGAAGCATCTACATATTTGACGAAGCCTCTAGATACTTGTAGGAAGCATCTATATACTTGTAGGAAGCATCTATTTACTTGTGAGAAGCATCTTGATACTTGTAGGAAGCATCTAAAAAGTGTGCGAAGCACCAAAATACTTCTGCGAAACATTTAGATACTTGTAAAAAACATCTAGATACTCGTGCGAAACATTTAGATACTTGCAATAAGGATCTAGATACGTGTAGGAAGCATCTAGACTCTTGTGCAAAGCATCTAAATACCTATAGGAAGTATCTAAATGCTTGTGAGAAGCGTCTAGATACTTGTAGGAAGCATCTAGATACTTGCAGGAAACATCTAGATACTTGTAGGAAGCATCTAGATACTTGTGCGAACGTTTAGATACGTGTAGGAAGCATCTAGATTCTTGTGCAAAGCATCTAAATACCTATAGGAAGTATCTAAATGCTTGTGAGAAGCATCTAGATACGTGTAGGAAGCATCTAGATACGTGTAGGAAGCATCTCGATACTTGTAGGAAGCATCTAGATACTTGTGCGAAACATTTAGATACTTGTAGGAAGCATCTAGATACTTGCAGGAAACATCTAGATACTTGCAGGAAACATCTAGATACTTGCAGGAAACATCTAGATACTTGTAGGAAGCATCTATATACTTGTAGGAAGCATCTAGATACTTGCAGGAAACATCTAGATACTTGCAGGAAACATCTAGATACTTGCAGGAAACATCTAGATACTTGTAGGAAGCATCTAGATACTTGCAGGAAGCATCTAGATACTTGCAGGAAACATCTAGATACTTGTAGGAAGCATCTAGATACATGTAGAAAACATCTTGATACTTGGAGGAAGCATATAGATATTTGTGAGAAGCATCTAGATACTAATTGAAAGTACAAACTTGATGCTTTTAAGAAGCATCTAGATGGTTGTTGAAAATATCTAAATGCGAAAAAGGTATCTAAATAGTTCGCTTAAGTATCTAAATGTATCTTACACCCATCGAAATACTTATAAGAATCATTTTTATTATCTAGATGCTTGTTGAAAGTTTCTAGATTTAAAAACCATTTAGATGAAACCATCGCTATATTGACATGAACGGCTACTCATACTCTCCAATGGTGAAGCGAATATTGTTTCTTTGGGAATTTTTGTTATCTGGATATCGTTTTGGTTTGTTTTATGATCGAATATGAGAATGTAAGTCTTATCGCTGAAAATAAATTTGAAAGCTTGTGCCATTTAAAAAAAAAACAATAACAAAATCCTATGTAGACTCTATTTTATTATGGCAGGTTTTTGATATTTCGACCTGGATGTTATGAAATGATCCTTTCAATATTTTATAAACAATGGTGTCCTTAACCGATTTAAACCATCAAAATAATAGAGAGGATCTGTATGGGGTTTAAACAATATCGGATATTGGACGAAAAGTGCAGAATAATGTTCCACCCCCACCCCACCCCACCCCCCACCCCCTCAAAAAAAAAGAAAGAATAAAGAATTGGTAAAGAAATAAAGAAAAGAGAATAATAGTTGCTTAAATATGACAAATAGGGGAAATGAAAACCAAAATAAAGGACCCCCCATAAACACACTCTTAGTACCGATCAAACTATATTTAAATGTCCACACATCGATAATTGTTGGAAAAATGTTGTAGAGTAAACAAAGGCTAAAGAAACGCGATCAACTATTTTTCTTCTAATTGGTGTATTACAGTTGATCAAACATAAGGACAATTTCAATTCAAATCAGAAATGAATACCTACTGTATGTCAACTGATAGAAAAATAGGGTAATAATATTGAAAGATTTATACTTTTAGACATTTAAAGAATGTTCAATTGAAGTATCTTTGTTCTTGCGGATTAAATCCTGGACTCAAAAGCCTATTTATAAAATCTACCTTGTATAAAAAGTTGACCTCGATGTTAGAGCAACATGTTACTTTTATCATATAAATACACTGAGAACTCATGGCTTAGGAGTTTATAATGGCGACCGAATCCCCAAAAAAGGAAGGTAAGGACCCCCTTTGGGGCCTATTTAAAATTTAAAATCCGGTTAGATTATTAGAAAGATTAACATTAGCTTTTAACCTAGAATTATACACTATCAATAACTGTAAATGCTTAAGAAATTAAAAAAAATAAGCACACGTGTACACTTTACACGATTTTCAGTCCAGCACATAAAAGGGGGAGGTATGCGTCAATGAGACAGCTATCCGCAACGACAAAAACAAAAACATCTAACAAGTATGCAACACATACGACAACAAACAGGTGTCCAAACAATAAGACAAGGTCCTATTAGTCTAAATCGTTTAAATTATAAAAGATGTGAATAAATCAAATATCAACATGATAAAAAAAACCTGCATGCCATTAATATGAAATTCTTCAAACCGGCATACAAAAAACGACCTGACGAGGTCCCTCCCTGACTAAGGCTGCATACGGGGTTTATAGAAAAGAGAATATAACGTACCAAGAGTACAGATAATGGACAAAAAAATACCAATTGAAAAAAAAACGCCAAACTAATAAAGAATAGAGCTAGAACCTTTGGGTACGTAAATATCAAGAAAAGAACAGATAATAATAAACAAAACGTCAAAAGAAGAATAGAGAAATATGTTCTACACAATGAAAGAATATAGATTAAGACTCCCCTCCCCATCCAGATATTTATATGTGTCTGGGTTAAACTAGTTCTTTTAAAAATAATACAAAAAGAAACAAACAGTGAAAATCTGTAGAGAAAAGGGATTAAAAATAGTATTGAGAAGACTCAAAGTTAAACCGACCTGCATTTTAAAATATTTTTTTTTCAAATAATCGGATTAGTCTAAGAATATGTATTATATAGATATAGATATAGATATGACAGTTTTCGTCATGTCTATTGGCTTGCGCCTTGTTTGTTTTCTTTTGAACCTTAAGATAGACATTATTTTATAAAGTAAATGGCGTTTTAATCTAATTTTTGGTCGATTTATTGACATTTGTATCATATAGTCTTTATATACTTTCATTGAACAAGTAAATAAGTTTTTATAGATTTTTATGACAAATATATTGATTGATTTTCCGTCTTTTTTTAATGAAGGTAAAATATATTTTTGTTTTGAAATCGTTCCCCCGGGTCCCCTTTCCAAAATGATCTAGATAAAAATTAGTGAATGAAACTAGTAAATAAAACTAGTAAGAAAATTGAAAGATAATAATAATTAGATGAAGAAAAAAAAAGTTACAAATCCGTGTTCTGCATGGTCAGTAATATTTTATGCTCTTACAAATTCAAGTGTAAACTGATTATGTATGCTCTGTAAAATACATGTTGTATATGTAACAAAAAGCATTTGAAACTGGTGATAGGAAAATATCAAATAAACTAGGAAATATGGTGCATGGTTTTCAGTGTGAAATTCTTATGTTTTTTCTTATGATGGTGTATACATATAAAGGATTAAAATTAAATATTTTGACATCTTAAAGAACAGAATTGCCGAACCCTGGACCAGGAATCAGTCAGAGCTATATATGCATTTTTCTATCGAAGCTAGGAAAATCCGCAGTGTTGGCGATCCCATACTTTTTTTCTCTCTCAGACTCTTATTGGATCTCCTTGGACTTTAGCACATATCCAATATGGTTCACTAACAAAAATATGTAAACAATCCTTTGTTCCAGTACATTTTAAAAAAAATCAAAGAAAAAAACCATGATGAAACGATTTCTTATATATCTATATATATATACACGCGAATGCTTCTATTAAGAATGGTAACAGATTAGGGTATTTTTGTAAACTCAAAAAAGATGATTTAGATATAATTCATGTGTATTGGCTTGCGTCTTATTTGTTTACTTTTGATCCACACGATAGACATTATTTTTAAAAGCCGACTTTGAAGATAAAAACTGTATCCCGTTTGTACATGTTGTTCCTATAAGTTCGCTCCATTGACTATTCTTTTGTCTCAAGGAGTGTCGGGTCATGCGTATTGTTATTTTCATCACGAGACAAATCTAACGTTTTGTATTTGAGACTCGGAGCGCATACAACAGTCCGTTCTTAATGTATTGATAGTATCTGTAAGAAGTACTAATATGGTTAAGTCAATAGGTTGTATATTTGTTGAACAAATTTAAACAATTGAGATACAAATTTAGTATGTATAAATACATCATACCGTACTGAACTCTTTAACTTCGACTATATACACTGTTTAAGTGTGGACATATTTCTTTGTGTTAGATAAATATATATATATATAAACGGTAAGAAATTATTGAAGATCTGTAAGAAAAAAAGAGTCAAATTTTGGTATATTAAGTGGGGGCGATGTTGTTGAAGAAGGATTGGATTTTTCATCATGCACACAATTATAAACAGTTAATGGTGTTTTAATTCTAAAAGGTTGAGGTCTATCATTCCACTCATACAATGGAAGTGTGGCTTGTGTACGCTAAATTTATATCCCTCACGGAAACAAGGACGTCGACTATGTTAACACGCAACACTATGTCACAGTCCTGTTTTCAAAAAGGAACAAAACTCTTATCGTATTAGTGAAAAATAAAGCAACGGCATAACAAAAAAACATAAAATGTGAAACAACCCGAAACAGAAAATTAACGACCTTATAGTAAACACAACAAACGAAATAAAGTAAAATAAAAATAAAATAAAGAGCAACCAACGGCAATCATTTATAGACAAACTACTGCCTTTATACTATCACACGCATATATAGGCACAATGAGAATGTAGCTTTAAACCTGTTTATGAGCGCAAACCTATCCCCTAACCCTGTGACATAAATTGTAATGATACGGAAACTCTATCATGTCTATAGCATACGAAGATATACACCAGCTCGTTCATTGCACTGGCGACCTTAATTTGATAAAGACAAGTACTGTTGTTCTGCGTGCAAGCAACCGAATATTTTCGACTCTGGATGTTGAATCTGTTTTTTTCTTCTTTTAATTATATATCGAAGTACGCGTGTTTAAGGAAAGTATGTTTGTCTAGATAAAATCTTTTATTGTCCTTAAGCATTTTATTGTCCAAGGGATGTAAGACTACATAAAACTTTCATGGTGAACGTATCGATATTGTTGCTATCAATATATACACTAAAGGTATCTTGTTATAAGAAATTTTCTTCATTCATTATTAAGAAGGCGGTTGCTGCTTAATAATTCATATTCTTACTTTTTATTGAATGTACTGGCTTATATTTCAGCATTCCATTTTGTCAATATATTTTCTAAGTCAATACATTTTTCACACTCATTCATAAGTTTTGTTGAACCTTTTTCTATTTTAGAGACCATGTCTCCTCCGTATGACTGGCAGGCGACCAAATGCCTATCGGAGTGCAACAAGCACATGTTAGCCAATCAAATTGCCTGTGATGTTGGATTTCTAGTTGGGGACGAACAAGAACTTGTTATGGCACATAAGTATGTGATGATAAGCCGAAGTTGCGTATTTTATGCCATGCTTCACGGACTAATGGCTGAAAATGCAGATGAATACATATCTATTCCAGACATAGACAAGGAGACATTTAAACAAATGTTAGAGTAAGTCTGGTCACGTTATATGAAAGAAAAAAAATGGCAATGTATTGATAATGTATACTTTTCTGTGAACAAAAACCTTTTATAATGAGCACGAAAAGGAAGCTTATATGAAAGAGACATGTACTAAATTATCATTTATTCAAGTTGAAAGTTTAGTTCTCGGTGTTTTATTTTAACACTGTTGTTTGTCTTTTGGTCTCATGCATGTTTTTTTTCATTTTCATTGTCAATTTATTTTCGATTAATGAGTTTGAATATCCATTTGGCATCTTTCACATCTCTAGTAAATTATTCTTTAATTTATTCATTAATTATATTGATTGATTGATTGATTGATTGATTGATTGATTGATTGATTGAGTGTTGGTTGGTTGCTTTACGCCGCATTAGCACAAAAAGGCTATATCGCGGCGAGAGCTAATTCGAATATTTTTACAATTTAGAGCATATTTTTAAAATGAGACAAAAAGTCATTAATTTTAATACACAAACTGTTTTAAAGCACTGCACATTGAAAATTACAAAAGGATAAACGAGGGTTTACGTATGCAAAGTTTCATTGTATAGTGTGGAGATGCAAATGGGAATAAACTGTGCCCCTTTCTAATTCACTGGGGAAAATTTAAAAGAGATAGTAAATATTTTTCATTGCAAGAGAAAACAAATGATATACAATTGAAAAAAATCAGACGACTATTCTGGTTACCAAAAACATGTCCTCGGTGAGATGAGACACCAACACACAGTTACAGGCAACCACTTCTTGAAGGTGACCGTAAAAGTTATACGTAGTATTTTTAACATACAGTTCTACTTTTGTTCTAAACATTGTGATTTTTGTTCTTTCAGGTTTATTTATAGCGATGATGTAAAGATCGACACAAAGACAGCGGCTTCACTGTTATATGCAGCAAGGAAGTACGGCTTGAATGGGTTAGAGGATAAGTGTACAAGAGCACTTGAGCATGGTATCCTTGGTGACAATGTTTGTTTTATTTTAGACCAAGCTTACAAATTTGACAATGACGAACTAAAAAAGAAATGCCTGGATTTCATTTTTCACCAACCAAAGATAGTCCTGAAATCATCAAGCTTCTGTGATCTTGCACATCAATGCGTGTATGAAATCATTAGTTCGAACGAACTGGATGCTGAGGAAGATGCAATATTCGAAGCGGTAATGCGGTGGTCTGAAATCGAATGCTTACGTCAGGAAATGTTGAATTCATCTAAGAACCAAAGAAAAGTTCTTGGAAGAATACTGTATCAAGTTCGGTTCCCACTTATGAACGAAGCGTTTTTCAATAAAACAGTTATACATTCAGACTTATTAACAAGAGATGAAATAATACATCTTCGAAATTTCTTTACAGGAAAGGAAATACATTCAAAACATTTCATGACCACAAAACGAGTAACAGGCGAAAACTTAGTTCTTCACTGGCGTTTTGGACCAGTCAGTTGCATACACAACGAAGAAACTGCAATATCGTTTTCATCGTCCATTGAAATATTAGTTGAAGGTGTTCGCGTAGACTGCAGTATATTTGAAGATGAATTTTACGACGCAGATCTCGCATTATTTGATGTAAACAATAAAGAAATGGCAAGAACTAAAAGAAGAATTGATGTCCGCAACAAATCGTCATTAATTAACGTTACGTTTCACGCTGCTCCTAAAATTGACAAGGGTTACAAGCATACTATCATTTTGAAAGTTCAGGGGTCACATGGTTACTATGGAGCAAGCGGAAGATCAAATTTGCAATTACATGGTTCCGTTCCTACGTGTGTTAATCCTGAAGGTGACTTTACAAAGGTAATTATGCGTAAAGATCAAGTGCCAGCAATTCTCGTGAAACCTGTCATACGCAGCTGAAGTGGTATGGCTTTCATTGAGACAGCGAGGCAATAATCTCACAAATTTTATGACCAATTATAAATCTGAGAGGGATAAAGAGTGTTAAATTGTAAAACGTTCCATTGTACGCAATATGGAGATGCTAATGGGGGTCAACTGTGCACCCCTATTCCCTGAAGAGGAACAGAAAGAAGATGCCAACGGCACAACAAGAGCGAGAGATTGATAGAGAGAAACAACAAAGCATTTAATATTTAAAAAGGAAATCATTATTTCAACTACAAATATTGAAATTTATGTAAATGTAATAGACCTCTTGTAAATAAATAAATAAAGAGTTAGATAATTTTATACGACTATATTTTGTGATTATGAATACCTACTACTTTTTATCCTGCTAAAAAAATATTCAAAGTATGGACTGGTGTACAGAAATATGGTCAATCAGTGGATTTAACCCGTCATGCAGTAAAACACATGCAAGAAGATGGCGTTCATTTGTGTACATACTCAAACACGTCCCATCAGAATGGAAACGTTTAAATGTCTGCATAATATATTCATTAATGATTGCAACAACACTTCAGTGTTCGTACGTGGATTTAATTTTGTTGCAGGGGAGTACTTGTATCTCTATTCAATATACCGTCTTTTGTAAAGTGGCTTTCAAACTTTTACGTCGGTCATTCCGCACCACCCATTTTGCAGAACCACCTTGTCTTATCGGGACCTTTTATAGCTGAATATATGCGGTATGGGCTTTGCTCATTGTTGAAGGCCGTACGGTGACCTATAATTGTTGATGTTTGTGTCTTTTTGGTCTTTTGTGGATAGTTGTCTCATTGGCAATCATACCACATCTTCTTTTTTATATTTACTGGATTATAGTTATTTTTTAATAATGATTAACAGTCTTTGGGTATAAAATACCACCGCCTTTCATCGACCGTAAAACCTAAGATTGAAAGAGGTCAGGTGGTGGATCCAGAAAGGCCGTACTTTAACCTATAATGGTTTACTTTTTAAATTGTTACTTGGATGGAGAGTTGTCTCATTGGCACTCACACCGCATTTTCCTATATCTATATAAGGGGGATCAGGTCCTCTGAATGCCTTAGACGTACCCTTTCCAGTCATTTCATATATAATCAACACAACTTTCCACACAAACCACATAAATCCCAAATCCGCCTCTTGCGTCAGTTTGGCTGTGTGTTAATACAAAGAAACGCTGGTCGGAATATAGACTGAGGTTGAATTCAAATGGCTTTATGAGGGATATTCTTACGCTCTCTGCACGTAAAATAACCTTTGAACAAGTTCTTTCATTTGTCTGTTGAAACGCAAATTTTTTCCCGCTGTCTAACATGATCTATATTTCCAGTTACAGTTAAATATATTGTTCTTCATCTAAATCGTTACACTATGTACAATGATGTAGTACCTATCCATTGAATTGTATTGGATTTTTTTGTCCTAAATATACATAGTATATTTGTAAAAAATCAATGGAATTAAAGCAAGCAATCAATCAATCAAGTCTGTCTTGACTTCTGCATTTTTTTTATAAAGAAAACGCGTTTGTGAAGCCGGTTCGCCCTTGAACCATCTACTACCAAGGCACATTGCGGTCTTTGAATAACACCAGTAAGTCTTTATCTTAAGTCTGTGTATAAAGGAAGATCAAGATACTTCAATGGCATAACCAAAATAAATGTAACTGCCGTCAGTAGGTGAAAGATTGCACCATAGAAGTAAATGATAGTAGAACATATATAGGTGGTCTCACGTGGATAATCTGTTGGTTTGTGCATCATTAATTCATAACTTTTATTACATGCTTCAATTCCCAGGAGAAAATAATCATATTTAAGAGGTGAACATCAGGTTCAACAAAATAGACAAAAAGATTACGTATAATTAACAAAAAAAAAGTAAGATAACTATATGAAGCAATTATTGCAATAAATATAGGCTCTAAAGAGCATGTGTCGCTCAGCTGAATTTATAAGTATCTTCAACAATGCACAATCTCAGGCGTTATGGACTAGAATAGAATTCATGACAAAATTTTCTTTTTTGTTGATCTCGTTTTTATGATAATTTTTCGGTTAGCATGCAATTGCTCGAAACTCTAGTTTTTGCACAAAACACAAAAAGGCAAAATAGTCGTCTTTTAAGGAAAATCCCTTCTACTAGTATATATATTTACTTACGATTTCAGCAACATATTACTTATTTGTAGATCTTGCAATTGTCTTGTTTATTATTTTTACCATTTTTTTATCTATCTTTTATAGATTTTAAGATAATGGTGAAAAAATTGAAGATCTTATTTTTTGTGATAATAATTGCGTTTAATTTTCTATAAATCTATTAAATCAGATGTTAGGTCAAAATGCTAAAAAAAATCAGATAAATAGTCATTAAAGGACTTTAACATCAATTAGGGGTCCACGGACGAATTCGGCCATTTGACTTATTCGTCGATCTTCTCTTGTTGATTATTTTTGATTATTAAAACAACAAAAAAACCGAATATAAAAATCGAGAAAATGGACAAATTTTGCATTTATATGCGGCGTCATCGGACAAAAGAAGACACCGAATGATGTTTTTGACTAGTACGTTTTGTTAAATAAAGCCAAACAGATTCAGAGGAAAATTTTTCTGTAAAACTTAACGACGACGACGGGCGTCGGTAGCCAAGTGATGTTAAAAGCTCAATTGGCCCTATGGTGCAGATAATCTAAAATAAGCAAAACAAATAAATGAATCGGACCAATTAGACCGGAACAGGACAAAGACTTTTGACTGCCGCTAGAAAGGAATACGTATAAAACTATAGATAGCAGCTGGTATTACAATCGGCAATTCTCGGTAGATTCCGCCTCGCTTCTTCTACATTGTATGAAGGAACGGTCTCAGCCGAGTTGAAACGATTGGCTGACGGTAGATCAAACAAGAGGATACATGGAATCTTGGACGGAAAAGGTTTTATTACCTGTTCTTCCCCATAGCGAATTAATAGTGTTGACACATTCTGCTGCATAAAGAACTAACATTGTAAGTCTTGCTATGACGTTACGCACGATATTGCGTCCCAATTGGTAACGTCAAAATTTGAAGTTTTACGTCGGTAATCGAGTATACTTTGTTCGTTTTGATTGTATTCATTTTTGATCGATATGGATACTTAAAAGTCTTGAATATGTATGAAATATTTGCTACTGGTAGATACGCAAGCAAATGAACTTTTCGGACTTCTAATTCGGCTTGTGTTGTAATTTTCTTTATATTCATTTTAACTTTTATTTTTTTGCTCTTTTCTTTTTAGTTTCTTTATCTCTTAACAATTTTTAATTCTCTCTGTCTCGGATATGAAATTCTTTTCTTCTGTAATTAATATTTTACCTATTTAAAGTATTTATTGACAAATTACCATATGTTTTTTTTTTCATTTTAGATAGTTATTCATTTTCTATTTGATTATAACTACTTTTATATATTAAAGTTCTTATCGTGGTTTCTATGATTCTATCTATTTTCGAAAGGACAAGGTATGATAAGGGCTATTTTTGGCCCCCTCTCCAAATAAGTTTAAATTGATATCAATGATGGTCTTAGTGTAGACACTTGAAAAAATAATGATTTTATTGTGTTCCGGTGAAAAGAAGGTTGCCTAGCAACGGTTTTTATGAAGAATAAAAATTATCACATATTAATTGCTTTATCAGTAAAAATTTTAATATTTGCAAATTATATTGTTTGTCCAAGAAGATTTTGAAGTCACAAATGAAAATACCCTTTGATTTTGTTTATTATATGCTTAATAACAACCTTGGCAACAGAAATGTTGTCTAGCAACGGTTAACAAATTGGTGCTTGCCCCTCTAACAATGTAAGTATGAATTAAGCTGTTGTTTGAAGATTTTTTTTCCATTTGGTGTTTCATCCAATATTTTTTCATATGCATCTTTTTTTTTATTCTTTACAAATTCCATATTGAGCATAGCAACACAAGTGTTGCTTAGCAACAGCAAACCATGTTTGAATCAAAGCCAACTACAAATCAATAAGTCATTTTATTGAACAAATTAAATTGAATGCAATACACATTGTCTTTTTCTAAACATGTTTAGTTAGAAATGAAAACTTAGTTCAATTGTAGGTCACTACACGCTGATCAACAACTAAATTACATAACAAGTGCATATCAACAATGCAATAATAGGTTCTTTATATTTTTTGAAGTATGAGCTAAGCTATTTTTTAAGAATATACTTATTATACGGTGTTACACTATAATATACACATCTAGATTATCATTATTTTTTGGACGAATTCTATATTGAGTATATAATCCCACATCTTACTAAGCAACATCAAACATTTTGTTTAATTTGTAGACCAGTACAAAATCTTTGTTTCAATGTGAAAGTCTTTTCATGAAAACAAGAATATATAAGATTTAATAATTTGAGATGAGTTTAAACAGTTTTTAAAGATACTTAACAGTTAATGGAATAAAAGAGACGTGACTTGTACCACATACAGACATTGTGCGGAATAAAATGTCTAATCCAGGCAATTACGAATTAATATGATGTACACATGTAGGGGTTGGAATAAATGTGTCCTCTGCATGGGTACAAACCTATGGTGGATTAGAAACGACTTATCAAGGCAAAAAGGGGGGGTGTATAAATCATTTTTGGAGTTATTAACGAGGCATTTAACCATGAAAGTTAAAGGTCAATTAATTGGACCTTGAGATCAACGGTAAATGTCATAATGATATTGAAATTGAGAATAGAAATGGAGAATGTATCAAAGAGACATCAACCCGACCAAAGAAAAAACAACAGCAGAAGGTCACCAACAGGTCTTCAATGTAACGAGAAATTCCCGCAACCGGAGGCGTCCTTCAGCTGGCCCCTAAACAAATATGTACTAGTTCAGTGATGATGAACGCCATACTAATTTCCAAATTGTACAAAAGAAACTAAAATTAAAAAAATACAAGACTAACAAAGACCAGAGGCTCCTGATTTGGGTCAGGCGCTAAAATGCGGCGGGGTTTAACATGTTTACGAGATCTCAACCCTCCCCCTATACCTCGAGCCAATGTTGAAAAGTAAACGCATAACAATACGTACATTTAAAATTCAATTCAAGAGAAGTTCGAGTCTGATGTCAAAAGATGTAACCAAAGAAAATAAACAAAATTAGACTGTTATGATATCTGAGTCATGGCTATACACTGTATGCCAAATATCACAAGTCAATGTATAAAAACTAAATAAATGTAGACCAGGACAAGTGTGTATGAGAATAAAATTCAAAAAAAAGAAGAAAAAAGTAATATGTTTAACATAATTAATCGATTCATTTCATTTGAAGCCAGGGAAAATTGACAAAGACAAGTGAAAACTGAGAACAGAATGAACTGTTTTCTTTCACGATGAAATGGACTATAGTTTGAATGGTTTTACAGTAGTAATTTTGAGGCCCTTTATAGCTTGTTGTTTGGTGTGAGCCAAGGCCCCGTGTTCAAGACCGTACATTGATCTATAATGGTTTACTTGTATAAATTGTTATTTGGATGGAGAGTTGTATCATTGGCACTCACATCACATCTTCCTATAACTATGGAACATTTTTGTTATCTGTAATTATGATGTGAATACTGGCAATGACGGAAAATGGTTTCACTTTCCTGTCAGTGTCAAATGATTTGTGAAATATCATGTAAAATGCATGTATGTGACTAATTTGCATTTTGCATTTTTTCGTTTTGTTTTTGTGTTTTTGTAATTTGTTTATCAAAATGAACTACAGTTTTAATTGGACATGAAAGTTACTAATAAGAGTATACTAGTATAAGTTCGGGTTAGGGTGAAGGTTGTCGCCTGTTTAAACGTTTACACATGCTGCGTTTGTTTGCAACTAGAAAGGAACCTGTTCAGTGGTTGTTGTGGTTCATACGTGTTCCTCGTTTCTAGTTTTTTTTTATATAAAGATTAAACCGTTGATTTTTCTGTTTGAATTGCTACATTAGCCACTTGTGTGTCCTTGATAGCTTGCAGGTTTGTGTAAGCCAAAGCTCTGTGTTAAAGGTCGTACTTTGACCTATAATTGTTTACTTTTTACATGTTGTGTCCTGGAAGGAGAGTAGTATCATTGGCACTCATACCACATCTTCTTATTTCTATAAATGTTGCAAAAGTTATTTCTTTTGGGTGGATGTGTATGTTTAAGCGCGGATTCATATAAGATGGATTCTCACAGTATGCACCCTTTTATTCATTCATTGTACAATTTTATAAATATAATAAATGAATTAAAACGCCTGATATCGTGGGTTCTGACACCGGCCTGGTCAAACTTAAGACTTAAAAATTGGTATTTGCTGATTTCCGTCAATCAATTGGCATTAAGGGGTAAGAACAAAAACTAGTTGGATCGGAGTGTCAAGTTAGGGTAATATGTCTTCCAACGGACTGTAACCTTTTAAGCTATAGCACACTAAAAATTAATGAAACAAACAACCCATTCAGCAACATGATGTCCAAAAGTGAGCACTTTGTGAATTATTATTGAAATAGTAACTTTTATGAATTAACTGTTAACAAAACTTTATATTGTTTGCAAAAACTACGGATAATATATTAAGGAACAAATAACCTTTATTCACAAAAAAAATCGGAATTTTGAGCCTTTAATGGCCCTTTGACATTCTGTTATTCGACCGTCATTGATGAGTCTATTGTACGCGAAACACGCGTCTTACAAGCAAGATATCTTTAATTATGATGCGTTTTTCTTCCTTTCATATTCAATACTTGTTTTATTTTCTTCGACGTGTAAATATCTGATTAAAAAATAAAAGAAGCTTTTATTCTTTTGAATATGTTTAAATTCATAATACATGAAGTGCTGTTATTTTAGAAGATATATGATTGATTGAATGTTATTTTCTGACCGTCCAGTGACAAATACTTTATGCATGCAAATTTTAACGGAAAGATATGAAGAGAATGATTTGCAAACAAGAAATACGAAGTAGCACCAAGTTGTCGTCAAGACAGAACAACGGGAAGGCGGGTGACAATTACAAATAATAAGTCCAAAAAATTCAACGCCATGACCCAAAAAAATAACTCAAGATACATAATTTAGATCATAAAAGTGTTGGATAGTTTTGTTTAATTTTGATTATTGTTACACTTACACAAATAACTAATTAAAATGGTCACATGGTGTCTTCTTATGTGAGGGGGAGGAAAGGGGGTACCCTTCTCCCTTCTCCCACCCCTCATCTCCTTTCTCCTACCAGGCCTCTTCTCCTTTCTCCTATCCCTCTTCTCCTTTCTCCTATCCCTCTTCTCCTTATTTGATTTTTTTTAATTTACCGGAAAAAAGAGAGATATTTTATTTTTTCATATTTTTTTTTTTCTCAAACTTTTCTCCTTTCTCCCAGCCTTCCTCTCCTTTCTCGTACCCCCTTTCTCCTTTCTCCTACCCCTTTCTCCCTGTCTCCCTTACCCCTGTCCTTCCCCTCTTATGTGATATGAATTACAGTGTATGTTATTATTCACAGTTCTGTAGTTTATTATCGTCATCTGTATTTTTATTAAATGATTGTCTAAAATGTTAACTTGGCATGCCATACTTGGTAGAAATGCGGACGTGAAAGAAAGCATTTTTCACAAAAGTGTCAACGGAGATTAAAACATTCCAGGGCGACGATTTCGTCAATTATGAAACAAAATACGAATATATGCACTTTTTGAGTATGAACCAGTTATAATATTCATTCACAATTACGTTCCCAGTATTTCTCTGAAGTTTATCACAGTTCCGTTTATTTTTGGGTCAGATTTCGACGGTCTGCTAAAATGTCACTTTAAATTCAAGAATAATGAGTAAATGAATATCCTGTTTTCCTGTCTCAAATATAGGTTTATTTTTCGTCCTAAAGAAAGTAGCTATTATTATAGCGTAGCAGGAATACTTTTCCGTCGTCAGATCTAGTAAATACCGGAAATCATCTCTGGTCCGCAGTTCGGTTAAAAATTTCGATGATTCAATGAAAACAACGACGATTTTTTGTCACTTTTTTAATTTTTAACTATGAGCGTACTTACGACCCACTAAAATATTTGAACTACATCAACATTAATGTTCAAGGAATGTCTGGTATAAATATGATCGTGGGTCGTAGGTACGCTCATAGTTTAAAATGCAGAAAAAGGTTTGGAAACTGCCATTTTTCTGCCCTTTTCGCGAATCTTGAGGTCTTTACAGCAACAGAGCATGAAAACTATCAACGGAAGTTTAAAAATCTATTGATGTTAACAAAAATATAGGTTTTAAACTTTAAGAATAATGTATTATAATTAATGGCAAGTCACTTTTAATTTGAACGAAATTAGGGGGCCGTTCTTTAATGCTTATCGTACCTTGTCCTTTGTAATTTGGTTATTTTGTTTTGTCCTCTGATCTTAAAACATAAAATCGGACCGTACTTGTTGTTTAAAAACAAGGAAATATCGTTCATATATCATATGATAATACGAACTGCTTTCAAATTCGATGGCCTAGGAGGATGATTGGCCTACTGTGTTCATATAAAGTGATAAAAAGCAAGGTAATTTAAAGATACGCTCGTGGCGAGATTTGTTCGACGCCGATCCTAATCGACAGTTATTGCAACTATTTTAACTTAAGGTCGCCTGGTGTTCGGCTACTCCTACCTTTGATGACAGGTCAATAAAATACAACAAATGTCGCTTATACATGTAGTGGTGTTTAACACCAAAACAAAGCACAAACTTTTAGAATGATTTGAAAACACAAAAAAGTCATATATGTATATATAGCGTCCCGAATCGAAAACGTTCAAAACGTAAGAAAATTGCTCAGTGGACAATCTTGCAAGACATTTGATTTGTTAAAAAACGAAGTAATTTCGACTTAACAGCTTATCAAAAAGTATGTTATCGTATTGTGGGGTGAGAGCACAATTACGAAAAAGCACTGTTTTATATGCTACAAATTGAATATTTAATAAAATGACGTTGAAACTGACAGTGTTTTTGTAAAAAGCGGCGAAATTCGACTTTGGACAATCTTGCAAGACATTTTCCCGAGGCCAATGCGTTTTTATTTGTGGTGCGAGTGCTGTAAAATTCCGGATTTGAAATGGTCTATCTAAGCACATCTGTAGGAATAATTTATAAAAACAAAATTTTATATCATCTGATATTCTAAAAAGCGATAAATTTTGATAACTTAGCATTTTCAAAAACCTGACCATGGCGAGGATTATTCATTTTTGAAAAAAATAAATTTTTACCGTTCGATCAACACAGAAACCGCAATGGCGTCATAAATTGTAATAGACGTTTATCATTCATGCGAATTTTCGCGGATTTTAAACTTTTCATTAGACCACAAAAAATCCCGCAAAAGTTATTTTGCGAATAATTTGTTACGTCTGACACGCATAATTTTGACGTTTTTGGTAATATTTGTATCATTATTTGAAACTATTATGAAAAGTTAAAGAATATTTTTAATATTTTTGGAAACAGTAATACCTGCCTCATCTATGGATATAAATTTAATAAAGCTGAACTAGTCAGTTTTCATAGAAAGACTATTTATCAAATTTCTCTGTCGCATTTCACGGCATTGACGCAATAACGTGCTTAACGTCTATGCGGTAAACAGTGTTGCAGGTGTGCGGATACCTGTTTTGCTTCCTTTATCACTGACAATTATACTCTGCTTCATCATTCTTAGTACTCGAGGGTTCCATATGCACATGCTCAGTAATCAGTGTTTCGCCTCAAATTTATAACTTCTTTTTTTTATTTCCAGTTGAAATAACTATGAAAATTAAGAAATTAAGGTGCGAACTCCGTCAGACAAAATTTACATAAGTTATTTTTATGCCCCACCTACGATAGTAAATACGCATTTTGTTTTCTGGTCTGTGCGTCCGTCCGTTCGTTAGTCCGTCCCTTCTTCTTTCGTCCGTCTGTCCCGCTTCAGTTTAAAGTTTTTGGTCAAGGTAGTTTTTGATGAAGTTGAAGTCCAATTGACTTCCACCTTTGTACACATGTTCCCTATGCTATGATCTGTCTAATTTTAATGCCAAATTAGAGTTTTGATCCCAAGTTCACGGTCCACTGAACATAGAAAACAATAGTGCGAGTGGGGCATCCGTGTACTGGGGACACATTCTTGTTTTCTATTCTTTGAAGATATCTTTTTTATTTCTGAAATAAACAAATCTATTTACGACTGAAACCTAACCCTTATTTAACTATAATGGGTAAAAAATAAAAATAAGTGTTCCATTTAATAAATTTACAAAAGATATGGAAACACAATCCGTTAGGTAAAATCTTTGTCAGAATTAAACGAAATTAAATTGACAATACACAATCATTTAAAACTGGATTTCTATTGTTTTAATTCGATCTCGACGTCATGGTACCTTAAAATGGCCGACAAACAAATCGTTTTTATTTCAACTTAATTCTAGCAAATATATAGCTCACATTTATATCAGGTAAGTAAAAACAATTAAAATTCAATTACAAATTATTCTATTTTCATTTTAAATGAAAATTACTATGTATTAATGAAACGTAACACAATGCGCTACACAGACTATCTAAGAGCAAAATTTGAAATGAGAAAGTTCATCTACATTTCGTTTAAATGACCACACATAGGCCTATATATGATTTGTTAATTTAGAAATAAAATTGTAACTGTGTAACCCAAATATTCTGTTCATCGAAAATCGTGATTTTAAGTTTCTATTGTCTCTTTCAATGCCCAACGACAAAAGGTACCATGATAGACATATATAATAGATCACTATCCTGTCTTTTACATATATATTGATACAAGGAGAAGTGGGACACGCGTCAACAAGACAGCAATAAACAAAACTATAAACATAAACAAACAAAAATACCCCAAAACTTTAAGAGGGCAACTTTAAGTCTTCAACAACAGAAAGGCGTCTTCTATATTCCGTTATGTATTAAAATATTCAAAGATTTGTTTAAGCCCAATACTCAAAATGACAAAAAAATACAAAAATAAGATAAAGTTTTCCTCCTAGCGTAGATAGGCATATAACACGTGGCGCTGTTTCACTAGTTTCTCAGACGATTACGCTCTATAAATCGCCTCGAATTGAAGCAAGTTGTAAAGCATTCGACACGAGACAACCTAAATGTCATCAACATAAAATTACTAAATTGAGTAAAATTCTAAGCGCCATTAAAGCCACAAGCTAGTTTCCTGACTTGGAACAAACACTACATATACAAGGATGGGTTCAAACTTTTAAAATTACCATAAGCTTCATAAATAAACGAATATACCAATGCGTATCCCACAATTTAAAATTTTGAATGTATATAGGTGCAGTTTCTGGGGTTCTTCTTAAGAATAGTGGGGGAGAGGGTTCCAGTCTCGTAATTTTCAAAAATAGAGAGTTTTACTCTCTTTTCGATCAAACAATACTACAAAAAAATTAGGGGTGGGGTATTGGCCTATATTGTATAGCCTCTTTCCTTTTTATATATCTTATGGGAATTAAAAAATATATGAAACACTTTATTATAAGTCGCATGCTAATACTATTATTTTATTCTTCAGACAATGTCTTCGATTGCTGCTGATGTTATAGACCCGGATGTGGCAGATACCTTTTTGACATGTTCAGTCTGTGAAGAACCTTTTAAGAATCCCGTTGGACTTCCATGTCTTCATTCCTTCTGCAAAGAATGCCTGACTAAACATATATTGTCCACAACGAAAGCACAGAAGAATCCGAAAGCCTTTACTTGTCCGAAATGCAAAAGACATGTAGATTCACCAGATCCGCATCAGCCGCCGCATTCATGGGCCGATTTATTTCCACCGAACCATTTTGTACTAAGTTTAATGGAGGGTGTAAAAATAAGAAGTGATTCTCAAAAATGCGATCCATGTTCAAGGAGAAATGAAAAGGTCATTGCTATAAGGTGGTGCAAAGAATGTGGTGAGGCATTATGTCAGCAATGCGAAGGGTTCCATAGGTCAATGAAATATTCACAGCATCACCATTTGGTTAGTATGGAGGAACTAAAAACTCAACCAATCAAAAACACCGTATCAAGACCACCATGTCCAGATCACGAGGGAACACTTCTCGGTTTCTTTTGTGAAGATCATAACCAGGTCGTCTGCTCGTCATGCGTAACTATTGATCATCGAAAATGCAAACACGTCACGACAACTGCAGAAGCAGCCGAAAAGCAATACGTAGATGCAGAAACTTTGTCAGAAAAGTTGAAGCTTCAGCGTGATTGGTCACGTCGTATTGCTGAGAACAGAAGACACAGCGCACGTGTTCTCGAGGATTCAACCAATCAAATTCGGCACCAGATAACAAGCATACGACAACAAATAAATGACCTACTCGTTCAAAAAGAGGTAAAAATACTAGAGGAACTGAAAACTGCTCACGCTGAAGAAAAAGAACAATACGACAAAGTTATAGAAACATGTGATGGTCTGGTGAGCACGACGGAAAACGCGATCGCTTTAATTCAAAATTCAATGCGCCATGGTTCCGATACAGATGTCATACTTGCCATAGATAATGTCAAAAATGAATCTCAGTCCTGCGAGAACAAATTAGCAGACTTAACAACCAGATTAAAAGATCTGTTCATCAATTTCAGCGCAGATAGCACCTTGCAAGCAGTCGTTAACGGATTAGATGATCTTGGTAGGTTGACCACAACTCAAGCAAACGTCAATCTTACCGCACCATACAACGTAGAACCAATGACTTATCGCAGCGATCACACACATCGGGATCATATTCACCACGAACACACACATCGAGATCACATTCACCACGAACACACACACCGGGAACATGACCACCATGACCGCACACATCGTGACCATCAGCATCACGAAACTCGGCATACCCATACACACCGTGATGATAAACGCAGAGAAATAGAGATCGAATCTGTTCGTAGCCTGCCGTTGTCTCCAATCAGTACTGCACGAAAATCACCTGTTGCTATGCCACCAGCAGCACACCAGAGAAAGGCATTAACACCTCCTTATGAAATTACAAGATCACCAGTAGTAACACCCCGTAAACTTAGGAAACGAAGTCCAAGCCCACTTCCACCATTAATGCTTCCGAAATCGGTTTCACCATTTCCATACAATCGGATAATACCGAGGCCAGCAACGTTAGAAACATTTTTCAAGGGTCGAACTAGCAATGATCGTGAAAATTGCTGTTTTACTGGAGCGGATATAATTCAGGACGGCAGAATTATTCTATGCGACCAAACCCATAGAAAAGTGAAAGTGTTTAATCACAACTACCAGTGGTGTGGGGAGAAGGTGTTGTCTGCTAAACCGTACGATGTTTGTTGTATCGGAGGTTCTGATATTGCAGTTACGCTTCCGACTGAGAAGAAAATACAACTGTATACTGTACGCGATAGCGATTTCATATGCATTGCAAACATCCAGACTGGTGCAAAATGTTATGGAATTGCATATGCTCAAAAGAAATTTGCAGTATGCTGTTTCTCGGCACCGCCCTCCGTTAAACTAATGTCTCGGGATGGTCGAGAGCTAAAAACAATTGCACGAGATATGGCCGGAAATGACTATTTCAATTTTCCAGATTATGTAGCCATGGACAAAAATACAAGGAACATCTACGTGACAGACCGGTATAGAAAAAGCATTTCTTGTATAACTGCACTAGGCGAAAAACGGTGGGAGATTCGTTACGACAACTTGAAAGTACCACGTGGGATAGCCGTTTACGGAAGTAAAGTTTTTGTAGCCGGATGTCGATCTCACACAATCGTCCAGCTCAATATAGATGGCGATATTCTCGGGGACATAATTTCGGAAGGCATTAGCTATCCAACCAAAATAGTAGTTCATCCGAACGGAGAAAACATCCTCGTTACACAACATCAAGCCACCCTTATCGATGTAGAGAAAAATATGGTGAAAATCTTTAGCCTGAATAATCAGTGACATTAATAAATGACTTGTATTGAACCCAAAAAGCCATGACGATGAAATGCAAACTAA
This sequence comes from Mytilus trossulus, assembly GCF_036588685.1. Taxonomy (NCBI): domain Eukaryota; kingdom Metazoa; phylum Mollusca; class Bivalvia; order Mytilida; family Mytilidae; genus Mytilus; species Mytilus trossulus. The sequence continues at coordinate 2,631,124 of NW_026963340.1, read as the reverse complement.
ACAGTAGAATTAGCATGAAAAATTTTGAAATATCGGAAGCAATACACTTGTTGTTTCCTTCTTTCTCGTAGCTGGTCATCTTTGAATTTGAATTATTAGTTCTAATGTATTGTTTATTTTTTAGAACTGATTGGGACTAGAATATCATAAACTATCAAATGACAAGTTCATATTTCCTGGCTTACTTTATAAAATGTGTATTAGTAGTAACAGACTGGGTTTTATAAAGTTTTAGTTTCCTTATTTTCTGTGACAATAGTTTAACGTTTGCTGTGATATTAACTATAAGTTTAAAATTAAATGTTTTTATTCATAGTCTCAACTTGATGTATTGGAACACAATATTAATTGGACAACTATCAGGCATAGCGTATTAGCCAACAGACAAGAGCCGAGCAACGCGGTACATAGAAGATGCGGATGTTTTCTTAGAATAAGTTATTGTTTGCATTTTGTCCAGCAACGAATAAGACAAAAATATAAATAATATTCCCGACTTAGAACATGCATTTATAGAATCTGGCAGGGTTAAACATTATCTCTCAGCCTTTCCCTAATCTTCGACTGTGGTATTTTAGACAAACAAATGAAAATAGCTTTACTCATTATTAAAAACGATGTACTAAAATTAAGACCCTAACTAATAAAATAAAACGACGAAAGACACAAAGTACCGATATGAGAAGGCTTGTTCAAAACCTGAATAAATCGTGTTCTCCCTGGCTAATGTATTTTTTAAGATAAATACTTAAAATTTCCGAAATCCGTCAAATTTTCGTTTTTTTCTCTACCTTTTGGTAGGGTAAATATTAAACTATAGAAATAAACATTAGTTTTGTTAAAAATATATAAAGAAAACGCTTTCAGTGGCGGATCCAGAAATTTTCATAAGTGGGGGCCCACTGGCTGTCTAAGAGGGGCCCGATTTCGTCACGTTTCAGTGATTCGCTATATAAGCAACCAAAAGGGGGCCCGGCCCCTGCCCCCCCACCCCCCTAAATCCGCCTCTGCCATTGTACCGTGATAATCTGAATGCATATCGAAGGGAAGATGGAAACACTTTAGAAATTAACAAAATTAATGGCAGTTCCAATCCCTAGTTGTTTCAGCAATTTTTCAAATGAAATGTGTGAAACATGTATTGCCACATGAATCTGAGGGTATATTTCTATAGATGCAGAAATCTTAATCTGCAACAGGCCACCTACCAATACCCTTTATGCTCCTGTTACGCAGTCTTCTGCGACTGAGTTTTCTTCAATAAACTATAAACTATGTACAACTACGAGAGTTATTGTAAGAGTTAATTTTCATAAAAGGAGGCTAAGGACACTAGATTTAGCGTACCTTTTCCGACCAGACGTGGATAAGTATTTATACATCCCGCATCGCCAAAAGGACGCCGAACTTTGTCAAGGCCAGACGGGAGAGATCACCTTGACAACTACATACACAGGGCTAGATAACATGTCGATACAAACAAAGCTCTCATGAATGTCTAGACAAATGCACATTTACAACCACTGGGTCGATGTCACTGCTGGTGGAGATTTATTTCCCCGAGGGTATCACAAGCCCATTTTACAGTACTTTTTGTGCTGACATGAATTGTCATTGATATGGTTATATCTATAAATTTACTGCTTGAATATTTTGGAATTTTTTGAAATACTAAGGCTTTTCTACCTCAGGCATAGATAACCTTAGCTGTATTTGGCAAAAAGATTTAGGAATTTTGGTCCTCAATGCTCTTCAACTTCGTATTTTATTTTGCCTTTTAAACTGTTTTGGATTCGAGCGTCACTGACGAGTCTTTTGTAGACGAAACACACGTCTGGCGTATATACTAAATTTAGTCCTGTTATCTATGATGGGTGTATTTATTGCCATACTCACCATTTCGTTATTTCATAAATCGGATTCATGGATTCGTTTGTTAATTGTACTCGATGGTTTCAGTTTTACCACGTTTTTTTTCGATTCTGGATTTTTCAAAATGATATTATTATCCTAGTAGTTGTGGAAACTTTCATAGTGCTATATGATTACTAATACATGATTATATCAAATTTGTCTTCAGTTAATTTGTCGATGGTTCTGGCACCGTTCTGCAGTCTCATTTTACATTTTATTGGTTTATCATGTTTATATTTATTCGATTGCTGCATCACATCGGTATTATAACATGTAATTACAGAAGAAAGTTTTTTTTACGGATTTGATTTAATTGATGAACTGGGGTTAACCAGCCAATGGCAAATATTACATGTAAATTTGGAAAATAACGTGCATAAATTAATATGTAATTCGATCTGCTTTGATCTAAACCAAAACTGGTAAGGTGATGAGGAGTTTTAATTTAGTGATTAACAAGGTAACAGTCCTTTCACCCAACTTTGACAAATTGTTCCTTATTATGAGCATACCAGTTCGTAATGCCACATGCTTGAAAAAGAAGCAAAACATGCTAGTTTTCAAGTCTTTAGGAATTGGATGTGCAACCTCATCAAATCGAGATATACTAAGATTTTTGTTTTATATAACGAGATAACCATTTGATTTTTCAAAAATGGGGGTATAATTATACATGTTCCTCGACTGAATATTTCTTACAAGGCTAGACTTTATAATTGTTTAAATACTCTCTCGAGTCCATCTAAAACAACAATGCACACACTGAAACGTCTCCCCTGCTTAATATAAAAATAGAAGATATGGTTTGATTGACAATGAGACAACTATCAACAAGAGACGACCAAAATGACACAGCAATTAAAAACCAAGTTGGTTGAACTGTTTTAGAATTGATTTCCAGTAATTATTTAATCAATTAGACTTTAAAAAGATTTTTTTTCCCCCAGATAATGACTTTCTTCTACTTGCACGGATTATCCATCATGGGTTGCATTGTCTGATCTGTTTCGCTGATTTTCAGAGGTCGCTTTAACCTATTTATACAGTAAGTGGGTATGGGATTTGCCTTTGGCAAATGTAGCTGTTTATATCCTTATTTTTTGGTTGTTTAAGAAAGGACAGTTGTCTCACTGGCAATCATACCTCATTCTAAATTTCATTGTGAGGAATTTAATATTCTTTGGCAAATGTAGCTGTTTATATCCTTATTTTTTGGTTGTTTAAGAAAGGACAGTTGTCTCACTGGCAATCATACCTCATTTCTAAATTTCATTGTGAGGAATTTAATATTCTTTGGCAAATGTAGCTGTTTATATCCTTATTTTTTGGTTGTTTAAGAAAGGACAGTTGTCTCACTGGCAATCATACCTCATTTCTAAATTTCATTGTGAGGAATTTAATATTCTTTGGCAAATGTAGCTGTTTATATCCTTATTTTTGGTTGTTTAAGAAAGGACAGTTGTCTCAAGGTCAGTGTAACACTTATCAATTCAAAGTTTTAAAAAGTTTTGAAATTTTAGATTTTTGGAATTTTGATCAGAGTTTTAAAATATCAAAATTTCAAATTGTGTTAAAGTTTTGAAATTTTGAAATTTTAACCAAATTATTAAAATATCAAAATTCTAAATATCGTTTATAAATTTAATAGTTTATAAATTTGTTGAAACTTTTAAAATACTAAACCTAACGCGCAATTTTGATTATTTCACTTTTTGAAAGTTTGATTTTTTAAATGTTTGCTTAAAATATCAAAATAGAAAAGGGGCAATAAGAGGGATACCTGTAAAAAGCGAAACGAAATAAAAGCGGAACGAAACGAAACAATATGAATTAAAAACATACTGATACTTAAAAGTTTATGTATGAAATAAAACGGACATGTGTAAGCGGTGCAAAATTGGATGACAAAATTAATATTTCTTAAAAGAAGATAATCTATTTAAAAAACAGACGTACGGCTCTGATATTGACCATTTTACCTGCTGGTTTTATGATACTGAATGATAGTGTCCTAATTAAGGTTGTGCTAGTCCACAGTGTGGGAGGTTTTTAATATAATCTTATTTACGCTGAAATTAAGACGGTACTAAGATCCAATATCAGCAAATTGGAACCAAGATACTGTTACAAGGTATCTACAAAAACTCATCATAGATGGATACCAGAATATAAATTTTGCCGGTTTTTGCGCCAGACGCGCGTTTCGTCTACAAAAGACTTATCATTGACACTCGAACCAAATGAAGTTAAAAAGGCAAATAAAGTCAAATAAAATTGAAAAGGCCAAATAAAGTAAACTTTTAAATCCAAAGTATAGCTCTGGTTTTGTAAAAGTTGAAACCTTTCATATCATATATAAACGTATACCATAAACATTATTTTCACGAGCATTCATATTTATGTAATAGTTGCCGCTGTATTACATTAAGCACCCATCTATCCAGTTGTAGGTGCCGGCATTTTGAAAGTTGAAAATTGTGTTCAAAAGTTTCTATCAGCGATAAATGGTAATCTTCTGGGGAACCAATATTTAGAAAGTCCCCGTTTTTTTACTTGATATTACCACTAGGGGCTTCGATAATGGTACATTAAAATATTCTGATCCCTAATTTGATGATATAATATTCTGTGCCAGCAGAGGACAAAAGAAAAATTATCCATGCCTTTTAGTGTTAAATTTTGAACCAGACAAGTTGATTAATAGCGATGAAAAACTTAATAAAATTGTAATGCTTCGACAAAACAACCTCACCACACTTTATAAGTTAAATGGTTGCTCCCTTAAAGACAACGTTTGAACTGGTTATCATACACGTAGCTCCACTATAGGTTCTAAATCAACCACTGTTTTATAATAGTAAACAAAAGGAATAGCTTTTTTTGTATTAAAGGATATTATTGTCCCGTATTTGCATTTTGTTATTTGGGTATTTTTAAGTTATCGTACGACAATCGACTTTGAGCAAACTAAAAGTACACATGTACATCCAGTCAGAATGGGGCGTGCAAAGAGAAGCCACACTGTCAGCTGCATGATGGATTTTTTCCATTTTTGGCCGTACACTTATGTTGCTCTCGAAAAACCAGTTAAGTAAAGAATTCACCTACGGAACGCTGAAACTCAAATTTGAAATTCAAGAAAAATAAGAACGAAACAATTAAAGAGGTGTTTGTACGGAAGCGTATTAGCGCCACACATTTTTTTTTTTATTTTTCTTCCTATGTTTGCGTTATATAACGCAAACCTTTGCGATATAACGCAAACCTTTGCGATATAACGCAAACCTTTGCGATATAACGCAAACCTTTGCGATATAACGCAAACCTTTGCGTTATAACGCAAACATCTTTATTTCAATTATTCATTAAGTTTTGTATATATGTCCGTCTGTCATTCATTTCGGATGTGATTTACTAGTAGATAAAAAAAGAAACATACATACAAGGCCAAATCATTATAATAAATATGCATAGGAATAATGGAATAATTGAAGTGCAATTATACATAAATTAAGACTGATTTGTGCATCAGAAAAGTATATAATTTAACAAGAAAATAGATATAGTATATAGTCATATTAAAATTGAAAGATCAAAAATAATGTCATACAATTGTGAAACCTCCAAGTCAAATAGACAAAATGATCTTTCTGCTTTAAAATGAATTATTAATAAGGAAACATTTTTTTTAAATCTCAGAATATGATCAAGATTCTTTGATAGAAAGTCATTGAATTTTCATTTCAATATAATGAAGTATTTTTAAGATGCTTGGGTAGCAATTTGAATAGAGAGAACATAATTTTATTAATGAAACATCTTCATTCTATACATTTATTGCCAAAGGGTAGTTTGTTTGAATGTAACCTACTTTACACAGTTCTCAAACGAGAGCTTACTTTGGAAGTATATTTATATTCGGTTATAGCTATATTAGCAGGGTTGATTTTTTTCTTAGGTATAACCTCAATTTACTCAATTTTCTTTGTAATATATATACTAGTAGTAACTTGGATATCGTTTTTGGGGACCTTATAGTTTGTTGTTTAGTGTGAGCCAATGCTCCGTGTTGAAGACCGTAATTCGGCCTATGATGGTTTACTTTTACGAATAGTGACTTAGATGGAGAGTTTTCTTATTGGCACTCATACCACATCTTCTTATATTATTATGCTCATTATTAGTCATTGATATGATCTAATTATTCAAGTAGTTTACTTTGCAATTACTACAAAGGTGATAAATTTTATTATATCCAGCCTCCTCCATTAATAACTACTGTTTCCTTTGAATCTTAAATAAGAAACGAGATAAAACAAATGTTTGCGTTATATCGGCGTACTACAGTACATGTATCACCGTCATTGATGGCGATCCGATGGATACATCTGTTGTAGGGTTGTCACTGACTCAGACGTACTTATGAATATAATTATTTTCTGTGACTGTATCTTACATTAATTTGTAGGATCCTTTACTATAGATAATTTAGCTGATCTGTAACAATAACATCTTCATGCCTTATATATCATGTACTGTAGTACGCCGCTAGATTAAAACTGACGTGGAAAGGTAACATATGGCCACCGAAAGCTCTTTTTTTGAGAGCCCAGGTGGTCGTGTGGTCTAGCGGGACGGCTGCAGTGCAGGCGATTTGGTGTCACGATATCACAGAAGCATGGGTTCGAATCCCGGCGAGGGAAGAACCAAAAATTTGCGAAAGCAAATTTACAGATCTAACATTGTTGGGTTGATGTTTAGACGAGTTGTATATACATTATGTACACAGCCATGTATCACCGTCATTGATGGCGATCCGATGGATACATCTGTTGTAGGGTTGTCACTGACTCAGACGTACTTATGAATATAATTATTTTCTGTGACTGTATCTTACATTAATTTGTAGGATCCTTTACTATAGATAATTTAGCTGATCTGTAACAATAACATCTTCATGCCTTATATATCATGTACTGTAGTACGCCGCTAGATTAAAACTGACGTGGAAAGGTAACATATGGCCACCGAAAGCTCTTTTTTTGAGAGCCCAGGTGGTCGTGTGGTCTAGCGGGACGGCTGCAGTGCAGGCGATTTGGTGTCACGATATCACAGAAGCATGGGTTCGAATCCCGGCGAGGGAAGAACCAAAAATTTGCGAAAGCAAATTTACAGATCTAACATTGTTGGGTTGATGTTTAGACGAGTTGTATATATATATATATATATATAGAGAGAGAGGGTTAGACATTCCCTTTGTTTTACAAAACTGATTGCAAGCAAACATTTGATATCATAATAATGGAAATATTGATTGATTTATTAACAGCAGGTGTTAAAATACCACTTTCAGCACTAGAAGTGGTGGTAAATTTTTGATAGGAGCAAGCCAGAGTGAACCATTAACCAACTTTTGAAAGGAAGACCAACATTTCTAGTCCATTGATATTGAAGTTGAACAGATCTGACATGTGTAGGGTTCCAACTGATAACATCAGTATTGACATGGTAGTGATACAATAGCTGAAATACTTAGTGTCAGATCAAAAGATAGATGTAGGATAAAAAAATTAAATAAAATAGTTTGGGGGTGGGGATGGGGGGTTAAAATCCTACAAGTTTTGTGTATCTAAAATCGAATTTTACATATATCCCTATTGGTAAATCAATTTTTCCCAAATTAAGTTAAGGGGGGTCAGTGAAAAAACTATGGGAATTCAGTTTTTTATCCTACATTGAACTTTTGATGTCGTCCCTTAGTGTCAGATCCAGAAATATAAGTGGGGCCAACTGAATGACCTAAGAAGTGGCCCAATTAAGTCATTATATAGTGATTTCCTATAATTTTTATAATCAACCAAATTTTGCCCAAAAAAGTTTGAGGCCTGGGCCACTCACAGTTCCCCATTATACTTTATACCAGAGAGAGAACAAACATGTGTCTACAATAAACAGAAAATGTCTGAGATAACTAGTGGCACAGAACTTCCATATAGCAGTCTTGTACAAATGTGTTATTTTAAAGCAAACCCATGCATGGTATTTTAATAATGGTAACAATGTGTCTCCTTAACCTATACCATGTATACTGACAGCATTTTCCATCTTTTTTTTTATACATAGTATCTGGTTATTTTTTGTAAACTGGAAGATAAATTCATCTTTTTCTTGATAACCTTACCAAACAATTCTCCAGCATAATTATTAATATGAGGTGTCATATTCAGTTGCAGATCAAGAAATTTTCATAATTGGGGGCCCACTGATTGCCTAAGACGAGCCTGTTCCAGTAAAGTTTGAGTGATTCCCTATATAAGCAACCAAATTTTCCTGAAAAAGGGGGATGGGGCCTCCCCCAAATCCGTCTCTGATATTCTAACCTCCATCGTAGCATCAGTGATTATAACATAGACATTACAATTTTAAAGCAGTTTATGGGTGGAGGTGTTACTTTTTTTTTTTTGGTTTACTTTTATAAATTGATACTTGGATGGAGAGTTGTCTCATTGGCACTCATACCACATCTTCCTATATCTAAAAACTTTCATATTATATACATTTTTTGTTGCAGTACAAATTTATTCCCTTTTGATCCAGTCCAAATTAGTCTGTTAATCATTTTAATTTCAAGATAATTTGATTTCTTTCATTCCATCCATTTCATGTGTATACCCTTGCCAAAGACATTTCATCAACAATACATGTATCATGTCATTAGTCATCAATGGCAGTGGCGGATCCAGAGGGGGGTCCAAGGGTTAGACTCCCTTTTTTTGGACGATCAATGCATTATAATGGGGACATGTAGTTGGAACCCCCCTTTTCTTTGGACCATCAATGCATTTCAATGGGAACATGTAGTTGGAACCCTCCCTTTGTCATGGGTTAGGAGCCCCCCTTTTTAAAATGGCTGGATCCACCCCTGCATGGCACAGAAATTACATATTGTAAACTCATAAATTATTGAGATGTTTTTATTATTGCGACAAATGTGACAGGGAAATAAACGCAATAATTTAAACTTGCATTTATGGTTTCAGTTTAAAATCATAAAATCGCAATAATTTTTGAATTTTCAGTAGTTAATCAAAATAACACATTGTCATTGGAAATGAACTTTTATGTTATCATTTCTATAAAAATTTACAAATCATTAACATAAATTCATACATTTATCATTCTTTGATATAAACAATGCAAGCATAACATTTATCCTTACTAGATATTTAAGAATTTCAACCAAAGCACAGAATCTGCTAAAACTCATTTATAGAATCTTTTCATTTGAAAATGAAAATTCTTTTAGATTTTGTTAAGTTCTTCTTGTGAGTAGTTTAAAAATGTTTTGAAACAATTATCTCAATTCTGCTAATCATGTGATGCACTACTTTTTCTTGTACGTAATGTCATACCTGAAAGAAAAAAGAAAATTTCAAATAGTATTTGTTATTTCTATAAGTAAGGGTAGATTCATTTATTTTCATGGGTACCAATTTTCGTTGATAAAGGAAAACTTGTATGTTCATGGATATTTAATTTCATGCTTTTGCAGAGGTCTGCATACAAGCCTATAGAAAATTTGTCATTTGTTAAACGTTTAATTTTGTGGTTTACCTGTACCCACGAAAATAGGTATCCAAAAAATAATAATGAATACACAGTATATAGTGAATGCAGCCAAGATCTTGAATCTAGATCTTCAATCTGTATAAGCATGTAAAACAAGAGACTATCAGATTTATACAACTGTGTATTAAACACAGCAATATACAGTATTAAAATTTGACAAGATTTCTTCAAATGTTTTCAAGTAGTTGCACAAACACTGTTTGGTAGCCAATACCTCCTAATCATCCCCAAATAAAAAAACGATAATTTTCCTTTGTGGTGAATAAATAAAACCTATTTGGAGTTGGTCATCATACATACCTTTCTTTAAACTGTATGCTTCACTTTTCCGTCTTGTTTTGTTTGGTGTATTTATTTTACTCAATGGCTCTGACTGTCTGAAAAAAACAATTATATAATTACTCATTAATGATATATTAAAAGATTAAAGGTATTTCTATTGAAATTCATTATATAACATTTCACGTGTTGGTAAAAAAACAATTTGACAGGACTTTTATTGTAATAAAATTGAGAATGGAAATGGGGAGTGTGTCAAAGATTGAAATACTACTTTTTGATAAATATTCCTAAAGTAATGAACTAGAGCAGTTCTCGTTCGGACACACACTCCATAATAATATTTTCTCACGGTTCGAAGTAAAGCGGGAAAATATTGTATTGACGTTATGGGTAATATGCGTATGGTCCAATCAGAGTGGGTTGATTTAGATACGGGTATGTTTGATTTGTTTGTCACTTTCTAGCCGCCGTTCGTACGTGCATGACTTAAACTCAAGTCATAATGTATATATATATATATTTTTGAAGTATTTTATTTTTGTTCAAAATTGTTTGTTCGTCATCTCTCTTGTTATATAAGGCAAGGTCTGGCTACCTTTTTCCTGAGATAGGCTTGGCATTGTTGTCAGATACAGGTTTCAATTTTAAAAAATTTGGTTTTTCCTGGACGGCCTCGAAAATCCATGAGGGAAATGTTTTAGAAAATTTAAGAGAGAGTGTATAGAAGCATTGAGTTGCGACATGTTTATTATTTGTTGTTTGATACAATATTGTTTGTGTTATAATAAAATTACATCCGGCGTCCATCAAATACAGCGGGCTGACGGCAAATTGATATTTGCGTTTGTGTTGTTTTATGTATAGGCATATATAGTATAGATAATACTCTTATAGAAATACTACTTTTTGATAAATATTCCAAAAGTAATGAACTAGAGCAGTTCTCGATTGGACACACACTAGTACTCCATAATCTAGTATGTATGCATATATAATATTTCTAAATAATGCACTACTTCTTTTTCTTAGAAATGTTTTCTAAAACATTTCATTAAGATCATGATGCATTCAAGACATTATGCTGGATAAATATCAACTGATTGATTAATTGTTTTTTTAACACTACTTTCAACACTTATGCTTTTTCAAAGCAGTCAATTTTTTGGGTTGAGGAAGCTGGAGTAATCAAAGAGAACCATTGACCCTAAGCAGGAAAGCTGGCAATAATGGTCAATTAAGACTGGAGTAGAGTTCGCCTGCCACATGCGCGATGGGGAATGTTTACACAAACCACAAATAGGGAATGGTATAATAATTCATATTGCTCTTTTCCATAACAAAAAAATAAAGATTAATTTCTATATCAAACAAAAACAAAATATTTTCCCGTAAAATTCCTAACACTTACCTCCTCTTAGATTGCTTTGATTTCTCAATTTTCTCACTTGATTCCTGTCAAAAGAAAAAAGAAAATTGTAAATTTCAGAAATGATAGCGAGGTTTTTATTATTGCAAAAAAATTGGAATGGGTGAGTATCGCAATAATGAGTACCAGCACTCTAATAGCTGATAGATATATCTGTTTGCAGCTTTTCAAGAAATAGCAATAACCAATCACGCATTTTTGTCCATTTTTCATAAAATGTAGTTATAAACACATACAATAATTTCTGCATTTACAGTCCATATATGATATTCAAAATTAACAGTAGTGTACCAAGTGTTGTGTCTATAAACCAGCAATTTTTGGGGGCATAAACCGTTAACATGTTTAAGCTGGTGATTCATCAGAAAATGTTTTTGTAGTGTTGAGATTTAACATATACTGTAAATTCAGAAATTAATGCGAGGTTTTTATAATTGTGAAAAATGCGACTGAGTTGTAAAAGCAATAATTTAAACTCAGGTTTTGAAATATTTTATATGAATTTAACATGATTTTTCTCAAAATCGTAAAAATTAAAATTTCATTTAAATCTACAATGACAAAATCGCAATAATAAATGTACGCAATAATTTCTGAATTTACTGTACACAAATCTCCAAATAAAATCAATTTAATCCCTGAGTTGAGCTGATTACCAATTCTTTTCATCTTCAATACAGACTGGGTTTTACATATTGTTGAAGGCCACACAGTGACATCACCTATAGCTGTTAATTTCTCTGTCATTTGGAGAGTTATCTCCTATCCAATCACAACATATGTTTTTATTTGTAATGGTGTATCTAGCCTATAATTGTTTTCGTCCACTTCAATGGAACTTAAGGTGGTACCTAACACTACAGGGAGATAACTCTGAAAAATCAGCTAAACGTTTTAATTACATTGTGTTGTTAAGGGAAAATTAAGCTTTTCAAAGATCAAAATAAGTTTTTGTCAAACTGATATATAACCAGTGTAATTTTTCTGATAAAACAGTTGGTTCAAATTTTTTGAAATTTTTATATTTTTGTCAAAGGGTCAAAGTAAATTCTTTGTTAAAATTTTAAGAAAATTAAACGAGCCAAATTAATTTTAGTTAAAGTGATGGGTACCACCTTAACTCATTGTATGTGGATAGTTGTGACATTGACAATCATATCACATTTTCTGAACTTTTTATATCAAAGGTTGGATATGCATATTGCTGTTTCAATGCCATGGACAAAACCATCTATATCATTCACTTGAAATGATCTGAACCAGAAAAATGTTGATGTCCAATAAAAAAACTTTAAATTATTCATATTTATTTTAGTTTTATATATTGGATCTGTCATGCAGTTTTCTGGTTCAGATCATTTCAAGTGAATGATATAGATGGTTTTGTCCATGGCATTGAAACAGCAATATGCATATCCAACCTTTGATATAAAAAGTTCAGAAAATGTGCAGCATAGTCTGTCCACAGAAACAAAAGCAGATATACCAACGAAAACTCTGTTGGTGGTTGACCTATAGTTTTACTTAATTCTGAGATAGTGTATAGTATAGACATAATTAAAATAAATTATTTCCAAAATTTCTTGAGAGTTATGTCCCCTGAAAGATGGTTTATTAGTGCATTTCATGATTTGGTTAAATACTTTAATGATAACTTTTTTCAGTTATGTCACTCAATGAGATAAAACAAATACAGTTGAAGTTGTTTTTAGAAGTAACCGTTTTCAGTTGTACCCTTGTCTGAAAACCTACTGATTCTCCCTGTTGACCCTCACTGCTGGGTTCTGACATAACAATGTATTCTTCTGTTTCTATGATCCTTGGAAGATTCTTTTTCGTGGATTCATTTATCTCTACTGACTCCATTGACTCAGATTCTTCTGAAATCTTCTTAGTACTGATTGGTGTTGATGATTCATATGACCTTTTTCTCTTCCTAAGTGATCTAGGTGTTCCAAGGTCATTTTCCCTTTTCCTGCCAACATTGATTACCTCCCCTGATAAATTTGATTCTGTATCAGTTTTTGCCATGAATTGGGTTATATTAGGTAAAATTGGTGAATCTTCAAATTCTTCATCATTGGAATCTGGCACAACAAGATCATCTGCATGAACAACTTTCTTTCCTCTTTTCTGTCTTTCCCTCTTATTTGATGAACTTGAATCATAGTCATCTGCAACAGTCATATCTAGACTTAGAAGAGAATCGTCCATTGATGTTTCTGTTGTACTTGCTTTTGAACTGTGTTTCTCTGGACTCACTCTGGAACTTATTCTTCTACCTGATCTTGTTTTCCTTACAGCTGGTAATATTTCCTTACTCTGCAATTACAAATTTTTAAATGCTGAAATTTTTTTCAGTAGGGGATTTAGGTATGGTTGTAGAAGCCATATACCTCTTGATTGAAAACAATATCATTTGGCACAGAATCTTTAAAAAATATTTGTGCTATTAACACCATAACAAACATTAAGCTCCCCCCATTTTTCCATCTTCATTAATATCTCAGAAATTCTTACACAACAAATAACAATTTGCTTAATTTGACTTACAAATTTAAGGAAACCCCAGTCCCCTGCCAATATAAATTGATTCAAAACCACACTGCTTGTATTTCAATATACAGAATCATGGAAATTAAGGCTATTTAAAATTAAGGAGATGTGACAATTAGACAACTATCATCCAATTCCAAATGATGTGGATTTAAGGTGGTACCCAACACTTTCACTAAAATTAATTTGGCTCGTTTAATTTTCATAAAATTTTGTCAAAGTTTTTACTTTGACCCTTTAACAAAAATATATAAAAATTTCAAAAATTTTGAACCAACCGTTTTGTCAGAAAAATTACACTGGTTATATATCAGTTTGACAAACACCAATTTTGATCATTGAGAAGCTTAATATTCCTTTTACAACACAATGTAATAAAACATTTAGCTGACTTATCAGAGTTATCTCCCTGTAATGTTAGGTACCACCGTAAGCAACTGTATGTCACCTTCCTAATTCATCAAACAAATAAATCATTTTAGTTTGAAACTTTTTCATCTTTCTATAACACTGCAAATCAAACCCCAATTAAACAGATAGAACCATGAAAGTTAAGTATTTTTAGGGTCCCTTTTATTTTTATGATAGGGTATGGCTTAACCCTTTCCTCCATATTGACGCCACCCTCCTTACTCCATAATGACGCCTTTTGACGCCTGTGTAGTACCTCAGTTGAAACACTTTGACTACAAAGTGTCTGCAGTTGAATTAATAAAGTTTGTATTCAATATGAAAAGGAATATCATAGGAATATCTGACTTAAATTTATTTGATGAAATAGTTGTTTTTCACAATGCCTTAATACTTCAAAACATAAGTTCAGCATTTTATCAAAAAAATCCTATGCGAATCAAGTATGCAAATAAAAAATTTCAATGGAGGAAAGGCTTAAACAAAAGTGATTAAAACACCTTCATCAGGTCAGCTCCATTAGCCTGAAACTCCTGACCACCAAATTTATCCTGCCAACTTTTAATCTTGCTTCTTGGTACCATAAAGTTTTCAATTTGTGTTTGTTTCTTTTGACTCTCTTTTAATTTACAGCTATCTTTCATATTTTTGACTGATTCAGGTTTTTCATCATTTAAATCTGAGCTAACAGAGCATTCTGATAAACGTGTGGATCGTCTAGTATTCCGAGACTGAACAATTGTTTTCACCTGTTCTTTACTTTGTTTTTCTTTAGTGCTTAAATCAGATGCCACTGAACTCTCTGACAAACGTTTATTTCCCCTCGATTTATCTCGATTTCCCGCAGTTTCCTCGCTTTTGTCTTCTATATTTTCAATTCCAGAATCTTCCTTGCCAATTTGAGCTCTTATCTTCAAACAATTAACATTCCCATTTCCACTATCATCTGAGTGCTTTACTGCACCTTGATATTCTATTACAAGTGAAAAATCCATATTATCACCCTGATTTCCTATTTTTTCTGACAAAGATGTATTGCTCTTCTGTTCGTAGCTTTCTTGTTTCACGTCTTTCTCATTTGATGTCAAAGAAGTTTTCCTTCGTCTTTTATGGTTATCTTCAATACAATTTCCGTCATAAACTTCTACAGAGGTTAATTTCTTTGAACTCTTCTTGGAAGACTTATTGTGCGAGTCTTTGTCCATCACCTCTAACAAGTCCTCAACATCAGAACTGACAGAAGATTTTATAGGACTTTTTCTCAAATACATTACTTTATTAACTCTATCAATTTGCAAATGTGACTTTTTTTTGCTTGAACTGATTCCCAAACTTTTACAATTATTTTCTGAATCAATCTGGTTATCAAGAGATGCTGAACTTTTTCTTGACCTTTTGGGTGTTTTTTTACTTTCTCTTTCAACTGGTGTATCTGGAGCAAGACTTTTTCTATTGTGTTTTTGTGGACTTTGATCATTGTCATCAAATAAATTGACATTTTTTACCTCAAAACTTTCATGTTTATCTGCCTCCAATGTTTGGTCATCGCTAGTAATTATTTCATTCTCTTTTTCTTCCAAATGTTTGTTTTCATCTTTTTTCAGTGTCATAGTTAAAGAGGTATCAATGTGAAATATTTCTACATCCATCTTTTCTACATTGTCATTAAGATCTGTATCCATGGCTACATCAGCCTCATTTTCATCCTCTGATTGGTCCTTCATGTCTTCTGCTTTATTCTGTCCTAAAGCTAATCCTCCCTTATCAATGTAGAATAAGTCTTCATTGGCAGCAGATTCCTATAAAAATAAAATGTAACTTTACAATTTCTTGTTTGAGAAAGGTGATAAATAATATAAGAGCTATTCCAGAAAAAATGTATGGGGGTGGGATTGGAAGGCACATTGTATTAATTATACATGGGTGATGGGTATCAGAGCAACTTTTCACACTATAATGCACTATAGTTCTCAATTACAATTGTCTGGGTGGCGGGTGCTGACAAAAAATGCCTTCCAACCCACCAACCCCCACGGACCCCTGAGGCCCCCAACATTTTTTTCTGGAATAGCCCTAAGCACAAAATAATTCCAACATTATACTTTGCATAGTTGAAAATGGAATTATATTTTGAATTTCCAGCTATTTGGTGAATCTATTAGAAAAAATTGGATAGCATGATAATGTCACTTTTCTACATCACACACTGCTCATTCTAGTGTTGTGTTTTCTTGATATCAGGTTGAGTTAATATCGAAGTAGCTGTCAAATTGTGTAATACATTAATCATCTAAGGGCTGTTTTTTTTTTTCGCATTTGAACATACATGGTACCCAGGAAAGGAACTTTATAAATGGGTTAGTTTTCCCTTTATTTGTCACCTATCCATAAATTGAGATTTCAAAATGCCTTCCTTGGGTCCCATGAACGTTTTAATGGAACAACCTTTAATTAAAATATCTATTCTCCAACAAAATATTTCTTGGTTGTTACCCTTTACTAGCCAATCTTACTTTACAATCCAAACATTCTTCTTAAGTTAAGATTGAATTAAGTAATATCTGTCATGCCGACTCAGTGACAGAATCACAACATAAACCCATATCATATTATCCTAGGGCATGGAAATCCTGTGAAGGCAATGCATGTTTGGGTAGATAAAAAGTTACTTCCAATATACAGGAAATGAGCACTTTATAAAATCCTACCAACTTGTCCTGTTTCACACCAGTATCAATAAAGAAATTGAGCTGTTCTAAATCTTCTTTCTGTTTGGTAGATGGTGCTCCCTTAGAAGGAGTTTTATCCATTGGCGATTCCTCTTCATCATCTGCTTCATTATAAGAAAATATCTGAAAAATATGAAGCACACATAAATAAGCAAGGCATACATTTTATCACAAGCCTTTGAACTGTAGATTCATTTGATTTACTGACTACTGACAGACCATGTATTTTCTGAAATCTGATTACTGACAGTTCATGTATTTTCTGAAATCTGATTACTGACAGACCATGTATTTTCTGAAAGCTATGATAACTGACAGATCATGTATTGCCTGAAATCTATGATTACTGACAGACCATATATTTTCTGAAATCTATGATTACTGACAGACCATGTATTTTCTGAAATCTGATTACTGACAGACCATGTATTTTCTGAAATCTATGATAACTGACAGACCATGTATTTTCTGAAATCTATGATTACTGACAGACCATGTATTTTCTGAAATCTATGATTACTGACAGACCATATATTTTCTGAAATCTATGATAACCGACAGACCATGTATTTTCTGAAATCTGATTACTGACAGACCATGTAATTTCTGAAATCTATGATAACTGGCAGACCATGTATTTTCTGAAATCTATGATTACTGACAGACCATGTATTTTCTGAAATCTATGATTACTGACAGACCATATATTTTCTGAAATCTATGATAACTGACAGACCATGTATTTTCTGAAATCTATGATTACTGACAGACCATATATTTTCTGAAATCTATGATAACCGACAGACCATGTATTTTCTGAAATCTGATTACTGACAGACCATGTAATTTCTGAAATCTATGATAACTGGCAGACCATGTATTTTCTGAAATCTATGATTACTGACAGACCATGTATTTTCTGAAATCTATGATTACTGACAGACCATATATTTTCTGAAATCTATGATAACTGACAGACCATGTATTTTCTGAAATCTATGATTACTGACAGACCATGTATTTTCTGAAATCTATGATAACTGACAGACCATGTATTTTCTGAAATCTATGATTACTGACAGACCATATATTTTCTGAAATCTATGATAACCGACAGACCATGTATTTTCTGAAATCTATGATAACTGACAGACCATGTATTTTCTGAAATCTATGATGACTGACAGACCATGTATTTTCGGAAATCTATGATTACTGACACATCATTTATTTTCTGAAATCTATGATTACTGACAGATCATTTATTTTCTGAAATCTATGATTACTGACAGATCATGTATTTTCGGAAATCTATAATTACTGATAGACCATGTATTTCCTGAAATCTGATTACTGACAAATCATGTATTTTCTGAAATCTGATTACTGACAAATCATGTATTTTCTGAAATCTGATTACTGACAGATCACATATTTTCTGAAATCTATGATTACTGACAAATCATGTATTTTCTGAAATCTGATTACTGACATATCATGTATTTTCTGAAATCTTTGATAACTGACAGATCATGTACCTTTCCTAAGCTATATTTTATCGTATTACACCTTGTATAGATAAGGAGCAATCAATAGATCGATTGAATGTTGGTTGTTTAGTGCCAATTTTAATATTTTTGTACTGTGGCCTATAGTTGTTTCAACTCACTTTATTTGAACTTTGATGGATAGTTGTCTCATTGAATCATACCACATCTATCTCTATAAGTTTTTATAATGTTTTTATTATGACAGCTAGTTTTCATCAGAGGGTGAAGTAGTATTGTCGGACAAGAAGCTCCTACAGCAGGAAAACTTTTATAGTTCGTTCTTATGTTGTACTGTTATACCACTGTCCCAGGTTAGGGGGAGGGTTTGGATCCCGCTAACATGTTTAAACCCGCCACATTATTTATGTATGTGCCTGTCCCAAGTCAGGAGCCTGTAATTTAATGGTTGTTGTTTGTTTATGTATTACATATTTGTTTTTCGATCATTTTTTAACATAAATAAGGCCTTTAGTTTTCTCATTTGAATTGATTTACATTGTCTTATCAGGGCCTTTTATAGCTGACTATGCGGTATGGGCTTTGCTCATTGTTGAAGGCTGTATGGTGACCTATAGTTGTTAATGTTTGTGTCATTTTGGTCTTTTGTGGATAGTTGTCTCATTGGCAATCATACCACATCTTCTTTTTTTATATTTACAGCCTAGTCAATTAAGTCTAGCTACTGACTTATGGTATAAATACTTAAAAAACCTTAAGAATGTTTTTTTTTCCTTTGTGTCTTTTTGATTTGAAGCCTCATTGACATATACCATACAATTCTTTGTGCTCCTAAGAAGGAGGTGAACAACTTATATTATTACGTCTGTTAGTCTTTCAGTCTGATCCTCTGTAGCTTCCTCTAACAAAAACTTTGTCACAATGGTCCCTTTAAATCTTTTATCGTTTGGAAATTCCTCAACTAGGGGTGCATCTTGGTTTCTTAACCATGACAGCAGTTTTCTTGGCGCTGACACTGACTTCATTGTCTGAAAAGTACAAATGCAATGATTATTTTTAATGCAAAACTCATAAAATTGGCAATCTTAGTTTATTCATCATTTTTTGAGAGGAGTTTGGTGATATGGTCTGTCAAGTTTACAGACTGGAATGGATTTTCTCAATATAAAAGACTGTAAATTCTATACCAATGAAAATAAATAAATCCACATTGTAATGATTTTAATGTCAATAGAAGTCTGTGAGTCAAATTTAAGAGCTGTTCCAGAATAAAATACATGAGGGCATGAGGCACTTTTTACAACCAGAACCATCCTAAAAATAAAATCAATAGTTATATAATTCTTACATAATTCTACTGAAAATATGACCACCTATATTCAGTTAATTTGAGAACATCCAGTCACCCCTACTTCATAGATTTTGGAACAGCCCTTAACAACTTTTAACTGTACCTCATTGATGTCGTCCACTGCATCCCCTACTTTACTATGGAGGGACCTTACAGCCAAAACCTGTCTAAGATAAATCTTTTCCTCAGGATACTCCTCTGTCTTTATCAATATAGCCCTGATAAATACAAGATTCATTAATTAAATTTTTTTTTTACTTTTTATGTTTTAAAACAGATATCTGACATGTCTGACCTGTTTCTTTAGCAAAGTTAATTGTCTTTTGATTGAGTTAAGCCATCTCAATTAATATTTTATAGTGTGTCTTTTTTTGTTGTGATGTTACACTATTGTTTCAGATAAGGGTGAAGGTTTGGTACCATTAACAAGTTTAAACCCGCTGCAAATGTTTGCACCTGTCAAGTCAGGAATTTGATGTTGTCTTTTGTTGATGTGGTTCATAAGTGTTTCTTGTTGTTTATATAGATTAGACCGTTGTTTTTCTCATTTGAATAATTTTACACTAGTAATATTTGGGGCCCTTTATAGCTTGCTGTTTGGTGTGAGCCAAGTCTCCATGTTAAAGACTGTACTTATAAAAAAAATTGTGACTTGGATGGAGAGTCGTTTCATTGGCACACATACCATATTTTCTTATATCTATATCATGACATATTCTAATTTATCAATTAAGTACCTTGCAAGAGGAATAATAACTGTTGCATCTTCTTCCGTTACGGATGACAATTGTAAAAGTAAGTCTAGCTGATGTTGCTGCCATGGTAACAAATACTTTACAAAGCCACAGAGTTGTCTCCCTGTCTTGTTTTTGTTATTTCCTGACCTTTGTTATTAAAAAGTACAACAACTTAATATGTATCTAGAATATATATACAAAATATTAAGAATAATGCAAGAAAAAATTTAAATATGCATAAAATATTTGATACTGGACATTATTGGTCTAACCGATAATCAATCAATTAAATTAACAGTTTATAGATGGCTGGGTTTTAAATTAATGTCATATGAAAGAAACCAAATTCTCCATTAAATTTAACTCTTTTTTTTTAACAATCATACATACATAAAAATAATTTATCAAAATATTTTTCATTGAAAATTCATTTATACAAGATTGTATTGTTAATGTACATAGTGGTACTTTATAGAACATCAAATTATGAACTGTACTTTATTGACCATTTCTGTTATAAATTCAGTGGTTTATAAATTTTCTCATCCCTTAATTTGTCTTCTTTTCAATAATTTTATCTAGCGTAACGGTACCCAAATTGCACCTATTTTGACAGTTTTTTCACCTACGTTTTTTTATGATCAAGAAATAAATGTCCTTATTGTGTTTATTTTGTAGCCCTATCCTTCTTTATTGTACCCAAATTGCATCCATGCTTAAATTCACATCGTCAAAAGTCTAATTAACCGAGCTTTTGTTTAATTTTTTCAAATATTTTGAACAATTGGGTATTAGTCCATGCTTACACTTCATATTGTACGAAATGGATACTTATAATATATTTTATTTGCTAATTTTAAAAAGATGACGTTTTGATGACGTCGCATGATGACGTTTTCATACATTTTGCTTTTTCAGTAAAGAGTGCATCTGTTGATAGATACTGTGAACGTTTTGTGTATATCTAAATATGTTTACTTGTGTTGAAAGACGTGCATAGTATCAAATCATAAAAATACAAATTGTTTAGTCTCTAGGAAATCTTGTAAGATTTTCGTTGCTATTTTTTCTAAATAGGTGCAACTTGGGTACTCGGTGCAATTTGGGTACCCTTATGTTACTTGTCATAAATTTTCACTTCTTGTCACAATTTTTTTTCTTCTTGTTGCTAAAATTCTTCATTTAACTAATTAGTAAGACCGATTATTGATATCAATGAAAATTATAAAATGAACTCAAATTACTGTGGATTCCTTTATTTTCGTGGTTATCAATTTTCGTGGTTTGAGGAAAATTTACATATTCGTGGATATTTAATTTCGTGGTTTTGGCAAAGTCTACACTCATTCCTTTAGAAAATTTGTTACTGTTGAACATTTGAATTCATGGTTCTCCTGTACCCATGAAATCCACGAAAATTGGTATCCAACGAATAGAAATGAATTCAAAGAACCTAAATTTGATGTAATTATTCAACTCAGTCTTTGGTGTTGTAATTAGTGTTACATTTGATTATATTCTGAGAAATATCAATGTTAAAATATTCACCTATTAGACTGTAGGAACAATTCCACATACAGCGATAAAAGTGATGTTAATATATCTTCATATGATGGCTTTTTCTCATCTTCACACTAGCAAATAAAACATAATCAAAACTATTTAATACCCATATTTTATGAAATGTCAAAAAATCAGGGTAAAATTTGCTTTAAATAATGAAAGCTCCAGTACTATTTGAAATTTTTAGTGAAAAGTCCCAAAAAAATTGTATTTACGAGAAACTCAGACACAAATTTTTCTTTTAACGTTAACTTGTGTTAATTACTATACAGTGCTTTTTCAATGGTTTAAAAAGCTGTTCTTCTGTTAGTTTGGTATAATAAAACAATTGTGGCCCCTTAGAAGTGATGAATATCCAAAATTGTCAACCCTTATAAATATTATTACATTTTGGGCTGAGCCCTCAGTGAAATAACCTTCTACTTTTTGACAATTTTGGATATTAACCTTTTCTACATTCCATCATTTAAGGAATGACTGTAATATTTTTTCTTTCTATGAAGAAATAACATAAAAAATTTGGTGCACACTGAATAATGCACTTAGCAGTTTTTTACAGTGTGCACCACATTTTTTATGTTATTTCGAATAGACAGAATAAACATAACAGTCATTTCTTATCATTTAATTCTAAATTCCATTTTAAACCGTAGAAAACCATGAAAAACATTGATGACATCACGGTCACATGACTAAATTATGTTTATGGGCTCATAACAAAATAACGTCAGCCAATCAGAAGACGTGTTACATCCAAAACTAAATTATTGTATAACACAAACCTGATCACAGTGTTGTTTTCTCAGATGACATACACTAACAAAATTTCTTATTTCTGTTGCCATCTCAGAGCATCTACAAAATAAAGAATATTTCGGAAATAGGGTACATGGCTTTCTTAACAATAAATATAAGCAAGCAGGTGAACATTTCTCTCATACAATCTAGTGTCCAAATGAACAAAACTCAGGTTAAGAGGTTGTGAAAGTGAACACTAAAGCACGTTTAAAGCTGTATACTATTAAAAATATGTGTGCGATATGATGGCCGATATCTACTTTTTCAACCCTATAAATTTATTTTTAAAAAATCAGTCAATTTTACCAATCCCTTTTCAAGCTACAACCATGAAATTAAGAGTTAAAGCAAGCTTTTTACTCTCTTTTAAGATTGCCATGACAGCAAGTGTAGTCATATGATATATGTGATATCGGAGTACCTCATGATTATTGTCAGCCAATTAAAATTCTGGATTCTAATGATTTGATTTTTTGATTTTTTGTGTTTTAACGCCACTTTTTAGCACAGCATTTAGGCTATTTCAAGGCAGCCAGTTTTTATTGGTGGAGGAAGCCAGAGTGCTGGAGAAAACCACAGACCTTCAATAGTAGATTCTAATGATACATGTCATTATTGCATAATACACGAATTAGTTTCTATGATTAAATACAACATCCCATGCAGTTTATGTGTCATTATCTGTATTGTTACATTAACTGTCTTTAGTCAGTTGAATCCACTTAAATGTTTAACCCTGCCACATTATTTATGTATTTGCCTGTCCCAAGTCAGGAGCCTGTAATTCAGTGGTTGTTGTTTGTTTATGCGTTACATATTTGTTTTTCGTTATTTTTTTTACATAAATAAGGCCGTTAGTTTTCTCGTTTGAATTGTTTTACATTGTCTTATCGGGGCCTTTTATAGCTGACTATGCGGTATTGGCTTTGCTCATTATTGAAGGCTGTACAGTGACCTATAGTTGTTAATGTCTGTGTCATTTTGGTCTTTTGTAGATAGTTGTCTCATTGACAATCATACCACATCTTCTTTTTTATATTTAGATATGTATAGTGCACATTTCTTTACCTCAAAAATGTAGCAGGTACATGTAGAGGGGAATGCATATTATACACAATCAAAAATGTTCCTTTTTTTTAAATTTTTTTGTTTTAATTTTTCATTAATATTTTCAATGCATGGTTGGTTTTTGAAGGAGAAATTTACATTTTACAATTGAAAGACATCCACAGAGGACAATGTTTTTTGTGATTTTTTTCAATACGACATGAAGATTTGTTTTCAGCATACATTTGAGGAATGACTGTAATATTTTTTCTGTCTATGAAGAAATAACATAAAAATTTGGTGCACACTGAATAACATGCGTAGCGGGTTATTTAACAGTGTGCACCACATTTTTTTTATATATAATTTGAATAGACAGAAAAAATGTTACAGTCATTTCTTATAATTTCATTCTAAATTACATTTTAAACCGTAGAAAACCCACGAAAAAACGTTGATGACATCACGGTCACATGACTAAATTATGTCTAAGGGCTCATAACAATATAACGTTAGCCAATCAGAAGACGTGTTACATCCAAAATTAAATTATTGACATATGTCTGTACTAACCGGTCTGTTTCTTCACCAGCCACTAAATCTTCTGCTTGAGTCTGTACAACTCTGTAATCACAGAAACAACATTTCACAAGCTGACATCACAGATAAAATCACTCTTAAATCAAAACAAGAATGTGTCCATAATACACAGATGACCCCCCCCCCCCATTTTCTATTTTTAGCGGACCGTAAAATTAGGGTAAAAACTCTAATTTGACATTAAATTTGAAAGATCATATCATTTGGAGTTTTTGTACTAAGTTTCAAGTAGATTGGACTTCAACTTCTTCCAAAACTACCTTGACCCAAACAAACGTTTACCTGAACTCTGACTGTAAATGACCAGAGTGACAAACTAACGAAGAAACAATCACACAGACAGAAAAAGACACATCAGCCAAAAATGGGACATAAAAAATACTGGTTGCTGTATTTATGAGAAATTAGTTTAAATTTTTTTTTTTTAGTGGATTGGGAAACAAGTTTTGCAACTTATATTAATCCCTTTCTACTTTGCGGGTGCGAGTGCTATCTTGTAACGCCATTAGCCTACTCTTTTTTCGAAATCTACAAGGGTGTCTTTAACGTGCAAGAGACATGGCTCTCTCTTAACACGGGTCAGCCATTTATCGTCCCCTTCTGCATACTATCATCGTTTCCTCAAGACCATACTCGCAAATGGTGTCATGGGAGAGCCGAAAATTGTGTTCCTGAAATTTTCAACCCGAACAGGAATTGAACCAGGAACCTTTGTGTTAGTAGTCCGATGCACTAACCACTACACCACAGCTCTCTTTGGAATATTGATATTTTTGGTAAATTCTTGGATTTAGAGGATTTAACTGAACCCTTTTTATGAAAGGCAATTAATTTTGCATGAACATGGTATCATAAGGATTGTAATACAGCTACTTCTTACTACTAAATTCATGAAATTCTAACTTTAATAGTTGTAAAATATTTGTTTCCCCCTTTAGCTGAATTTTGATTACATCATACCTGCACTTACCTGAAATATTTTAGCATTATATGTCGTAATGTCTCTGCATGTTTCGATCCTGAAGTCAATTTCAACAACTTGTGACAACTTGACAACTGTGGAAAACTTTTATTCTCTGGTGGGAAGTCCTATAAATATAGTTCATGCATGTAAAGGTTTATGGATAGAACATGTACCTAACAGTAAGCACTTGTAGAACAAATTGTTGGCAGAAAACAACTTGTTACTTGCAATTAGCATGAAAGAAATACTTGTGGGATACAAATTCAATATTCAATACAAAACTATGAAATTAAATATCTATGTAACTGTGAAAGGAATAGGTCCAGTAAGACCCCTTTTTGGACCCAAAATATAGCAGTTTTACAAAATTGTTAAAATGTAAACTTTTAGTTAATTATTGGAAAGAAGAATGCTTCCGCTACATAAGAGGGTGGTAAGGGTTATTTTCGTGCAACGTTTTCGGCCTTTTTATTTCACATGTTTTCGTGTTTTGGTGTTTTATTTCTCGTTTTCTCGTGTTTTGTTTGATGTGCGTGCTTTCGTATTTCCCCTTATTTATTTCCTGTGTTTCGTGTCGGTGCTCTTAATTTCTCGTTCTTGCCTTTTTCCACATTTGATTAAAAAAGTAATTCAAAGTCAGTGAGTTATAGTACCTTTTGAAACTTGTGTAATATAATAGAAATTGATGTATATTGTTTTCATTCTACTTTCTATTGTATATGTATGCCATACAAAATGTAATAAAGTCCATCATAATAATATTTTTTCAAATCGGATGCAAGTAGCAGACCACAAGGTAGGTATGTCCATCATAACAATGTCTACATGATCTCCAAGAACGGCTGAGTAACAACTGCTGGTACTCTTTTTCTTAATATTTACATTTTTATTTCTCGTGCTTTGTTTTTCCAGATTTTTATTTTTTCGTGCTACATTTTTGCGATTTTTATTTCACGTGTTTCCGTGTTCAGTACCCCCCTTTACCACCCTCTACATAAATATGGGCAGTTTTTGACAATTCAATGCACACATAAATATGGGCAGTTTTTGACAATTCAATGCACAGATATTGGGTACTAGCATCATTAACTCATGCTAAATTATTGAAATCTTCACAATTTTAGCATTTTATCTAAATTTAGACAGTTTCTGTCTTAAATGAAAGTGGCCACATTTGTGTTCATCCTTAATATTGAAATGTAAGTTGTATTTGATGATAACATATATATATAAAGGTTGAGGATGAACACGGATGTGGTCACTTTCATTTTTGACAAAAACCATCTGAAAAGTGACATTTTTTGGCATATTTGATAGGTTTTTCACATTTATTCTTTAATCAGAGCGTTTTTAATGACTGACTCAAAAAGTGTTTAAAAAGTGTCCAAATCTTTCTTTAGCTGAACCTGAAATTTGAGGCCAAAATCGGCTCTTACTGGACAATCTCCACAATTCACAAAATTAAGCATCTTAAAATGAATCTTTTTAAGTGATGTCTCATTTGCATTCATTATGACACATACCCACCATCTCCCTTTTCTTAAATAATAGAACTTACATCTAACAAATTCAACACCTCTGGGTCCTGATGAATTCTTTCAGCTATAATTTGGTTCACTAAAAGTAAAAACACAAAAATACTAAACTCCGAGGAAAATTCAAAAAGGAAAATCAAAAATCAAAAGGCAAAATCAAAAGTCCAAACACATCAAACGAATGGATAACAACTGTCATATTCCTGACTTGGTACAGGCATTTTCTAATGTAGAAAATGGTGGATTGAACCTGGCTCTCACTAAAATAGAGAGCACAAATTAAAAGGGACTATCTGACTATATGTTATAACACATAGAATTAATTGGTTTTTTTTTCTAATTTCCATGTCAAATTGTTTTTGGCAGACCACAGAGTAGGAACAACTAATATTTCTGAATTAAATAATTTTCTAATAACAAAAATATAATAAAAAGTACATGTAGTCTATGTTGAAAAAGTGTGAATTATAAACATTACTATTATTTCATTTTTTTTCTGTTTTATTCCCCTCTGTTTTATAATGTTGTTGAGTTGCTGTCCATAAACTGATTCATGCTTAAAATCATCTTAAATTCACATTAGTCATGTAAGTAGATTTATTATATTCATATATTTTTAACTGTTTATCTAAATGTGTTTGAAAACATTTTGAATCAGATTTTATAAGAAAACTGTTTCACTAAAATTGTGGCATTCAAGATCTGTGTATTCAAAAGAAGTAATATCTAATAATTTAAAAGCTTTCACTATGATCATGATGATACCCATTCAATGAGATTAACAAGGCATTTTTTGTAGCCTAATTCAGTACTTTAGGCAAGATTAATAATGCATTTGTTGTAACCTCTCAAAATAATATAGAAAAGATTAACAATGCATTGTTTGTAACCTTACCTAATAACTCTCTTTCTGTTTCTGTTTTACCCTCTGTGTTTTGAAGTTGATGTCCGTCTTGTTGATATAAATTATAGTCGAATTCTGGCAAATCTCCCTCCTCTCTAACATGCTGCCTGTTTTGAGATTTCCTGAGAAACCTACAAAAAAACATATGAAAAACATATAAATATTTGTTTAACCATTCACCATGAGTGAACTATACATGCTATATACCAATCTTATAATCGCATGCCTTTTCTGCTGAATGAAATACAGAAGTTTGATAAATTAGTTATATAAATCCTGGTAATTTTCATTCACAAGTTTAAAATTTAAGTTTCTGATTACTTACTTTTGGTTCAAATTTTAGTTTTTTAAAAGAGGAAATAATTTCTAGTTTTTATTTTTATTTAACATTTGTTATTTCAGGCCCTGCTGAGTATGAGGTATATAGTCCAGTCAAAAAAGATTTAACCTCAAACTAATTGCAACAGAAAATGTTTTAGTTCTAATCTATAGCAGTATGCCCTTTATATAAACAGAAAAAAGTCCCAAAAAATCTAACTTGAGGAAAACTCAAAATCAGCACTTTTAATTACCTATGGAAATTAACATTGGAAGGGGAGATAACTGTTACAAAAATGAGTCTTTGGTTGTTTTTCTTGAAATTTATGTAAAGTATGATACTTTGATGGGATTATATGTTTGTATTTGACTGAAATATGTAATCTTCTCCTCATGAAATGTACAAAACCAAAGTGGTATGGGTAGATTTATTTTTTTCGTGCATTTTTCATTAAAGAATTTGCAAATTTGAAGCTTTGTAACCATTTTGAAAAAATAATGTGAAAATTTGGTAATGTTTATGTCTGTATATTATATCATTTCAGCAACTTACTTATCTAAAGAAACTTTTAACCACAAAAAAAAGAATACATGCTTAATTATTTTTATTAAATTTGAGATTCTTTACCTTGACATGTTGAAAAATTCAATAAATGGTCAACTAATGAATTACAAAATCTAGATTATAGCTTGATAAAATATATGAAAACACCTTAAGAGTTGTTTATTATACTGTAAAGACCGCTAAAAAATCAAGAATCGATACATTCTTATGAATAGAAGCGGTAAAGTTATAATTTTGTATCAATTGACCTTTTTTTTCAAGAGTTATCTCCCTTTTCAATACAAATTTCCATAGGAATTTTAAATGGTGATTTTTTTAGTCTTCCTCAAGTTAGATATTATGGGACTTTTTTTTGTGTAGATTTGGGGTATAATGCTAAAGATTAAAACTTTTAAATCTTCTGTTGCAATTACTTTGAGGTTAGGGTCAAATTTATGCTAGATTGACTGGACTAATAGGTTTTACTCATTTTTAAAGGAGTCTTATCTATCATGTCTATGGTGACCTATAGTTGTTAATTTCTGTGTCATTTGATCTCTCTTGAAAGGTTGTCTCATTGGCAATCAGACCACATCTTCTTATTACTAATATAGATAACACCCATAATAAATAACATCCTAGTAAAATTACTGACCATAAACTTTGAACTAACGGTACTTTGTAAGGCCCTAGAACTTTGCTCCTTGTTTACCTTTTTTTTTTTAATGTAAACACAACCTTATACTTACTTGTCTAACTTTTTCACATATTTGTCAACATTTTGTAGAATTTCTGTCTTAATATCTTTCTTTGATATACTTTTTACTGCCTCTATAAATGTTCTCTTTAATTCCTCTTTATCATAATCATCTCTGTATGCTAAAACGAAAATAGTCTTACTTTAATAGATATAAGATGTGGGATGAGTGCCAACGAGACAACTCTCCAGCTAAATTACAATTTATAAAAGTAAACCATTTTAGGTCAATGTAAGGCCTTCAACATGGAGTCTTGGCTCACACCGAACAACAAGCTTTAAAGGGCCCCAAAATTACTAATGTAAAACCAACAGTATAATCTATATAAAAAAACAGAATCATGTATAAATTACATAACAAACGACAACTACTGCACATCAGATTCCTGAATTAGGACAGGTGTAAACATTTGCAAACTTGTTTAAATTAACGCTTAAGCTTGCAATTTGTATGAACAATATATGATAAATCATTTCAATAAAAAGATACAGAGGAATTTGTGTTTGACAATGAAAATTATATTTTAAGGCAGTCTCAATAGCTGATTTAAAAAAAAAGAAGACTCTTGAAACAAAATTTGTTTTGCATAGGTCTAAGAAATTTTGCAGTATTAACGCAGACATGTAAGCCAAAGTGGTCCATTTTAATGCAACTGTTGTTAAACAAAAAAATGTTTACAAATTATATCAGAAGTTATTATACATTGTCATTGTACATGGTTATAGAACAGATCAATTTTTGTATTGGTATAATTATGTGAATAAAGTTCAAAATATCCTCTACTTCTATTCTAATATTAAAAATGTTTAATATTACAGGAAAAAGTGTAACCACATTGTGTGATAAAAATATAATAAATCTCATACTTAATAATACATCCTATAAGGCACTAAAATTATCTTCCTCTTTCGTAACAAATTGTTTTAATGCAAGAAGTAATCTATTGTAATAGATTTTCATTATACCTTTAATTGTTTATTCACATATATATATAATTGTTTGTATTTTACTACCATGTATAGCAAATTGTTTATCCATTCGGTCATTACCATTTATTGTAAATGCGTTAGTGCCAATAAAATATTGTCTATTGTCTATTGTCCAATTTCACACATTTGACAATAAACATATACTGTTGTTGCTGAGGTTTTTATCCAATAGGCAATACATGCAAACAAATATCCAATATTTAAGCTGAATAAGAAAATCAAATACTATAAAGATAACTTAGGGGACGACCATTTGATATTCTGGGGGGGCCAGGAGGATTTTGAAAATAAATAACTCAGCCTTGATAATCACAAAAATAAATGGTTTGTTCTGTGGTAGTTTGAAAATAAATTACCTGACTTGCAATGTATTGAAAATAAATAACTCAGCAGGTCTATAGCTTATTGGGCCTTCAGCGGTTCCAAAACCGTTAAAAAAAAATGTTGCCTCGCTCCGCTCGGCAAAATATGTGACAATACTTTGCATTTTAAGAGGCTAGGTAAAACCAAACTAAATTAACTTTAATACTATGTATGTATGCAATATGTGTATATTGCTTGGGAATATAAATGGTTCAGTTCGTTAAGAAAATTATAAAATACTTAATCTAATTATATTAATTGTCTTTTATAATATACTTATTACTATGTATTTGTGTTTAGTTTGTCCTTTCTCGCTATGTATTATCTTAAATTGTTTGTATATATTGTCCTCTTGTACACAAGTATGTGTCTGAGGTTATGAATGAAATCTTGAATCTTAAAATTTCTGAAGGGGATAATGATCTACTAGTATTCTGATTAGATGGTACACAATGACTTGACTATACATGTATTAATGGTTTACCTTTTTTTAGATGGTTATTTGGATGGAGAGTACTGTTGTCTGACATTGGCACTCACACCACATCTTCCTATATCTTATTATTCATAATTAACAAATATTTAAAAAATTGTATGTTTTCGAATATCGCAAATCAGGGACGTATATATCTATATAAGTCCTTGCTTAAATATAGTGGTAAAAAATGAATAATCAGTCCCTTGCTTTAATGAAAATGAAAAATCTTGCTTAAATAGTGCAGAAAATGAATAATCTGTCCTCTCAGTTTACAAAAATAAATAACCGATCAAAAACAAATCCTCCTGGGCCACACTTAAAAGTATTTTGGTTTGCCCAAACCCTACCCAAAGGTTGAGACAGTGGGTAGGTAGGTAGGCATTTTCTTTTTTTTTCTTCTAGAAAAGAAATTGAAGTCTCAGATGTTTATTAGTCTTCATGCCTATTTGATTAAAAAAAAACTTCTTCTTCTTCTTCCATATAAGAGTTGGGTTCCTTTAATGAAACGTTTAAACTCTGCGGGACTACGCATGGTGACATCACATATCTAGTCCCCTAAGGCTATATATATACAGTATTTACAATAAAATCAGGTTGTTACGGTTAAAATTATGTACAATCGTCCAGTCTGGTATTAATGTGTTGTCTGTAGCCCTGAGCGAAAATCTTCAACTGATCCCGCTTCAGCAACCCTGGCAGGTAATGTATTCCATTCCATGATTGTTCTTGGAAAGAAGGAGTTCCTGTAGACATCACTGGTGACCCTCTGTTGGTAAAACTTGTGTCCTCCACGAGTTCTACTGTCGCCACCTTTGAGGTAAGTACTCTTGTTGATGTCTATCAGCTCATTCTGGATACGATAGAGCATGCATAGCCTGTTGTCACGGCGTCTTGTCTGTAATGTGTCCCATTTAAGATCTTCTAACATTGTAGTGACGCACCCTGGTGTGTGTGATGTGTAGTCATTATAGACAAATCTAGCAGCTCTCCTCTGTATAAGTTCTAGTGTGTTGATGCTTGCTTGGTTGGTTGGGTCCCATATAGTAGAAGCATACTCTATGACAGGTCGCACGAGTGTTGTATAGCCAGCAGCCTTTACTTTCCTGGTACATTCTTTAAGGTTTCGTTTGACAAACCCAAGTGTTCGGTTACCCTTTGCTGTAACACTCTGGATATGTTTGTTCCATGAGAGGTTGTTTGATATTGAAACTCCCAAGTACTTGGCACTATCTACTGGTTCGAGTATGTGTCCATGTAGAGTCAAATCAGGACAATAAAAGAATTTGAGTAGGCAGTTTTTTCTGGGTAGGTAGCGTTTGGGCAAACAAACCTATTTTTTATTATGGCCCTGGCCTCCCCCAGAATATCAAATGGTCGTCCCCTTAGAAAATGTTGGAGACCCTGGCCTTGAGAGGTAAAATTGACTACAAATTTTATGTGATCTGATTGCTCATGAAATGATTATTTGATGTATTGAAAATATAATTTCACCTTTCAACTCAATAGCCGTTTGTTTTGTGAACTTTGTGGCTTTTTTACTGATGTTCATTTTTATCTGTATACTAAGAAATAATACACGTGCACTTTTCACATTAATAGGCCGAGTGCATTTGTTAACTGATTTTTGATTGGACAAAATACAAACAGGGTTTTCCGAAATAAACCAATCAGATAAAAACGCCTAAGCTTTGAAGGATTCTCCTCAATATCAAAGCAATTACATAAACCTTTTCAAAATATTTAATAAATTCGTGTTTAATTGAATGATATACAAATAAAAATATCTTTTCCATAAGATTTCCAAGCATAATATTTATACGAAAATATCTCGATTTTCAGATTTTACAACTCTGCCTTTCGGTGCAATGAATTGTGGGATAGAAAGGAATCTTTGATGCTTGTGTTTTAAGAATGAGCAAATTATTTCACTTAAATACGTTTACAAACAATAGTTTTGTTTGTAGATGTGTTTTTATGTATCTTATTTAACCCAAGAATCAGTACAGAAGCATAGGAGTAGCCAGAATTGTCAATCAACGTGAAAAGACATGGATTTCGACAGAATGGAAAGCTCCAGTGAGGATATACAATGTTTACATTTGAAAATTTAATTGAATTTCAATGAATAGATATTATTGTCATTCAAATTCGTGATTGTCATGATATTTTTTAGTTTCATGTCATTTACATGCATTTAATTTCTATTTTCAGGCTTAAATGGGATGAAGGCAGGGATGGATGGAGACAAGAAACTGAGGAGAAATTACAAACTGCTTGTAGATCCCATGATAAGAGGAGGCTCCCAGAAAATCTACAGATTTGATGGGATAGATCCAACGGTAACATGTTATGATTTTAGCAACGAGAAGACTGTCAATTATGACAGTTGGATATATAAGTTATTACTTTCATTTCATGTTGATACATGCCTATACTGTATGCAGTTTAAACAGGAAATATACTTACTTCATGCATTTTTACAAATATGCAGTGTTTACATTTATTTGTATCATAATTTCAAGATATGGATACACTGTACATGGTCTTATTAAAATGCTAATTGTAAAATTTTAAACCTACCGCTTGTTAAAGAACTTATTATTTCTCTCTGTCTGTACATTTTCATGTAGCTTCAACTATTACTGGTAAATGCATTTATGCAAAAACATATTGTAAAAGTATTATGTAAATTTGTGTAACATCTATATGGATGATGTAGCTGACTTTAAATTAATACAAGGGAATAACTACTAAATCCCTTTCATTGGCAAAGAATTTTGAATAGTTTAATTGTAGCATCAAACAACCCTGCCATAGATGAATAGTACATTGTAGATACTGGTAGAAAATACTTATTATCCTGGAAAATATACATAGATCATGATTTGTTCAGATTGACATTTTGAGTGTAAGTATAGACACAGAAGAGATTTGGTAATTCTGAATCTGAATCTCATGTGTATTAAAGACTATTAGAATAGTTAAATCATATAAGCTTTCCTTATTATAGGACAGTCATCAAATCCACACTAGAGATCCAAGATCAAGGTTAACTCGAATGTGGACAAGAAGAATTCCTGCAGATTTACCTGTTCCAAGATTTACGGTAAAACTATGTAGTGTGTCTCAAAGTTCTCTCTTGAAATAATTCAATATCCAAACTATTATAATTTTTACTAAGTGCGAAATATTTAACTTGTGACTGTTTCATTATGATCTCTGCACAGTCAACCACTTTCATTTTTGTCTTAACAGACTTTTCTGCTTTCCAATATAAAATTGGAAGATGTGGTACAATGTATGATTGGCAATGTGGACAAAAAAGATGGAAAAACAAGGGTTTCTTGGTTAATGAACAATTATTAAATACAATACATACATTTTTTTTGTTATATAAAAGCAGTTGAATTACCTCCCTTACATATAAAGAAATGATGTATTGTCTTGAGTTTATATTTAATTTATTTTTAAAAGTAACTGTTAAATTTGCTGATTAAGGTATATTAATTTAAGCCATGTACAAAAATGTATGACATTTTCTGTTTTAATACTTAAATGATGTATTTGATTTGGTAATTATGGTGGCAAACTCCCTTGGAAATTTGAATTGAGATGATGACCATAACTTGATCATGTTGACAATGGTTGAGGAAAAGATTTTTTTTTTTTAAAAAGGGGGAGTTTTTTTTTTTTTATACATTGAATATAAATTCAAATCATATAACCAATTCTATTGACTACAGTTATTCTGTGTCAGAAACCTATTATATTTTGTGTCAAATATTTAATTACAATCCAAATTCAGACCTGTATCAAGTGCAAATATTGTGTCACTTTTTGTCCCAACCCTTCATGGTTGGACTTCTGCGGTCAGATCCAGCTGCCCTCGGGGGAGCAATTTATTTTAAAATTGTGTTAATTTTTCCATTTGTTCTATTTTTAGTATGACCATTATTATGTTGGACCACCACCTACCAATGAAGTGACATTTACCAATCTGAACGACAATATTGACAAGAAGTTTTTAGAGAACATGTTAAAATCATTTGGAATGTTGGAAGAAGTGAATATTTTCTACAACCCAAAGAATAAAAAACATCTTGGTATTGGGAAGGTATGAGATAAGAAAAATATGTTGATAAAAATTAGGCAAAAGAAAAATATATATGTAGGTAGTATAAAAAAGAAAGAAGATGTGGTATGATTGCCAATAAGACAACTATCCACAAAAGACCAAAAATGACACAAAAATTAACAATTATAGGTCACCGTACGGCCTTCAACAATGAGCAAAGCCCATACCGCATATAGTCAGCTATAAAAGGCCCGGATAAGACAAGTAACAGTGTATTTACTGGAAAAACATTGCAATCAGATCAACTAACTTCAGGATTCAGGATTAAAAAAAGGGTTAAAAATGTAAGATCTTGATTTCTTTTCAAATTTCATATGAACATAAGGAAGGACTAATTTTCAGTCAATTGAATTTTGGATTAGTTGGTGTGATTGACAATGAGACAATTCTTTACAAGAGCCCAAATGACTCAGAAATTATCAACTTCAGGTTACTGTACAGTCTTCAACAATGAGTAAATCCCTAACTCCTAACTTGGGACAGACACATACATACAGAATGTGGCGGAATTAAACATGAAGTCTGAATCAAGAATGACTAAATTATATTTTATTTTATTTCAGGCTGTGTTTGTTTCATCAAAGTCAGCCAAGATATGTGCGGAGAAACTAAATCAGACTTCTAAGATGGGGAATATAATGACAGTTTATGTTGATCCAGGAGGTAAGCTGTATACTGTGGATTCATTAATATTCGTTGGATACCAATTTTCGTGGATTTCGTGGGTACAGATTAACCACAAATTTAAATATAAAATCGAATTGTAAATTTTCCCTTGCCTTGTATGCAGACTTTTGCATAACAACAAAATTAAATAGCCACAAAATGGTAAGTTTTCCTCATTCCACGAAAATTGGTATCCACGAAAATAAATGAATCCACAGTATATATTATCCAGGATTGTCACTAAAGATTTGTGTAGACATGTCCATGGACTAGCAAATTTTTACCAATAAGAAAAAAACAACGTCATTGATATGATACAGTATTAATTGTTACCATGACATAAAGACTTGAAGGTCTTATTTTACTATAAAACCTTTGATATTTGGCCTTAGCTTACCTTTTCATGACTACAAAAATTCAATTGTAACCATTAAAAGCAGGAATGACATTGCATCAGTTAAAAAATCGCAAATATAGTAAAATTGATAGATAATCCGGTTATTCTAGATGTTATATTACTCTTACAGAAAGGTTGGATGTCATAAAAATGTTTGAATGACATATATTAAATATTTGTACTACAATTACCATTTTACGCTTAGTTTTTTCTTCAAAATACATGAGAGCCAAGATCTAATACCAAAAATATATTTTTTAGCAAATTGTCATCTTTATAGGTATATTTTTCTTTTAGAGGCAAAATGTCTTTTTGGGTATAAGCTAGTTCTTGTTAGTTAACAAGGAAACTGGCAGTTTTTGCAGGTTTGCACGAGTTAAAAGCAAATTTGTGCATGGGAGACAAAGTTTTAGCCTAAATATTACGATCTCCAAGAAAAAAAGATGTAGTACAAATGCCAATGAGACAACTCGTCCACTTAAGACCAAATGATTAAGAAGTTAGTCACTTTAGGACACTGTACATCATATAGGCTATTTTTGATTTGGTTGTATATGTGTGCACTTTTTATCTTACACAGCATGTATTTTTGTAGGTAAAGAAAGAACAAAGTTAGTTGATGATGTTTTATCTGATAAGCCGAAAAAAATTCCAGGAGAACCAACAACACCATCAGACCCAAGACGCAATAGATCATCAAGTTTTAATGATAGTTTTAAGTCAAATTCTAGCTTTGAGGAAAACACTTTTGATGCATTTGGAGCTCAAACACCTATGCCAACCTTCAATGATACAGGTTTCTTAAATAATATTAGTGATCCTAGAAATTCAGCATTTGATATTCAATATTCTGGTATGACACCTGGAATGACACCAGCAATGACGCCAAACGTACACGGAGGAAATTTTCCGAATCAGTTTGGTTTGACACCATCTCCTCACGGTTCATCTCAAGGAAATATGACAAATTTTGCGTTCCCCAATACACCAAATATGTCTACACCTATGTCACAATCATCGTTCGGTTCAATGAGCACACCATCATCATTTGGAGGAAATAATCATGCATTTAATAAGATGGATGGGCCAAAACCTTTAATATTGGAACCGCCACCCCATCTTCCACCTCATCAACCACCCCATTTGCCACCTCATCACCCACCTCATCAACCACCACTACATCCACCTGAACCACCATTCATTGATCATACTCAGCCACCTCCTAACATGTCCAATTCAGTCATTGACAAACCACCCCCATTGATGCCACCACAAAATAATGAACCGCCACGATCTCAGTTTGACAATAACTACCGCAACAGCAGAAATCACAGGGATAGAAACAACAGTTTTGACAGAAGTGACGATCGTAACTATGACCGAGGTGATAATAGACCTTTTAATAGGGAGGAGGATAGAAATTTCAATAGGGGTGACGACAGAAGTTATGGTCGTAATGATGATCGTGGATTTAGTAGAAATGATGATCGTAATGTCCGTAGAAATGATAGGAACAACAGAAATGGTGACCGAGGTTATGGAAGTGGGAGAAACAGATACGATCGTGATAGAAATGATCGTAATCGTGATTGGCGCAGAGATGGTGGCAGAGGGGATAGAAATGATCGAGATAATTCACATAGGGACCGTGACAGATATGGAAGTAGGGATAGGGATCGCTATAGTTATGATAGAGATAGAGACAGAGACAAAGGTAGGGATTGGGAAAGGGATTCAAGAGAGAGGTTCGATTCTCAAGGTGAAGAAGGTCAACCCCCTCCAATGCAGCAAGATCACATGATGATGCAACCTCCACCCCCTTCAATAATTCCTTCTCAAATGATCCCACCCCCTGTCATTCAGCAGCCACCAACCCAACAGGCTCCACCTCAAAAACCAAGAACTCCAGATCCTGAACCGTCGGAAGATGAACCTAGAGTGATGAGTTTAGATTCTAGAATTCAGAGCTTGCTTCAGAGTTCTGGTATGGTGGACAATTTTGGAAGTCCTTCATCAGATTCAGCAGGTGAATCACGTAAAAAGGAAGTTTCTCCGCCAGAAAATGTTCCAAATAATGACATCAGTATTAGTGCTTCCCAAACTCCATTTAACAATTTTCATTCCACACCTACAGAC
Organism: Mytilus trossulus; assembly: GCF_036588685.1. Classification (NCBI taxonomy): domain Eukaryota; kingdom Metazoa; phylum Mollusca; class Bivalvia; order Mytilida; family Mytilidae; genus Mytilus; species Mytilus trossulus. The sequence goes on along the minus strand of NW_026963340.1, from coordinate 2,592,386 downwards.
AATTTTAGTGCTCAAATGAATCCTAAGCAGACAGAAATAGACTTTAGAGAAAATCATTTTGTTCAGACCCCATACATGCAAACACCAGGAGACACGCCTTATATGTCAACGCCTGTTGCCAATCAGGCTGAAGATGCAGACGACAAAATGAGCATTTCATCGGGAGAAAGTGGTAACCAGAATATAGAAATAAATCCAAGTATGTTAGCTGCCAATAATCCACAGTCTAGTGCTAATTTTATGACAAATCCCAATTTCAGTGCAGAATACTCTCAATATAGTAACTATATGGGTTATCCAAATCAAGCAGAAATGTATAACCAAAATTATTTCAATCAATATCAAAATATAATGAATGACCAAAACTCACTTCAGAATAAAGTAGATGATGAACAATTAGATAAAACGTTTTCTTCTGTTCTGGACAAATTTGTGAAAGAATTAAAAGAGATTATGCAGAAAGACATGTGTAAGAAAATGGTGGAGAGCTCTGCATTTAAGTCGTTTGACAGCTGGTGGACCACAAATGAAACAAGAACAAAGGTATAGTATAATCAGATAAATTATTAATAGAGGGTAGTAATGGGGGGCACCTGCATGATGACTAATGGTAAAAAGTCTGGCCAAATGACCTCATCGGTAATTTTTGGTGCATGACTATGAAATGTGCACTTTCTTTTAGACATGTTAGAAGACAAAATAATGGAATGATTTAGACAAATCACGTTTATTTTTTTCCAGAAATAACAGTAAAGATAAGTATTTGCCACTTCTAAAGATTCACTATACATTGCTATAATGATATTTTGATGAATCATGATAACATTTTAATCAATTTGATGCTAAAGGTAGCCACAAATTACTGTTGAACGCCTGCCGGTAAAGGGCATTACTACACAATAATATGGTATGATATCTGAGGAATATATACAAAAAATAGTGTAATTTCAAATCTACATGATCTAAGAATGAGTCAACCTTAACAATGTCAGCCACAAATAGATGCCTTTAAACATGTTAAAGAATTAGTTTACAGAATTATATTTCGTGACATTGATAGTTTTTAAGCACACAGTAACTTGCAATGTGGCTATTCCTACTCATGCAAATATTAATTAATCAACAAATAAACAACACAGAAAATATTTTACGTCATGAATAGCAGTGTTCTCCCCAGATATTTCATTTTAATCATTTAGCATCCAGGAGAAATTGAAATACCATCTTGTTTCTAAAAATCATAGCATTTCACCCATAACATAATCTTTAAGATTAAAGCATCACATTACCATGATGCTAAAAGGCCCTGGGGAGAACACTGAGCATGATGTAGGTACATGTACATGATGTACATTTATATAGCTTAAACATGTTGAATATAATTATAAGAGATTTTTTTCTTACATTGTTGTATCTAGCTAGCTCAGTCTGTGTCAAAAATGATTATACCTTCAATAAAAAAAGCTCATTTTATGGAAAAACGTCTGAATGAAATAACTAACACAAACAAATTTGTACTAGTCATCCAGCTCAGAGCTAGACGCTTTTGGCACAGACTGTTGGGATGATGTTGAGGTTCTGCTGGTGGGTTTGAATGTTTTACACAGCTATTACTATGAACAGAGGAATAAACCATTCACTCGAAAACTGTAATTCACTGCTAAAACAGTGATTATGAACAATTTAGACTGAAACCACAATCAATTGATTTACGACTCTTCCATGATGAAAAGAGATGGGAAGATACCATTGTGACCTTTGAGAGAAACTTCCAATGCCATGGGACGGCAAATAACGAACCAGGATGAAAAGACAAGTCAATCACTGCAGCCATATAAAACCTTCATTGTATACAACAACACCAACATAAAATTGTTAATATGTTTAAAAAGCCAGGGCTCACACTATTCAGAATTATAGGGAGAAGTGACTTCTCTTTTTGAAACTGATAGGGAGAAGTGGTGAGATTTGAAAGAGAAGTGCTCTTTCGCGCGGTGCGCTACAATGTATGGATTATACTATGGCATATATAGTATAAAGGGTCATATATGTAAATAATGTTCTTTTTATAATGTTCAATTCATATCTGAGTATACAATTAAAGCAACATTTCAAATTAAAAGTTGTTAAGTTTTACTCAGGTTCTTGTGAGAAACTACCAATTAAATATTTAGTATCTAGCACTAAAAAAAGTATTTTTTTATCTTAAAAAGGTAAAGAAATTATAATATATCAATTACAACTCAATTCATGTGTACTGTACTTTTATTGATAAGTAATTACAGTCAGGGGTACTACTTGTACAAGTGTATTTTATTTACTTGAAGACGTAAAAAAAAATATACACATACATAAGTAAATTTGTAGGATACTTTTACAAGTGAATTTTATTTACTTGTATAGGTAAAAAAAAAATTGGCTGACTTATGTCCCTTCCACATTCAGATTTTTTTACTTGTATAGGTGAAAAAATCATCCTTTCTTCTTTTCTTGAATTCTGAAGATTTCTTTGCTCTAATAGAATTTTAAATTGTGTACCCTTTGTGGATGTCTTTACTAATCATTCAAGTGTAAGTTCAAGTGTAAGTTCATGGACAATGAAAGCCCCATTTGTCTGTTATCTTCTTAACACTGCAATGCTCATTTACAAGCCCCAAAGGAGCAATTTTTGATTGCCTTGCATAAATATACAAGATCTTTGCTCAATCAGTTTCTTTGATAAATTAATGAGATGAAACATTGAACTTTAATGAAAAAAATTGACCAAACCTGGGAAAAATCATTAAAGGCATGATTATACATCTCAAAATATGAGGATTTTTGTGGGATTGTAAGAAAAATTTACTTGTACAAGTATTTTTTTCAGAAAATTAATGGGAGATTATTCAAACATTATTTATTTACTTATATGTATATATTTTTTTTCACTTCTTCAAGAGAATAGAATACACTTGTACAAGTAGTACCCCTGACTGAATTATAAGTCACTTTTATTGATAAGTAATTATAAGTCACTTTTATGGATAAGTAATTATAAGTCACTTAGTGTAATAGTCATGCAAGTATTGTATTAAAACAATTTACCTCAAAATTATTACAAAAGTAACTTTATAATTTTGGCTTCTTCTAGAAGTTATTGTACATTGTTTGTACATGTGTACTCAGCAAAACACTTGAATACATTGAACTGAAAAAACTCAAACATAATAAAAGCAATTGAAATATTACCAGAAAAATGTATGATAATTTAGGAAAACTTCAATTTTTATATAATTAATAATGAACATGATGAGTGATTGTTTTTTTTTTCTCTTATAGTCCATGCCTCAAAGGTTATTGCCTACAAAACCAGCAGAATCAAAAAAGCCATCTACAGTGACAGTTGGTAAGAGTGAGGTGATGTCTACATTGGCTACACTGTTTGAACCACAACATCCATGGTCCAAGGAAGGAGAGGTGAACCTTGGTGGATTTGGTGGGGGTGGTGGATTCCTCGGAATTCGTGGTGGAATGCCAAGGTTGCCATCATTTAAGGTAAGGTCATGTAGAAACAGTCTTCATGCCCAACCACAGTCCCGCCAGCCCAGGATTGTAATACTTCTGTAAGACCTGTTAAATCATCCACAGGCCAATATTATTATTTTTTAAATCAGTTTTGTGCCTTTACAAATATGACAAATGTATATATTGAAAAGTCTATATTGAAGACTTGTAATTAGAATTTTTTTTATCGAAATTAAGTAAGAAGCTAACTGTGTTTATTGCCTGATTGGAAAAATTAATTATTTTAAAAATTGTTAATGTCATAAGGTACAAAATGATGTATCATAAACTTTCAAATACAAATAAAATTTACCCTTGTCTGTACATCCCAAAATTGGTTTCCATTCTCTTACTTTAGTTTGCCTCAACCAAATGTTATGAAACATATACACAATGCTTTTTGCCACAAACAACAGATCAAGTAGGAATTCTGGTGGTGCCACTTTTACCCTTCTAGAATTGTGCCATTTAACAATTTTTCCAGTGTTCTCTAGCTTTAGTTTGTCATAATCAATTGTTGTGAAACTTTTATACAATGCTTATTACCTCAAAACACAGATCAGGTTTGGATTTTGATGGTGTCACTTTTACCCTTCTAGAGTTATGCCCCTTGACAAATGGAAATACGCAAGATTTTCCTTTTCAGTCTTCTAACTTTAGTTTGCCACAATCAAATCTTATTTACCTTATACACTATGCTTAATACAACAAAACTCAGATCAAGTACACATTTTTGTAGCGTTACTTTTACCATTCTTGAGTTCTGTCCCTTTAATATGTTATATACAAACAGGGGCATCACCCATGTCCCATGGACACATTCTCCATTTACTTACAGATTGAACAACACTACCAGTACCACTACAGATAGTTAATCTACAGTAATATCATCCTGCTACATTAAACTATTTATCAAACTTGCTGTTCCTTAAGGCAAAAACAAAATATATGTCTGTTTCATGCTTCCGACCGACCCTGGTTCAAAACCCCCGACTGGTTCAAAACCCCTGACCCTAGATTTTTTTTTTATTCTGGAAAAAAATTGTTTCCCATCCGTATCCGTATCATACAATGCCCAAACAATAAAAATGGCTGCTCCCAGCACACAAATGTGCTACAATTAAGGATTAAAAAATGTTGGCACTGGTAGAAGAAGTCAATCAAAGCTTCTTTAAAGAGATTAACACACTTTGGGTTACAGGAACCCAACCAAACCTGACATTGAACCAACTGCAGGGACTGGAAAAAACAAAAAATAAAAAATCCCGATTTATTTGCCTAGGCAGCAGGAAACAGAAATATATATTTTTTTGGCCTAAAGCCTAACAGTATTCATGCTGTATGAACTTTCCCAATCTCACTATATATATATATATAAATCCATCATTTTTGCAGCGAAAAACGTTTCACAAACCTCCACCTCCCCAGTTTGACGTCCAGCAACAAGAGGACAAATCAAAGTCTAAAGATCTTAATGAGGAGGATGAAGAAGGGGAAATATCTGGTAAGGATAATGAAGTTAAGATCAGAAGTGTAAAACCTACCTTCCGTGGCTAATTCATTTAAATTTGGCAAGCTTGTGGTGAAAGCAATTAATCCACACAAAAAATAACAAATTTTTACCGTTATACCAGATAACAGAGAAAAACATTAAACCACAAATCAAATTCGGAACATGCTTAGACTTATAACCCGTGATTTTGTTTTATCCTCAACATCTATCAGATAGTAACAATTTATACATATAACGTTCATATTCAGAGTTATAATTGTAAAATTATAGAGCATTAATGTATTTAAGATAAATAATGTACTAATGATAAACAATGTGTAATTGACAAATAATATATATAAACTAACAAAATTATAAATATACTACCAGAAGATACTTAAGGTACTAACAAACAGGGATCTTTACTGAAATAGCTGTACCAGTGAAGAAATCTGTTAACAGCATGTGATATAATGTTGTTGAATAAAAAAAAAAAAAAAAAATACAAAGTGATCATTGCATTATCAACTTAAGACAAGTTGCACTTAAACAAATTAGTTTGATCGCATCCTGCTGATTCATTTATTTCCTTGTGTTTCTTGAATGCTAATTTTTAATGGATTTTGGGGGAAAGTGTTTTTACCTGCAAATTCTGTCTGTCTATCCTGCTTCTGGTTAAAGTTTTAAGTCAAGGTAGTTTTATGATGAAGTTAAAGTCCAATCAACTTTTAAACTTAATTCACATGCTCCCTATGATATGATCTTTCTAATTTTAAAACCAACTTAGAGTTTTTACCCAGACCTGCCAACTATCCCGATTTTCGCGGTATCATCCCAATTTATACTGCTCAACCCGAATCCCGATATCGGGATCGTAAAATTAGTCAAAATCCCGATTTTCAACAAATATACCAGAAAAAATTATTGTTTACCGATTTTGAAGTTTTTCTGATCAATTTTTAAAAATCAATCATTTTACCTGGGGACATATCATGACAAGTTAATGACCCTACGCTAATCAACCGTCACAACAGGTGTCATAACTAGTGGTTGTATGTAATCAGATTACCTAATGGGTCGTAACAGTCCCAAAATTAATTTGTATACACAAATTTGGTCAGCCTTTCAATTTTAATCAATTTATCATACAAGCACAATTTGCAACATTTGCCATAGTTCCACAGCAAAATCATAATTAATTGAAAGTTGAGAACTGTAATCAACTCTCAAGAAAACATCGTTTATCTTGAAATCTGTTTAATTTTTGAAACCAGACATCGTGTGTCTGTTGATTTAAAATTGAGGCCATTTTGTAATACACTTCTACTGTGTTACTGTATAAGCCTCCGCCGGTAAGAGCACCTCTGAATACAAAGAAAGATAACTCAAATTTTATCCATTTTTTCATTGATACTGATAAGACTAAATCAAAATCTGTCTTCATCCTTCTTACTTTAGGACATGTAGTTTTAGGTGTTTGAGTCAAGTTTCTTTGGAGGGGAAAAAAGGGGGGGTCTCTACTTTGAATCCTTATGTTTAATGCCATTTTCTTTATTCTTCAGTTATTTTGTCAATTTTATAATTTAATAATACAAGAATCATGCAAATAAAAGAAATCAAGGCCTACAAGCTCATCATTAGTATACCAAAAGAAAAACAGAAGAGAGCTTAGACTATTTTAGGAGTAAAAAACAATGCTCACAGAAAAGTTGCTAAAATTGTAACCCTTAAAAATCTTGTCGCGCGCTTAATCCCCAATGGAGATTTTCAAAAGTTGGCAGGTCTGTTTACCCCAATTTCGCAATCCACTGAACATAGAAAATGGTCTTGCCTGGTTCAAGTTAAAGTTGTTGGTCAACGTTTAATGTCAAATGAGAGTTTTTACCTCAATTTCATGGTCTACTGAATTTAGAAAATTACAGTGTGACTGGGGTATTCATGTACTATGCACACATTCTTCTTTGATAGTAATTTGTGCAAATTTTGCTATTGATTTTATCTTCCAAGTTATGCCAAGTCATTAAACAAAAGACATAAAATAACATGCTATATATGTTTTTGTAGACCAGGAATCCCCTAGGAGACCTCGTAAATCAAATTATTAATAACATGCTATTTATGTTTTTGTAGACAAGGAATCCCCAAGGAGACCTCGTAGGAAGCCAGTGGTCAGTGAAAGTGAGGAGGAAGGAGATGATGAAAGTGAAGACGAAGAAGGAGATGATGATGATGAGTCGGATGGTAAGATCAGTTGGAGAACGGGGTTATTTTTGGGCAATTTGGTTTTCAATTCTTTTTTCACATGTTAGTTCTTGAAATTTATTGTGCACTGTGTTTCATGCAAATAAACTCATCATAGATACCAGGACTAAATTTTGTACATACACCAGACGCGTGTTTCGTCTACAAAAGACTCATCAGTGACGCTCGTATCCAAAAAAGTTTAAAAGGGGCCAAATAGAATATGAACGCTTGTTTAAAAGCAACATTAACAGTAAATTCAGAAATTATTTCATGCATCTATTATTGTGGTTTTGGCATTTTAGACTTAAATGTGATTTTAATTTTTGCGATTTTGAGAAAAATTCTGTTCAATTCATATGAAAAATTTCATAATGCAAGTTTAAATTATTGCGATTATAACCCTGTAGCACTTTTTCGCAATAATCAATGAATGTACAGTAAGCTATCTTCATTTTTTGTTAATTGATGAAATGGTCCTTTTAATTTTTCATTTGATCACATACCCCTCTTTATGGCCCTCTTCGGATGTGGCAGTTAAATAACCTGTCACAAAGTGTATTAAAAATCACAGACTTTAAGTGAGATTCAGAAATTCAGTCTTTGCTTAATGAAGGACAGCTAAATCAGTGCAAAGGATATTAAATATCTAAATCTCTCCACTATACAAAAACATGAATATATTTTATAGTATAATCAAGTGTTTCTAGTATCTTGTTTTTTATATAGATTAGACCATTGGTTCTCCCGTTTGAATGGTTTTACACTTATAATTGTTGGGACCCTTAATAGCTTGCTGTTTGATGTGAGCAATAGCTTAGTGTTGAAGACCATGTTTTGGCCTATAATGGTCTACTTTTATAAATTGTTATTTGGATGGGAATTGTCTCATTAGCACTCATAATGTTGTCTCATTGGCACTCATAATGTTGTCTCATTGGCACTCATAATGTTGTCTCGTTGGCACTCATTAATGCGTTTCCCTCGGTTTTAGTTTGTTACCCCGATTTTGATTTTTGTCCATGGATTTATGAGTTTTGAACACCGGTATACTACTGTTGCCTTTATATACCACATCTTTTTATATCTGTTTTTTTTCTCTTCTTTAGATGAGGAAGCAGGAAGTGCAGAGAGCAGTGATGACGGAGAGGGTGAAGACTCCAGTGACGATGAGGACTCCAGTGATGAGGAGGAGGAGTCATCAGAGGAAGAGGTGGAGACAGAGAAAGAGAAGGCGGAGTCTAAAGTAGAAGAAAAGTTACAAACTCAACCAGAAGATACTGCTGAATCTGCTTTGTCTGAAGATGAGAAGTATGATAAATGTTTCTTTCATTTGTTTGTCTTTCTCTTGAAAATTGCTGCTTCTCTGCCAAGCATGTGGCATTTAGGTGTTAAACAAAGAATGGTTGGCTTTGAGTAAAAAATAATGTGTTTGGGAAAGGTATTGTGTCTTTCGTGCAGACTATTACTTTGTGAACTAGCACATTGAAAAATCCAACATAGAGTGTTGGTCTAGTTTTCAAATGAGGGTTAACATTCATATCATGTTCCTGCTCTGAATATGCATTTGACTTTCCACTGAAGATTAGACACCCATTCATTCATCAGATGTTTGACAAGTTACATCAACTTACCTTTTGATTTTGCCTTATATACCTCATTTATAAGCCAATTGAAAAAGCTTCAATTATATCTTATCTGAAGCTAATGGTAGTTTGAGTGGGTCATCTATGGACACAGTCTTGTTATAATTGAAACAACTTTTTTTGTCCAGTTTCATGTGCTAGTTGTTAAACCTTGTTACATGTACTCTGAATTTTGAGAGGTTAATTAAAATCATAATTTGATGATTTATTTTCAGGGAGGATGAAAGTATGACATCAGATGCTCAAGAAGAAGAGGCCAAAGTTGAAGCTAAAAGGTTGATGTGTAACCATAGAAATATAAAATCAATAACAGTTCTAGGTTCAATAACCATGTGGTTTAATATTATCTGGCATTATGTACTACATCAACTAGAGAATTACACCTAGAATAAAGAAAGAACAAGCAGCTCATAGAAAGCAACTAATTGATTAAAAACAAATGAGAGTTTCTCTAAAAAGAGACAGCAAACAAAAAACAACAAAATAAAACTAGATATCTAGATGTCAAAATTTGTTATTCAATATAAAGCAATATTAGAATAAGTAAAGGATGAGACACCTATCTATCTAAAACCAATGGTGTTAATGTAAGCATCTATGGTCATTGTATGGCCTTCAAAAAATTAGCAGAACCCATGCCATATGATAAGCTATAAAAGTCGCCAACAGGTTCGATTTTTACAAACGTATTGGCGAGTATATGAAAAAGTTGTATTTTATACACAAGATGAAATGAATCAATAGATATAGGAAGATGTGGTGTGAGTGCCAATGAGACAACTCTCCATCCAAATAACAATTTAAAAAGTAAACCATTATAGGTTAAAGTATGGCCTTCAACACGGAGCCTTGGCTCACACCGAAGAACAACAAGCTATAAAGAGCCCCAAAATTACTAGTGTAAAACCATTCAAACGGGAAAACCAACAGTCTAATCTATATAAACAAAACGAGAAACGAGAAACACGTATATATTACATAAACAAACGACAACTACTGTACATCAGATTCTTGACTTAGGACAGGTGCAAACATTTGCAGCGGGATTAAACAATTTAATGGATCCAAACCTTCTCCCTTTTTCTGAAACAGTAGCATAACATCACAACATTGAAAAACATATGATAAAATATCAATTGGCAGACTCCTTTAGCAAGTTTATATAGGTGTTTTGTTTTTCAATTTTGTAGCATTTTAACTTTTTTTTATTGTTTTTAGAAATGAGACTCCTAAGGAAAAAGGGAGAAAGAAATCACCAGGAAAGCTATCGCCTGTCAGAGAATTAAGTGAAGTAACAGAAGATTCTGATAGTAAACAAACTGAAAGTGAGGCTGAAGAAAAAACAAGTGCTATTCAGTCAACATCTACAGACAGTTCCGTTAAATCAGGATTTCAAACTTTACTGGAGGCTTCAGAAATTTTAAGTTTACGTGATAGTGAGCAAAAACCACCAGTTTTAACACCAGTGAAAGACGTTCCATTAAAAGCACCTGAAAGGGAAGAACGCCCAAGCTTTTTGGCGGAACATGACTATTTTGCAGCTCCTCTGGTAAGACCACCCGAAAAAGAAAGACTTGATGACGTTGATCTTGATTCCGACGGCACAGATTCTGCTGATGAGGATGGCAATACCACTCCTATGGAAGTGTTTATTGACCATAATTATTGCTTACCTCCCAAACCATCAATAAAAGACATTCTGGAGGAGAAAAAACCTTCAAAACCAAAGACTTTAGAACCAATTGTGAATTTAGAAAATATAGAAAATTTATTAAAAACCGAGGACAAAAAGAAAAAAGAGCCTCCAAAGAGAGGCGGCAAAAGAAAACAAAAAGACATGCATTTAGTGGATATTACGGACGTACTGAATAAGTCTAAAGGCAGCAGAGAGTTAATTAATCTTCTTCCACCTCCAAAAGAGGTGAAAAAATTCACTCCAAGGAAATTGGAAGAGGAACGACAAATTTTCTTTGATCTCTATAATCAGGGCATAGACAATGAGGATGTGAATTACTTAAAACGGACGTACGACCATTTATTACAGTCGGAAGAACCTATGTGTTATTGGATAAATGATATATTATGGGTCGACCATCCGTTCACAAATATTCCCAACCCAGTGCCATCAAAAAGACGGAAAAAGGACCATGAGCACAAAACAGGTATATGTCGGTTATCATGGTTTTTGGTATTCAGATGGTTCTGGTGTTTAAATGTTTTCAAATTGGAAAGTAAAATATATGAGTTGGTTGTTTCTTGCACAATATTGCAGGTTTTTTAGTCTGAATATTTTATTTCAGGATTTTCATTTTTATTGAATAAATAGCTAGGATAATACATGTTACATACTTAATTATTTTTTAAAAATCCACCAGATACAATAGTTTCATATTATTATAAGTTGGCAGCATTTTACATCTTTTCATGCTTGTACATGTTGTATGTATGGTATTTTTATACAAATTTATATATATGCATTGTAAAAATTAATATTTTTTACAGAATTTATTGTAATTTTTTGTTGTACACATATTTTATTCTATGATTGATACAGTGATAATAGATCTAGATGTTTTATTATTGTTATGACTGATAATTACACAGTTTACTGTATCATGTATATAGGCTGATACTTTCAATGACTTTTTATTTTAAATCAAAACATGGTAAATGTATAGTACCTGACCTGTCAATCAAAGTAAGCTGCAAGAAAAAAGAATATATACTATAGATGGTAAAAATGGTCTTGTTTTGAAATTATTACTATAAAACAACATTCATGACATTAATTTTCTTTCATACTGAAAATTGTTAAAATTGCCAAACAAAACGGCTTTTAAATGTCACATTTTTCAGATGTTTGCGGAGTAATGATACAGTATAGTACCACCATCATGATCATCAACTATTGATTAACCCTAAAACCATTTAGGTAGAAAATTTATGTTGACAGTCTATTCATTTTGAATTTCATTTTGGACAGTTATCATAAATATTGCACAGTTTCATCTAATATTTAGCTAAACCATTATTGTGAATTTCTATAATCATGGTTATCTTATAAATGCAAATCTATACTTTAAAATTGATCAATATAAAAGTTGAGAAAAAATGTTTTGAAAATTCCTGGCTACGGGCCTGCAAACACATTTTCTTGAACCATTTGATATGTAAACATGGTATAGTATTCATGGTATTAGTGTTTTTTATATTTACAGGGCTAAAAGACATGAAAGTGGCATTATCTAGTAATTGGACAAAAATTTCAAAAAATACATTTTGTTTTTTCAAACCTTTTTATACGACCACAAAATTTGAAAAATTTTCGTCGTATATTGCTATCACGTTGGTGTCGTCGGCGTCGTCATCCGAATACTTTTAGTTTTCGCACTCTAACTTTAGTAAAAGGGAATAGAAATCTATGAAATTTTGACACAAGGTTTATAACCACAAAAGGAAGGTTGGGATTGATTTTGGGACTTTTTGTTCTAACAGTTTAGAAATTAGGGGAAAAAAAGCGGTCAAAATAAGCATTTTTTGGTTTTTAAGTAAATAGAAATCAATTGGAGTTATCTTTCTTTGTATAGAATAGTAGTTGAATCAACTTTTTTGAACCACAACTTTAGTATTAGTGAATGGAAATCTATGAAATTTAATCAGAAGGTGTATGACCACAAAAGGAAGATTGGTATTGATTTTGGGAGTTTTGGTCCTTACAGTTTAGGAATTAGGGGCCAAAAAGGGGGCCAAATAAGCATTGTTTTTGGTTTCGTACCATAACTTTAGTATAAGTAAATACAAATCTATGAAATTTGAACACAAGGTTTATGACCATAAAAGGAAGGTTGGTATTGATTTTGGGAGTTTTTGTCCTAACAGTTTAGGAATAAGGGGCCCAAAGGGTCCAAAATTAAACTTTGTTTGATTTCATCACAAATTGAATAATTGGGGTTCTTTGATATGCAGAATTTAACTGTGTATGTAGATTCTTAATTTTTGGTCTTGTTTTCAAATTGGTCTACATTAGGGTCCAAAGGGTCCAAAATTAAACTTAATTTGATTTTTGACAAAAATTGAATCCTTGGGGTTCTTTGATTTGCTGAATCTAAACATGAACTTAGATTTTTGATTATTGACCCAGTTTTCAAGTTGGTCCAAATAAGGGTCCAAAATCAAAAAAAATGAATAAATGGGGTTCTTTGATATGCCAAATCTAACTGTATATGTAGATTCTTGATTTTTGGTCCTGTTTTCAAATTAGTCTACATTAAAGTCCAAAGGGTCCAAAATTAAAAATAATTTGATTTTAACAAAAATTGAATTCTTGGGGTTCTTTGATATGCTGAATCCAAACATGTATTTAGATTTTTGATTATGGGCCCAGTTTTCAAGTTGGTCCAAATCAGGATCTAAAATTATTATATTAATGAAATTGAGAATGGAATTAAGTATTGTGCAATAGCAAGAAATTTTCAATTGCACAGTACTCAGCAATAACAAGAAATTTCCAATTGCACAGTGTTGCGCAATAGCAAGAAATTTTCAATTGCACAGTATTGCGCAATAGCAAGAAATATCTAATTGCACAATATTGTGCAATAGCAAGAACTTCAATTGGAGTTATCTTTCTTTGTCAAGAATAGGTAGTTGAATCAACTAAAATCATTGTTTTATACAATATACAATGTATATTCACTTTTACTACCAACTGATAAATTAAGACAATCTACCATTCAGTGATAACAACTAAACAAGCACATTTTTACATTTTAATATTTTATGATGTATTTAAATGAGTAATTATTGAATTTAGAGCTGTATCCAGCTTGAATGTTTGTCCATACTTGACCCAACCGTTCAGGGTTCAACCTCTGCGGTCGTATAAAGCTGTGCCCTGCGGAGCATCTGGTGTAAAAGTAGAATAGTATTTTGCTTTTGGGAGTAAATTTGGCTGAAAAATTTTTACAATTGGCGATGCTTTTCTGTCAATTTATATCTATATTTTTGTTTAAGTCATGTATTGCTTTATTTAACATCTGAACATATACATTGTATAATCTATGATCATAAAGAGTCTTCGAAGGCCATCTAGATACTTTAACATGTTTTATACAATATTGTCTGGTATGAAATATGATCAAAAGCTGATCAATCTGTTGTAGTTACAAGTCCTTGCATTATTTTTTGTTCATGTTGTTTTATTTGGACTTTTTGTAATAAGGATACATGTTTTAGTTATTAATCAAATGTGGAAAGTTTGATCAAATCGGTGAACATGAATTTGACAATTAATTTTTTAATGCAACACAATTTCACAAACCATTTTCCCACGGTTTAACATTTGTAATTAAAATTAAGTTTAATGACACTATCATGACTGTTAAAGTATTTTTTTGCCCAATCATCAGTTGTACAACATACATTAATATTACCAATTCTTGAAGAAAGAAGAACAGTCACAGCTCTGGTTTAATAACAATTTGCTGATTTTTTACCATGTTCAAATTCTTGCATTAAGGTGGTACCCAACACCTTGACTAAAATCAATTTGGCTCGTATAATGTTCATAAAATTTTGACAGTATTTATATTGACTCTTTGACAAAAATATAAAAATTTCAAAAAATTTGAACCAATCAATTTATCAGAAAAATTGCACTGGTTACATAGCAGTTTGACATATTCTAATTTTGATCAGTGCAAAGCCTTATAAATTCCCTTAAGGAGGCTCGCGGGTATAAAAAAATCGGAAAAAAATTAAATATTTGTTTTTTCATTACAAATTTTATTTATTACACAATTAGCTATTACTTCATAATATGGCACAAAAATCACCAAGAAAAATCGATTTGGTTTGTCCACAGATGACTTTTAAAATGTTCATATCATTGAAAAAGCTCCAAATTATCTCCCTTTGGTGCAAAAATGTCATTTTTGGACGTTCAAATTGAAATATCTTTTTTAACTCATCGGTGACCTATATTTTTTATTACTGTTTTCAAACAAACTGTACATAAACTAAATAATTGTAAAATTTTAACGATTTCTGTAATTTAGTTCTTTTTTTATTTCGATATTACCAATATTTCTCCTATTAGTTCAACAGAAAAAAAGGACATTAACAAAAATGTATGCTTTTTTCGGAGGCAAATTGTGAGCTTAAATGAACGGTGACCCCATATTTTTATTTTATATTTCCATTAGATATAAGATAAGGTTAAATCATTGGAAAACATAGGAAAATCCTATATTAGAAAAAAAAGTTGATTTAGACCCGCGAGCCCCCTTAACAACACAATGTAATTAAAACGTTAAGCTGATTTTACAGAGTTATCTCCCTGTAGTGTTAGGTACCACCTTAACCTAGGAAAAGTATTGCATTCATCTTTAAAATGGGAAGGACCTGAATATGACAGTTAAATTTGCAGAACTTTTCATCTGCTTTAATAAAATATGAGTTATCTCCCATACAACATATTGTAAAAAATAAAACAAAGACTTATAGTTTGGACAGTTACTAAAAAAAATCTTCCACCAACTTTTATAAAACTTTGTTGAATTGTTAATATCTATTGACGTAAGCTCCCTGTTGATTTTTATAAATTTCAGATTATTCGTTCCCATGTTGTGAAGTTTTATCCTTAAAAAAGGGGTGATTTTCCAGTTTTTGGACAACAACTCCAAAATGCTTTCATCATCTTTAATGAAACTTTGTTGAATTGTTTATATCTATTGACGTAAGCTCCCTTTTGATTTTTATAAATTTCAGATTTTTCGTTTCCATGTTATAAAGTTTCATGCTTAAAGGGGGGATTTCTCAGTTTTCTGGCAATCACTCATAAACACTTCCACAAAGTTTTATGAAATTTTGGTGAATTGTTTATACCTGTTGACTTAAGCTACCTTTGAAAAATTAAAGAAAATTAACAACTATAGGTCACAGTATGGCCTTCAACAATGAGCAAAGCTTATACTGCACAGTCAGCTATAAAAGACCCTGAAATGACAAATGTAGAACAATTCAAATGAGAAAACTAACAGCCTAATTAGGCCAAAAAAATATATGTCTGTTTTCTGCTGCCATGGCAATTAAATCAGGGTCAGTAGGTCGAGATTTTTTTGTTGATTTTTTTGCAGTCGGTTAAATGTCATGTTTGGTTAGGGTCCTGTACTCCAAAATGATTTAATCTCTTTAACAAAGCTTTAATTAAAATAATCCTCGCAGTGCTGACGTTTTTTAAACCTTAGTTGTGGCACATTTGTGCTGGGAGCAGCCATTTTGATTGCTTGAACATATTAAGATACGGATCTGGATCGGACCGGAAATGATTTTTTTCCAGGAATAAAATAAAAAGATCTAGGGTCGAGAGGTTTGAGTCAGGGTTGCTCGGGAAACAGGAAACAGACATATATTTTTTTTTGGCCTTCATGTACAAAAAAAATCATTTAAAGCATATAGACAAGCTAAAAATGCAACGGGTGTATCATGTGCTTACAGCGCAGCTCTTTATTCTTGTTTTAGGACAACAACTTGTGTATAACAGTATGTATCTCTATGAAATTGTACCACAAGGTTCAATACCTCAAATTGAAGGTTTTGGATTGATTTTGGGGGTTCTTGTGCTAACTGCTTAGTAATTATGGTCCAAAAAATAAGGATTTCTGGTTTCCCGACAAAAATTGAGAATAAGTCTAAAGATCACTATGAAATTGGTCCACAAGGTTCCATACCAAAAATTTAGGTTGGGATTGATTTTTGGTTCTATGGCTTGAACTGTACAGGAAAAAAGGCACCAACAATTTTTTGTAATACTTTTAATTATGTGTAAATTACTTATTTCTTGACAAATTACAAAGTTGTTCTTTAATATACCTGAATCTAACCATGTTTTTAGATTTTGGATTGTTAAGGTGGTACCTAACACTACAGGGAGATAACTCTGTGAAATCAGCTAAACGCTTTAATTACGTTGTGTTGTTAAAGGAATATTAAGCTTTTCCATGATAAAAATTCAATGAAATTAGTGTTTGTCAAACTGCTATAAAACCAGTGTAATTTTTCTGATTAAATGGTTGGTTCAAATTTTTGGAAATTTTTACATATTTGTCAAAGGGTCAAAGTAAATCAATAGTCAAAATTTTATGAAAATTAAACGAGCCAAATAATTTTCAGTGAATGTGTTGGATACCACCTTAACCCTGTTTTTCAATTAGTCCACATTGAGGTCAAAGGGGTCCTTAATTAAACTTTGTTTCATTTTCATCAAACCTTAAATTATTTGGGTTCTTTAAATCTATACATGTATTTAGATTGTTGATTTTGAGCACAGTTTTCAAGTTGGTCAAAATTGGGGTTCAGGTTTAACTTTGTTTAATTTCAACAATCTATGAAAAAATTGAGTTTATGGGTTGTCTAATCTAATATCATTGATAGGCTGAATCTATCCCTGTATTTAGATTTCTGAACTTTGGCCCCATTATCAAACTATTCCATTTTGTGATTTGAAGGCTCCAAAATAAAACTATGATTTTATATATAAATTGAAATCTTGGCATTTCTTTGGGTATACCCCCATATAAGTTTATTTCCGATTTGAAATGTTTAAGTTCTGAGACCACATTTATTAGGAAACCTATACTGTGCCAAAATTTAATCAAAAATTCAGAGCTGCTATAAGCTTGAATGTATTGTCAATATCTACTTACCCACACTATTTAGGGTTCCATCTCTGGGGCTGTATTATGCTGTGCCCTTGGAGCATTTTATTATTTTTACGAAGCCTTATCCATTTCAATTTCATCAAAACATATACTGGTCAAATTTTCTAAATATATATCATATTAATTTTTCCTCAAGCATTTATTATTCGTGAACAACTGGCAATGAGTGAATGTTTGTATGTCCTGCCATATTCATGATATTGTTAATAATATATTATTTTTTTAATCAGATTTTATTGTATCTTTTTTATTATTATTGATTGTTTATCTATTGTATTCAAGCCATATGACACGAGTGAATGGTGAAAAATAATGTTTTTCTAATTCTTAAACCAATGCATGTGTATATATCATTTCATATGCCAAAATATCGGATAATTTTTATTTTTTTTGTCTCTGTCTGTTATGATTTAACAAATATGGCAGCTAATTAATTACTGTGTTTTGAAGTCATAGTTTACCAATGTCATCTTATTGTTAAAATTGAACAAAGAAAATGTAGAATTTTCTTCAAAAAAAAAATATATGTACATCAGTTTTATAATGAAAACTATCCATTTAGTTATAAAAAACATAGGCAAATTTTTTTTTAATTTGCGGTTTCATATGACTTTGATTGTTGCTTCACATGTACAATGTGTATTAGTTTATTTGTATGTTTATAAATTGATAGAAGATGTAAAATGCTGCTACAAACATGACAAATGTATTGTAAAAGACCACTCTTTTCACTTCAAATTACATGATGAAAACTAAATTTATGTTAGGTTGTGCCTTTGGACTGTTTATAGGGCTTACAGAGTATTTTTCCTGTAAATTTCTTACAAAAAGAGTTTTAAGCTCAACAGGGGCGCATCCAGCCATTTTAAAAAAGGGGGGGGGGGGGGTTGTTCTTAATTATTTGTCGCCATACAAATGCATTGATCATTAACAAAAAGAGTGGGAGGGGTAGTCCACTGCCCAATATAAGTTAAAATATACATTTATTTATTTTTTAGAAAAAGGAATGCTTTAATGTGGGGTGGACTCAATCTGAAACTAAATGAATAGCTCAGTTAACACTTTCTGATAATTTATTAGTTTTGTGAAAACAAAAACAATTGCTCAGTAGAGACAAGTTTATACCCCCAAAAAAAGGCCTTCATATCATATGCTAAAACATTTGCAGTTTTAATTGGTGCTCATGGTTAGGTTTTGGTGTGTATTAAAAAAACACACATTATTTTTTTTCAAAAACATAACAGACAGTATAAGTTTCTTTAAAAAATGAGTGTTGTATTAATTCCCTACCCTCTAATTGATAAGACTTTTAACAAATTATATTAAAAAAAATCTGTTTTTACTACATTGTTGCTAGCTTAGCAGTATGAATATAGCCAAGAGAGTATATAGCTAAAGACTCTGTCTGACTGTCCATTGGTCAGTCTGGAAAATCAGTTTCCACACTTTTATTTTCATGCTTGAAGATATTCATTTAATATTTGGAATATTGTTTTATCATGACAAATTACAGATGATTTTGAGCAGAGTTATGGTCCTTGGACTTATTTTATAATTTGTTTACAGGGTGTGCGAGAACAGAGGGCTTCTACAAATTATCCAGGGAAGATAAGATGGGCAAAGTTCATCAGGCAGCATTTTGTGCATTAGAGGAGGCAAATAAAACTCAGGTTGGTATACAAACATTTGTAATGCTAAATACTGTACATAAAGAAACTTATCAGTGCGAGCCAAGGCTCTGTGTTGATGGCTATAATGATTTACTTTTACTGTATTTGTGACTTGGATGGAGAGATGTCTCATTGGCACTCATGCCACATCTTCTTATATCTATATTTAAGGCAATCATTTTCTAAAGTAGAACAATGGACAGAAATGCACAATAGAAAAACATAACAAAAATTTCTGAATTTTCAGTACCTTACATTCGGTCGAGCTTCGAGGAAGTAATAGATTGTAATTACTATACAAGTTGGTTGATAGATACTTTTTCTATTATCACCCAAATTGTAATATCAAGAGAAACTGTACACAGCAAAAATGATCAGCAAAATAATTATGATCCTAAATACAATATAAAACATCATTTGACTTCTTATACTGTGGATTCATTATTCTCTTATTTTTGTACTATTTATACATTTCTTGAGAGGTGTGAGAAAAATATTTCTCCTCACTAGTGAAAAATCTGTTCTCTGCAAATGATTAGTCGAAATTTAATAATGACGTCTAAATGTTTTGTTTTCTTCTGAATTTTCCTATTGTGACGTCATGAAAAAAGGCGACAATGCCTGATGACATCGCATATAAACAACACAAGTTTCTGAAAACCTTTGAAAAAGAACGATAAAAAGCATTAGAGAAACAGATTCCGGCACTATAATTCGTGTATTACGATATTTCTCAACTCTCGACAGTTCAATTTTATTATTTAAAGAGCTCGGCAAGCCTTGCGCTTTAAATAATGAAATTTAACAGTTTCGAGTGGATAAATATCGTAATACACTTGTTACAGTGTAAGAATCTATATATAATCAATGGATACCAATTTTCGTGGATTTCTGGGTACAGAGGTACTCTGAATTTAAATGTTCAACGTAATACACAATTTCTAAAGGAATGTATGCTTACTTTGCCAAAACCATGAGTTTAAATATCCATGGATATGCAATATTTTCTCAATCCATGAAAATTGGTACCCACACAAATAAATGAATCCACAGTATTGAGAGTTGTAACTTTTTATGCTTTCAATGATAAATGTTACATTTTTTTGCATTTTGTGAAATTGTCTTGAAAACTATGATACATATATATTTAGAGAGAAAACAGAAAAAATTGTCACTTATGTAATTAAATTAACGGTTCCAATTTTCTTGCACCAGATGCGCATTTCGACAATACATGTCTCTTCAGTGATGCTCGTGGCCTAAATATTTGAAATCCAAAGCTTATATAAAAGATGAAGAGCAATAATCCAAAAGGTCCAAAAAGTATAGCCAAATCCGTGAAAGAAATCAGAGCTTTGCATGAGCGAGATACATTCCTTAATTTATGATAATTTTTAATATTTTGTAACAGCAAATTTTAATACCACAAAAAATCCGTATGGAAGTACTGGCTACTGGGCTGGTGATACCCTCGGGGACTAATAGTCCACCAGCAGAGGCAAGATTGCCAAATAAGCAAATATAACTGATTGCTATAAAAGTGAAAGTAAATATCAAAATGGCATATTTTTTGCCAGGTCTGCCATTTCAAATGTTTTAAATAGTAACCTCTTGTTCTTTTCTTTTGTTTGTGTGTTGTATACACTGGTAGGTTTTTGTTAATATTTTTTTTTAATTTTTCCAGGACAAGAAAGTGACAGCATACTCCAACTCGAGAGAAGCTCGACATGAAAACCGACGATTACAGACCACATTTGCTGATCTGGATATAGGAGATCTTCTCAAATTCAATCAACTTAAAGTAAGTGTTTAAGTACAAAAAATGTTATGAAACTTATTCACAATGCTTATTACCACTACACACAGATCAAGTTTGAATTGTGATGGTGGCGCTTAAACTGTTCTAGAGTTATGCCCCTTTACAAATGGAAAAATTGCTGATTTTTTTGTTTCGTTTTTTAACTTTAATTTGCCTCAACCACTTGTTATGAAACTTATACACAATACTAATTACCACAAAATGCAGATCAGATTTGAATTTTGGTGTTGTCACTTCAATTGTTCCATAGTTATGCTCGTCTACAGATAAAAAAAAGTGCTGAATTTTTATTTCTGTTCTTTAACTTAAGTTTACCTCAACCAAATGTCATGAGACTTATACCCCAATGTTCATTACCACAAAATATACAGATTAAATTGAAATTGAGTAGTGTCACTATTACTGTTCACAAAATGAAAAAAAATCTGAATTTTCATTTTCATACTCCAACTTAAGTTTGCTTCAAGCAAAACTCAGTTTCTTTTACATTGAAATTTTGTTTACATTTTTTTTATCAATTCTCCAATCTTTTTATAGTCATATGTTTTGTAATGCTATATAATTTTTCTATCAACAGTTTAGAAAGAAGAACATGAAGTTTGCTCGCAGTGGTATCCATGCGTGGGGACTGTTCGCATTAGAACCTATAGCAGCAGATGAGATGGTCATTGAGTATGTAGGTGCTAGTATTCGTCAGTCCGTCGCTGACCTGCGGGAGAAGAAATACGAGAAATCAGGAATCGGCAGTAGTTATCTCTTCCGAGTAGATAGTGATACAATTATTGATGCAACGAAGTGTGGAAATCTGGCCAGGTTTATAAATCATAGTTGTAATGTAAGTGTTTTACTATCATTTATCCTACCTTACTAATATATATATGCAAAAATGTGCTCAAGAGCTATCAGAAAAAATAAAATGCCAAATCTGGTGCTTGAAGAAAACTAATAAAACAGACTAATTAGAATGCAGTTGTCTGTACAGGCAAGCTATTAAGGCAAAGTATATTTTCAGTACCTAGCACCAATAGCCCAAAAAATTTGGTAGTATAAAATTCCATAAAAACCATAACTGGTATATTTGATTCTTCAAAGTAAGTGATTCTGCTTTGTGTGCAACATCATTGTCCCAAGAGGATGATGGATCAAGTATGTAGTTTGATAATAAATCAAAATCTAAACAATTTGAAGATCTCTTACAAAATTAATAAATGGACATTTGATGCACCCTCATGGCTTTGTAGGATTGACACTTTTCTTACTGTAGGTTGATGTTTTTTTTTGTTGTTGTTTTTTTTTTTGGGGAGGTGGTCATTTTTGCTTTCTCAACCAATGGTGAGTGCCTGTATTGATGTAGCCATGTGTGCTAAAAGTGACAACACAATCAATCTGTATTATTTAATATTCTAACATGACGTCCTTCAAACGCTTTGAGTACACACCCGTGGTAAAATTTGAATATATTGCATGGGCTGTTCCGATCGTATTCCCACGTCATATGCTTTTTTATGAATGAGTTTCGCGACGTCATAAAACGATGACGTTAGAATATGAGCATTTTACCGGAAAAAACACGCTTTTAAATCCGAAAATCAACACAACATGGAAACGTAAACAAATGATGGTAAAATGTGTTATAAGCCACATTTGTTGAAACATTTAAGACATATAAGTAAATTATCATTTAGATTAATTAAAAACTATCTATATACGTTATTTTAAATAGTTTAAGCATGTCACTAATTCAGTTTGCTCCGTTCTTTTACGCCAATTTAATAGTGCGTTTATTTTTGGGAATGGAAAATATTTGCCTCCACCTAGAGCGCTTCGATCCAAAAGAACTGCCGTATTTGACCTTTTAGAATCGAAATAATTCATGGGGGCTTGAATATATCTAGATTTTACCACGGGTATTCAAGCCCCCATGAATTATTTCTTAAATATTGTGTTGTGTATTTGTATATTTTCTCTAATAAAGTCAATAAACATAAATTATAATTATTATTTATTTTCTCTTTTTCAGCCAAACTGTTATGCCAAAATTATTAATGTAGATAACCAGAAGAAAATTGTGATATATTCCAAACGTGAGATTGACGTTAATGAAGAAATAACCTACGATTATAAATTTCCGTTGGAGGATGAAAAAATTCCATGTCTTTGTGGGGATGCAGCTTGTCGAGGAACACTCAATTAGTTATATTATTTATTTTTTATAAGTCTGCTGTTTTGTTAGTAGGAAAATTAGTTATTTATCTTCAGTTGTGACTTATTGATCTAACGTTTTATTTATCAGAAAAGAAAAATTCAACTAAAAAATGTATTTATTGGAGAAATCCGTACAGATTATGAAACTTAAGTGCTCATTTTATTAACTGAATCTTTTTGTGTTTCACTGCTTCGAAATAAATATGAAACAGGTTCAAGAAGAGGGTAAAAGATGAAATTGAAGTTTTTAGTAATAATTTTAATTTAATAAATCCAAAGCATTTGGATATATATGCTGTTTGCTAAGGATCAAAATGTTACTTTACGGAAATTCATATTGGTATTACAGTCAAACAATTACCAAAATATAAAATTAGATAGTTGTATTGGTATATTTCTGATAATTGTTTTTTAGTCTGCTGATTGAACTTTTTTTAAAAGGATTCTGAAAAAATAATAAAGGGGAACCAAGCATTCTGAAAATTTAGACATGTTTTGATTTTACTTCAAGAATTTCAAATCCTACTTGCTGTTATTTTTTTTATTTTTTTTGTCATTTTTGATTATGAAAACAAGATCTTATCCATCCAAAAGGCAATGCATTTTTGTACTAGGAACAGTATAACAGACATTAGTTGTTTTGCATGTTAATCAATTTTTAATACTATTAGGTCAAAATAAGGATTTTTTTCATTATTATTATCATTATATTGTAGTACATTTTTAAATTTCCTATGTGCAATATATTGTTATAAATTACATTCATGGTAGAAAAGGTTAGTTTGAAATAATAGGATCATATCATACATCAGAGCTTTACAATATTTACTAAAATATATACACAAAAACTGGTTTGAAATTAAATAAGATTCAGTTTTCTAGACTTTCGAAATGGGACTGAAATTCTAGAAGTGAACCAACCCCTGGAGTGGTGATTGTGCTGTAGGATAAAAACGACTAGATACCGCTTAAAAAATATATTTATTTTTTTTTAAAATAAAAAAAAATTTAAGTCTGAGCTTCAATTTCTATTCTTAAACTTTCAACATATCTGAACATATTTTCAGTTGACTAATCAGAAAAAAAGTACTAAAGTATAATGCATGAATGGTGCTCATCATAATTTCACAAGAACATATATATATATTTATTTTATATTGATTTCCTCAGAATATTGTTATGAGTTTTTCTGTGCAATGTATTCTTGTAATGATAAACCAATGTCAAAAACCATGCAACAGATAAATTCAGAATTTAATGCGACGTTTTTATTATTGCAAAAAATGCTATAGAATTATAACCACAATAATTTAAACTTGCATTTTGAAATTTTTTATATGAATTAAACAGGATTTTTCTCAATATCACAAAAATTAAATCGCATTTTAATCTAAAATGACAAAATCGCAATATCAAATGCATGCAATTCTGAATTTACGGTCAATAGATTAATACTTAAAAGACGTAGTGTTTCATAAAATTTTCTAGTAAAAGACTTTACCTTGGCAACACATTCACATCCACAAATTTGTTGATATTATTTATGTATTCCTCTAAATTTTAAACTTTTCATTTGTTACCTCTTTTACAAATACAGAAGACAGAAAAGGAAAGTGTTCTCTCCATTATGATTATTTTTTGAAAAAGTGTTGGTTTTTGTTTTGTATGCTGAAAAAGGGTTTTTTATTTTATTTTTGTATGTTTGTATGCAAAGGAATATGTATGGAATATTAAAAAATTCTCTGTCCTGATTGTCACAATTTTGACATATATAACTAATCTTCATTTTTTAGAGCAGTGTATTAAAATGTTTCCTAAATGATCTTGTATTTTTTTTATTACATAAAATCATGAAGTCGTACCTGTTTTAAGGTAAAATAGTTATATAGACAAAATGGTTTCTTTTATTTTTATACTCTGCTCATTTTTTATGTTTAATCATGCTATGTCCAAATCAAAAATAAAAAAAGTACTAATTTGTTAATAAATAAAACTGACCTTTGCAAGAGAAATATTATATTTTTCCAAATTGGAAATTTTTTTAATGACCTGTGGGTCTGATTTTATTGGACATCTATAACTCACTAAGGTAATATGGTTATTTTCAATCAAGAGGGTTATTAATAGAATGTATATTTCTATTCCTATGGGTATAGTTATGAAATAAAGTTCAACGATTGCTAAATTACTTCCTGATGTGAAACCTGCATGTTCAATATAAATCATGTATGAAATTTTTATCTGGTAATGTATTTGAAATTTTGTTATGTTCTTGATAAATGTGTAGTCTGTCGAAGAAAAGAAAAAAAACATGATTTTATCTATTATTTCAGGTCACAAAGAAGTAAGTTAGAAACATGAAAATGAAAAGAACTCTTAAAATTATAAGTGGGCTATTCTAATGAAATAGAAATTGAGGGAAGGTTGGGTTATTGGTATTTTCTAAGGAATTTTACAATTTTCATTTCTATAAGTCATTTTAGGCTATCCCTTTTAATTGAATCTGAGATGGTAGGAAGGATAATTTATTTTGGATGTACGTTAATAATTTAATGCAGGCAAATTATGGGGGAAATAAATTGTAGGGGGAGTGGTGTTGAAAGTCTCTTCCTACCGTCCTTCGTCCATTATAATGGAATAGTCCTTATGAGCAATTACAGACCTTTACATTTCATTTATCTTTAGTTTGGAGTAATACAAAACAGCTTTGTTAATGTTCAAGTTTTGAAAGTTTTTATGAAAAGTTACATTGTTGATATTTGTATATTATGTAAACATTGTTTATGTCTCGCTGTGTATAATATACATATCATATCATTTTGTATATAGTGTTCATAGGGGGTATGTTTAGTACACTATAAGTGTGTTTTATAAGTGTACTAGTGTTATGTGTACAGTGTACAGTTTTGTATATATTAGTGTACAGTTAAATGTATTAGTGCTACAACTATAAGTGTTGCTTATTGAATTGGTAAATATTCATGTCCTTTGTACAAACAAAAATGAAATTTATCAATAAAAAAATTGAAGAATTATTTATAGATATTTTTTTGAACGTAACCTAAACCATTCAGCTTTAGTTGCTTCTTGGTAGCAGAATTTCAGGGATTATATACTTGCCATGTTAATCTTCCAGATTTGAGATCGCCAAGCAGAGAGGAAGAAATAGAAAGGGATCACGTAAAAACGGTTAAATTCTATATTTTGCATTTTTTTTAAATTTTTATAAAATGTTAACCATCTCTAATGAAGAAATATATTTAATCAGAATTGATGCAATGATAGAATCTTTATATACAGATGCAAAGATGTGGTATGATGCCAATGAGACTACTCTCCACAAGAAATCAAAATGAAGTAGAATTCAACAATTATAGGTCACCATTTGAAAACAATCTGCCAAGCCCATACTACATCGTTTGCTATAAAGGGTTTTGAAATGACAGATTTAAAACAATTAATATCGAAAAAATTTAACAGCCACATTTGTAAAAACAAATATGATAAACAGAAACAAATGGCAACCACTAAGCTAGAGGCTCCTGAATTAGGACTAGCACTTACAGAATGTGGGTGTGTCTGAACATGTTTGCTAATATGAGACTCATTACAAACAAAGCACCAAAATTTTCTTTTTTTCAAAAGTTACAAAATTTCAGACAGTTTAATACATAAGACTCATCAGTGACGCAGATCAAAATCGTTTTATAGACAAAGTTGAAGAGCATTGAGGCCCAAACTTCCAATTAGTGGTGCGAAATACCGCTCAGGTAATCTATTCCTGGGATTAGAAAATCCTTTGTTAAAACCTTATCTAGATCATTGGAAAAATCACAGCTATAAGACTTAGTTATCAATCAGAACACTTCAACATTTAAAGGACGTAAGATATCATTAACTGTCAGATAATACCAAAATATAGATATCAACAGATTTTAGGACCGTGATTGATTTATACATAACAATCACATTTTGTTTGGTGTTAATTTACAGTTCATAAAATCAATATAGGTACTGATAAACACAATATACAATGACCTTATTACAATATTTAATTGGTAATCTTTTAGAATAAGTTTACCCGTATCATATCTGAATTAAAAGGCTTGATAAAAAGAATGTGCTATCCTGCAATTAACTTTTTAGGTACAGCCAAACTTCCAAACAATATTTTAGTATTTGCCGAAAAATTCACTAAAGGTTTTAGGTAATATCTGTTAATGAAATTCTTTACCTAATGATTAAAAAGTAGCCTACTATTAGTTCATTGTTTAGCATGAAGAAAATATCTGTTTCTATCAAAGGTCTGTGGTTATCTCCGTCTATAAAAACTGACGCCATGAAATAGCCAAAAAGTAGCGTTAACATACCATCAATTAATTTAGATACTTGTTTATCTGCAAGTTTATGTTATATAGCTATAGACACACAGTTAGCTCCAGTATTTAAGAAGGGGGACGTCCACGCAGCTGAAAATTACAGACCAGTTTCACTGACCTGTGTTTTATGTAAGCTTTTGGAACATATCATCTGTAAACACATCCTTAAACATCTGGAAAAGCACAAAATACTGACAAATCATGGATTCAGATCAGGTTACTCTTGTACAACACAGCTCTTAGTCACAACAGAAGACCTACTAAAGAGCTTCGACAGTGGCATTCAACTCGACATGGCTATACTCGACTTTTCAAAGGCTTTTGATACTGTGCCACATAACAAACTTCTGGCAAAACTAAACAGCTTCAGAATAGATGGAAATCTGAACAAATGGTTAGCAGCATTTCTGCAAAAACGATCAATTCGGGTTGTCGTAGAAGGTGAGCACTCAGAATATGCCCACGTAGAATCTGGCGTACCACAAGGCACAGTACTTGGACCGCTGCTTTTCCTATGCCACATCAACGACCTCCCGGAAAGCGTAAAATTTCAAGTTCGTTTATTTGCAGATGACTGCCTACTCTATCGAGAGATTAAAAACACAAAAGACCACCAAACTCTCCAAGAAGATCTAAAAGCTCTGGAAGTATGGGCACTAAATTGGGGAATGAAATTCAACGCAAAAAAATGCTATATAATGAGCTTCAAACAAAAATCGACACACTTCTACCAACTAGACAACCACATACTAGAACAGGTACAAACAAATCCTTACCTAGGTCTTAACATATCTGATGACCTAAAATGGACCAGCCACATAGGGAAAACAACAAGCAAGGCAAGCTGTACACTAGGGTTCCTGAGAAGAAACTTACGCCAGTGCCCCCAAGAGTGCAAAAAACTTGCCTACTTAGCCATGGTAAGATCCGGACTAGAATACGGTGCTGTCATCTGGGACCCATTCACCATCAGGGAAATAGAAAAATAGAAAGTATACAGAAAAGAGGAGCACGTTTCATTCTGCACGACTATAAATCCAGAGACACCGGATGCGTCACAAATATGCTTTCTAAGCTAAAACTACCACCTCTCCAAGAGCGAAGGAAACATCAGAAGCTGACTATGTTCTACAAAGTGGTTGAGGGATTGGTGCTGGCTATTGATCCAACAGATTATCTACAAAAGACAAGAATTAAACGCCAAGTCAAAGCAAAAAATATTAGCGACTTCCAATATACAAACATAGTGGAAAGACAGAAACCAGATCGTATAAATTAATAGACTGCAAAACAGACATTCGAAAGAACTCTTTTTTTCCCAAAAACAATAGTTGAGTGGAACCATCTGAACGAGGTACATGTATCTGCATGTCAAAAGACAGTTGAGGGTTTCACGACTGCCCTCCAACGGTTGGACTAACCAACCCGCTCTCCTTCCAGTGCGCATATATCCGCGATCGGATCCTGCACTGTGTAACATACAGATACAGATACAGTTAGGAAAAATCCAATACTTCTATTTTTTAAATGATATGAGCAAATAAGCCCTAATACGGATAAATCAGCATGTGCAATACTAAAAACGTTCCACTGTCGATATTAATCAAGATTTAATATTGCTCTTCGAACAGGGCCAATACAGAAAAAAAGCGGGAAAAAAAAGCCGTATTAGCCCTAGGGCTAATACAGGACGTTCACTTCCGGTTTTCAATTTTCTTACGCCATTACTTAGTTTAAACAATATTTATTCAGATAAATCAACATTAAACATATTATACAATGAAATAATATTAGGGATTCAGAAACAAGCAATTTGCTTTTACAAATCTGTCTCCCTTTTCGCCATTACTTAACTTTGGAAGTATCGTTATGCATAAAAACATTTGTATAATATTTTTTAAATTAAAGTCATAAAATAAACAGGTTAAATGATGTGCAATGTTTTGTAACGTCTGAAAGTTTTGAAACGGAAAAAAACAGGGCCAATACAGAAAACAGCGGGAAAAAAGCTGTATTGGCCCATGGGCTAATACGGGACGTTCACTTCCGGTTTTTAATTCTCCTATGATCATTTAATAAAAGTGTTATGAACTGGCTGTTTCTGTATTGGCACTGGTATAGGGTCTCGAGGCCAATACAGCAAACCTTGAATCTATATCAGTGCCAATACAGAAACAACCAGTTAATAACACTACAGTAATACGCTAAATCAAACCACCAAATAAATATTTAACTCGTGCTATCCTAATTTAATGAAACCAGTTGGTGTGAAAGGGCTATTTTAGTTTTCTGGAGTGAAGAAAAATCACTTTCTAAATGATCTTTTAGAAAAAATAGCACTCAAGGCATTGTTAATGTTATGTTTATTGAAACATGTTGTTCCGCAATCGTCCTTTACTTCTATATTGATAAGTTTGTCTTATAAATCCTAAGTACTAGTATCTGTCTGGTAGGTCCACTAAAGTCAATATTTTCTTCATAATTCCGTGAAATTAAAAATAGTAATAATAGTAGTGTTGTCAACAGTTAACCGTTAGAACAACCGAATACCGAATACCAAAAATGCTAACTGGTTAACTGGACTTTTTTTCAATTCTATTTGATTTGATATGAATTTGTATTAAAATCATTAAATAGTTCTTTCTTTAAAAATTGTCGTCGTGGTGATTAATTTGACGGATCAAAGGTCCAGTATATTAATTGCTATTGTTAATCCAAAACTATAAAATGAATCAGAAGTGGTCTTTCAGCTCAAGTCAAAATCTTAAGGAAACATCATTAGTTACATTTTGTTTTAACAGTAATTTTTAATCAGTAACACGATTAAATTTTACAATTTACTTCATTATTTCATTTTTGATCTTATTTTGTGTAGACCTACATCTGAACATGCAATCTCCATTGTGCAAGTCTTTGTCATACTTTAAACTAAATTATAACTCAAGCACTGTAAAAAGCAAACCAACGTAAATGTAATCAATGTATACTTGATGGTACGAATATCAGGATTAATCAATTTAAATTGAAACACCTCACATTATTTTCGGAAACAACAAGACACAATGAAAGAATCATAGGTTTCAGACATATTCAATTCTACGAGATCATGACATGTTTTTTTTTCATGCTGAAGTAAGTACAAACGCCATAGTTGGTATCGTGTATTTGATTATTAAAAGTCAAACTTCGCTAGGAATATTCACAGACAAGCCTTATAATACTAAAGGACAAACTTCAATTCATCGTATTATAAAAACGAAAATATATGATTTATATGGAAGGAAGCCACATTGCGATCATATCACATCTTCTTATACTGATGTGTAGGGTACTATTGATAAGGCTTTCAAACATCAACTTAAACTACCGGGTAATCGGTTAATCGGTCGAACGATTATACGAGTAACCTATTAGGCAACAGTGTACGATTTGACAACACTTAATAATAGTAAACATATCTGACAAATAAAAAATGAACAAGTTGGGACGCATCAGAACAACCATTATGTTATTATGAGATCATACGTGTGTGCTCTTGTGAAGAACATGTTAAATTTGACTAAGTTTTTGCTAAATATCATCCAAGTGAAAGGTTTAGCTAGCTATAAAAGCAGGTTTCATCAACAATTTTCTTCATAATAAAATGCCTGTACCAAGTCAGGAATATGCGCTTGTTTACCATTCGTTTGATGTGATTGAGGTATTGATTTTACCATTTGTTTCGGGTTTTTCCGTTTTGAATTCTCTTCTGCGTTCGGAAGTTTTGTGATTTTACTTTTTTCAATAGTATTTGCTTCAAATAACATTGTTCAAAAGCAGGGACCACCATGATATGTTGTTAGGATATGTGTCTGATCCATTGACATCTTTGTATAACATTATTTTTGACCAAAGGATGTTGCCAATGTTTTCAAAGGGAATATTTCAAAATGCATCAAAACTGTCATTCTGGCTCAAATCCTATATCATATCATACCTTTCAAGCTGTTTGGCCTTTCTTAGTCTTGTGATTTTTAATTTGAGTTTCTTGTGTATCATTCGGAGTTCAGTATGAAGTCCATTATTACTGAACTAGTATACATATTTGTTAAGGGGCCAGCTGAAGAACGCCTCCGGGTGCGGGAGTTTCTCGCTACATTGAAGACTCATTGGTGGCCTCCGGCTGTTGTCTGTTCTATGGTCGGGTTGTTGTCGCTTTGACACATTCCCCATTTCCTTTCTCAATTTTATTTAAAGTTAAAAACTAACTTCATTCAAAAATGGGATTTAGTTTTCTGAATTCGAATGTTTAAGATCACAATTGTAGATTTTTGTAAATGAAACCCGTATTACAGAGTGCAATTTTGAAGTCGATGTGACCCTAATCCCTTGTTCGCTGAAATGAGAAAATATGTAGTATGACTGCTAATGAGTCATATTAAGATAGTCAACCCCGCACGACAAATTTAATCAGGAAAACTGACGGCCTGATTAAGGCTTAAACAATATATGACAAATATACATGGCAGACACCAAAAACACATATTACTGAATGCCCTGACTTTGTACAGCCATGCAACTCATATGACATGTCAGTTAAAGAGGCATGTAAGCGACCTAATTGAAACATCATGTAAGAAAAGGATTGACTCAAACATTCACATGAAACAAGCAAAAGACTTTTAGTAAATTTTCAGATTTATCACAGTTACTGAAAGCTAATTTAAAGACCGTTGCATCGAATAATTCATTTTTTCCAGACTAAAATATTATTGATTACATATCCAATTACCTTGACAGATGCCCTAAACAGTCTGATAAATGTTCGTGCTGTAGTCGAAGTTTCTTTCTTCGTAGTATATTAAGATATTCATAGGAAATAACAAAAACGAATTCCTAAACGAAGTTCCCAAATTAGACAATGTCTGACTATTCAAAATACATTGTGAAGGATTAAATTTGAAGTTTTTTGGAACAATGATTTATTGTCAGTTAGAATACGCGTTAAGATGACTAATACACTATTATAATTTTGCTTGTGGGGAATATATTGAAAATGAATCACCATTTATTCCAGCTTACAATTGACTATTTCAAAAAATCATAGTTAAATTTACCAGACCTCTAAAATGGAAATATTTGTATTGTATTTTTTTTTGTTTTTAAACTAACTAAACATCCAACTCAATTGGGTTTGTAGGCACAATTTCGCAATGTTTTATACAATGTAATCTAAATAGCAATTCATATTCATCTGTTTGCGGTAATTTGATAGTTATCTATTTTAAAAATGACTTTTAAACGAACGTGACCGTAAGGGCAGGTTGGAGGACAAAGTTCGTGCCCATCGTATACTTTTTCAAAGATCTCCTCTGAAACTTCTGACAAAATTTCAATCAAACATCAGATGAATGATCCGTATGATATCTTACAATTTTTTGGGTTTCTTTTAGGTCAGTTGATAAACATTTGTTTGCATTTTTGTCGCTTTTCAATGCTCCAAAAATTATTCGTCATTCATTGGATATTACAAATGTTATCATATGAGGGCCAAAGATAACTCTTTTGTCTTGTGTAGACAAAATACTCTTCTGGTGTACTTGTATTTGTTTTTAGATTACACCTCACAAGAAGTTGCACAGACGGACAAGCATACACAAAATTGATATGGTCTCTTTGAAAATGTTGCATAAAAATATCCTCTCATTTTATTTTACACTGCATCGCTTATCGTATGAATATAACCTAATATGATGCAAAAATGCAAATATACAGATTATGTGATAAATAAGAAAATATAAAATGATAAAAGCAAAACAAGAAGAATCCACTTCACAAAATATATTGCTAAAGTAAACACTGCTTATAACAATTCATGTAATTGTATTTGTTTCTAACTGGATACTGACAAACTAAAAAGACATGTAGATAAACGCCTTTTGGTGACATTCAAAGACTAATTAAGAGAAATTGCATAAGTTGATGCAGTCTTGAGGATGCATCTATTTGGAGTATCAAAATGCTGACATGATGATTTACCAAATACAGACTTCAAATATTTACTTAACTGTAGAAGTCTTTTAATCAATAATTGATGAGGCTGTACAAACGAAATTGCTATTGACAGTTGATGGATTGGATTGCATAAAGTATACAATCAGCGCTTTATAAATTTCATACGTTCAAAGCGCTTTTCTTTATCAAATTCCCTTTGGACCGATATTTGAAAGCTAATAATGTTTAAGAACCAAATTAGTTGAAGAGCTATATGAACATAAAGGACCTAACCATAATAGCTAACTCTATCGGAAGAAAACTTTCCATGATGTTTTTGAAACCTTTTCTTACATTCAGAACAATATTATCAAAACAAAAATTCATCTTGAACAAGTGGTACGAGGTCGTTGACATGCAGATTTTAAATATAAACTATGGCATGATTGAACGCCAATCACGTGATGGGAAAAATATGAATAACCATCACTTAAAGACAAAGTATCTTTAGTGAACGTTCAACATTGTTAAATCTAAATTGTTTGTTTGAAATATATTTGTCGTTTCATATATTTCTAAAGTCAGAACTGTAGAATTTGGTAAACTGTTCTGGTACGAGAAACTACCCACAAATGTGCAAGTTGAAGTTGATGCTTGTCATGGCATTAACTACTTTAACGCCAAATATACCAAAATGTAAAATAACAAAAATATCGAACTCCAATGACAATTCAAAACAGAAAGTCCATCATCAAATGGCAAAACCAAAAAGCTCAAAACACATCAACGAAAGTGCAAAATGTTGTTTGATAGACTCATAAGGATAACAACAGATATCAAATTGTGTTTAAGAATCACACTAAATTAATCTGGTTACCCCTAGTCACCATACACAGATACATAAATATCAAATATTCAGTTCCATCTAGTCACCTTACGATTTATGAGTTTGACTGTCCCTCTGGTATCTTTCGTCTCTCTTTTACCTTGATATCGACTTAGCTAACACACAATATTGACTCCATGTCACCTAATAAAGATGCACACTGACTTTGGTTACAACCTCTGGTCACCACACACATACTAGTTTAATGAATTTTGTTATCTATGGTCACCTTACATAGATATATTTATTGAGGATAACATTGGTCAGTCACCGAACACATTTCACTGACTATGGTTAGCTTTGGTTATCTTAATGACGCAGATGTTGACGTTGATTAACCTTAGGCACCTTACATGGCTATCAACTTGGGTGAACTATGGTCAACATACACATGCAAATATTTACTTTAGTTACATCTGGTCACCTTACACATATATTCATTTTGGATTGATTGATTGATTGGTTGCTTTACCTCTTATATTCACTTTAATAACATTTGGTCGTTGTTCACAGATATTATTGTTTGGGATCTCTGGTCATCTACAGAGATGATTTATTGGTTACCCCTGATCACCATATACATTTATCTATGTTGGTAACCACTGGTCAACTTACAAAAATGTACTGGGGCTACCATTGCTCACCGTACCCATATATTATATTAACCTTGGATATCTGTGGTTACTATGTATCTGCATATATTGACTAAGATTACTTCTTATCACTATACACATCTATCTTAATTTCTGAATCCCTGATCACTTACTAATACAGTAATCATATATACACATGGAAAAAAGTATTGCAACAACAAAATTGAATTTCAAATAAAAACAACACTCTTTATTTTTTTGAGTATAATTTGTTGAAATAGAACTAGTTAAACGTTATTTTTATATCACCTGAGTTTAATCAATAAATTTCGACTCGATAAGTTCTTACTGTACTCGTAAACAGCAAAACAGCTGTTTTTATCCTCATTGTTTTCAACACTTTAAATAACCAAGTTTATAAAATGTTGTGATTGACACCTTGTAATAGGTCATCAACAACTCATAACTGCAGCAAGATGGCAGATAATAAACATGAGAGAAGCAGATATGTCGCTGTGACAATCGCACGTATTGTTGGTCATCACTATTTCACTATAAGTTGTTTAAAGAATACAAATCAGGCAACAAACGATGTTAAAGACCCCAGGAGATCACGAAGACCCCCTATAACATCAGCTAGGGAAAATCAAGCATAATGAAGGTTGGTCAGAAGGAAACCCATTACAAACAATACAATCCTAAAAGGGAGTGATGACCATACATGAGCCTTTCAACAAGAACTGTTCGAGATCGGCTTATCGCTACTGGTTATCGCGCAATAAGACCATGTCGGGGACCTTTGCCTACCAACAGACACACAGTTGCCCGTATCCCATATAAGTTAGAGCTCGCCAACGTTGGAAATACGCATCGTGGAGGAAGATCCATTGTTCCAATGTAATTCTGTTTATCTTCCTTGTCCCGATCGTATCCCGAATTTGAACCATCTCGAGCATATATGGGACACTTTTGGGCGTAAAGTGCACGAAAGGACACCCATTTCAAAAACGTCGTGAAATAAATAATACCCTTCGTCAGGAATGGTTGCTGCTACCTTAGTAAAAAATTAGTCGACTTATGGCAGGTATCAGAAGACGTTTAGATGCGGTTTTTCATTTGAATGGAGGCTGCTCACAAAGTACTTATTATTTGGCCAGTAACGATCAACCATGATGTGAACAGTCATCTATAGATTAATTTTGAAATGTCTGACATTGTAAAGTTCGACTACAGTAAAAGTTGTAAAATGCATTTTTTTTGTACAAAAAACACTTCATTTTGTAATAAAAATTTTATTTCCATAACACTTTTTTTGTTTAACCTAACACATAGATTAACATTAGTTAACTCTGGTAATCCGCCACAGATATTTACTTTGGTTAACTGTGGTCACCATTAACACAAAGATATAGACTTTTTTTACCACCAATGGTCACATCACACATATATAGAAAATGGTTTTATAGGGTCACCAAACACAGATGTTTAATTCCAATGGTTACTCCTACATGTCGTAGAAGTGAGAGGTTTGGCGCTATAAAACCAGGTTAAATCCACCATTTTCTACATTTGAAAATGCCAGTACCAAGTCAGGAATATGAAATTTGTTGTCTATTGGTTTGATGTGTTTTTTCATTTGATTTTCCATGTGATTAGGAACTTTCAGATTGAATTTTCCTCGGAGTTAGGGTTAGTATTTTTGTGATTTCACTTTTTTTCTAGTCACATGAGCGCGAGTCACCTAACTTTTATCATTTCTGGTAAACTTACAAAGATATTTACTGAAGTTAGTACTGCCCTGGCAATACTTAATATGTCAACGTTGGTCAGCTTACACATTCGTATATCAACTTTGGGGTCCTGTGGTTCCCTTACACCTATATATGCAATTGGCAACCCTTATTTTATACGACAAAAACGCATTACAGCAGTACGAACCGGCATATGTATGTCTTTCTTTGTTGTGATGTTACACTATTGTTTCAGATGAAGGTACATATTAGTATCTATTTAGACGTTTAAATCACCTGTTGTGTGCACCTGTCCTAAGTCAGAAATCTAATGTTCAGTAGTTGTCATTCATTTAACATGTTTAAGTGTCCCTTCCCCTTTATTATATAGATTATACCGTTGGTTTTCCCATTTCAATGGTTTAACACATGTCATTTTGGAACCCTTTATAGCTTACTGTCCGGTGTGAGCCAATGACTCGTTTTAAAGACCGTACTTTAACCTATTAGGGTTGACTTTTACAAATTGAGACTTCGATATAGAGTTGTCTCTCTGGCACTCATACCACATATTCTATAACTACATAGTAAATATCGTCTGTTTACAGCAGGAATACTTAAGAGCATTTGTTTTCTATAGGATTGTTGTTTCAAAGGAAGGTGATGACGGAATAGCACTTATTGAAATCATCATTTGGAAATGTAATGATTTGTTGTTCATTACGACATTCGTATTTCTTCCTTTTCTTTGTACTGTATTATCGTGACAAAAGACTGATTAAACAAAAGCTAACTGTTTCAGTTTAAACGTTCTTGTATACCTAAAAAAAAATACATCATCTTTAAGGATATTAATCTCGGAAAATTACATTCTTATATTTGTTTTAATTGATTTGATTTCACTCCTTTGGTTGAAAAAACGTGACAAAATGTCACGATAAATAACAGTTATACTAATACATTTTCAACACGTTTTTCTACGGTTTTTTCTTTTTCATTATGTCAAGGAAAATGATGGAAGGTCGATCTGGTCTTCATTGATTCTGATTTGATTTGATAATTATTTTATTCGCCAACCGTGTTCAGCATGCTAATATATGTGCGATCTTTTCAAAGACAATTTGTAACACTCTTCACAATTTAAACTTATTATTCTGTAGATAAATGGTCCGTTTAAAGTACTGACCTTTCGAGATCATCCTCTATTTTTGTAAAGATTTTCTTAAAAATTCTGTTCAAACTAGATTTGTTTTAAATAATTATATAAATTTATAAAAGTACAATTTGAGATAGAATTGTCAAAAATTCACGTCAGAATGGAACTACTGCTGATGTTATCTTTGAGACTAATAGTCCACCAACAGCAGTGTCGATCCAGTGCTGTAAAAAATTAAAACCACAACACTTTACAACTTTCATATCCCACATGATATTTTCTAGATTGACCTTAATCCGGAACGATCAAAGGCGAATATTCAAAACCAAAGGATGGAAAAGAAACGAACATTTGAAAATTATATGCTCAACAAGGACATAAAAATAAAAGCCAAATCCATCGAAGATCAACTTTGTACGAATATGTTGAACCCTTAGTTTCGTAATAATTAATGAATCTATAAACTGACAATATAAGACAGGTTAATTATAAATCATTTCAGTAACGAAGTATTGACCAATAAACTGATTAAACTTCCCTTGAGGAATGAAAGTTTACCAACAGGGGTATCGATCCAGTGTAAAAATAATTTCAGCTTTCCAATGCTTAGCTTAGAAGACTGCAAATGAGTGAGTTCCAAATGTTAAAATAGAAATCAACTTTTCGAAATTTTTCAGACTCTCTCACCATTTGATTGACCGTTATGTTTCATCTATATATCTAATGATGGCGAACTTGTTCAAATTGTTGAAATCATGATCCAGTCATCTTTAATTGAATGTGACATATCGATTAAGAATCACTAGGTTTGTACTAACGGGTTGTGATAATCTAGAAGTTCTAAAACACCTATGTAATTTAATAATCAGTCTCTGGACTGAGAGGGATAAACTGATAAAAAATGTAAATAATGCCAATTCGCTGACCCAGTGAATCATTCATAGATCAAATTTAAATTTTATGGCACTAATGGTATCCATAAACAGCTCAATAACATTTTTACATGTTCAATATATGCATATATATATATAAATATCTGTGGTTTTAATTTTACTTTTGGGCTCATTTTCTTTATTCTATATTTTGTCATTTGCATATCATTAAGAATTAATTACAATCATTGAAACAAATTGCTTGTAATTATACTGCTCTTTTAGGGCGTCCTTGATTGACAATGAAAATATTGTATTGTATTGTATTGTACTAACACGAGACAAAAAGAGTACCACATCTGAAGCGGGATTTTTTCCCTTCCAAAGCACCTGAGAACATATTGCTATTTTTTTTTTATAGTTTTTTTAAGTTTTGTATACGGTTGTTTGTCATTTTCATCTTGTTTTGTTGTTTTTTCATGGCATTGCCAATTTGGTTTCGTCTAATGCGATTTAATATCACTTAGTGCTCTTTCGCCTCCCTTTTTTGTCTCGATCAACCTTATTGCAAAATTCTAGATGCAAGTTATTTTTTTTGGTTGAGAAATTTTGCATAAAGGTAATAGACGCATACTGAAAAAAAGGCCCATGACCCACATTCAATAATTAAACTTCCCTTCCTAGCACTTACAATATTTAGAATCACTGCGTTCTTGTCCTACTGACACAAGAGATAGAAACATCCTTAGTTTAAAAATTAAAAATTTTAGCAGCAGTAGTTTATCGGTGTTTAAAAAATCTTTTAATCAAAATCTGTCTACTAAGCAAATTATTGTTATTCGAACTTTCTCTACACAATGTAATCAACATACTGTCGTGTTGGTGACTATCAGATATTACATAACTCGTATTCAAACTGCAGCTCAAAGAAAGACATTTATTTCACATTGTGTTTTCCCATTCTACTTTAAGTTTGTATTTACATCAATTTAATATTGTAGAAACTAATTTGAAATACTAAACCTAAATTATAAACGATTTACGTAATACTCTAGAATTTTATTTATTGATGATTCAGATTCCCTATATATGTCGGTCGGTCGGTCGGTCGTGATTTGATTTTATTTGTAATTCTGTTCAAATAAAGTAAGATGATTTATTTTTTAAAATTAAATGTAAAGCAGTTGCATGCTACAAAAATGGTATGCAATAGATATAGGAAGATGTGATAGAAGTGCCAGTGAGACAACTCTCCATCAAGGTCAAAATCTATAAAAGTAAACCATTATATAGTGCAATATGCAATACGCACTCTGAGTTAGATATTACAATTTCTAGTTAAGCTTTATACCGCATTTATTAATAAGATAATTTTAATAATCAATTTTTGATAATTTAAAGTTGACTTTTCGTTGACAACACAACGATATATTGTGAACCATCAAACCAATGATGAGGAACATTCCGTTTTAAATTTCCCTCTGCGTTTGGTATTTTTGTGATTTTACTTTTTTTGTAAACTAACAAACCAAAATGTGACTCAGAGTACGGGTAAATGATTTATATATTTTCCACAATTATTACTGCGTTTTAAGTCAAACTAATTTTTATCAAGTCTTGTTCATGCATATTGCTTCCTTGTCATTATAATACACTTGACATTTGTCCCTTGTAGCTTTACTTTCATTTGAAGCTTGCTTTTACCTCATTATAAAACAACTCATCAAAGATACCAGGATTGAAATTTTGTACGCCAGACATGGGTTTAAAAAAAACCCTCATCAGTGATGATCGAATCAAAACAGTTAATAAGACCTCACATTTCGTAATGTTTTACCAAATACACTCTTAGTTAAATTCTTAAGTTTGACTAAATATCAAAAGATTTGTTAAAGGTTAATGTATAGCCATGATCATTTCAATGATAGTTTATGTTAACACATGGTTCATTCCGCTTATTGTTACTTTTTATAAATCTGGTAAGATAAGCTAAAATTATGTGTGCGAATAGGGATGGATGGAGGGATGGTTGTTTAACGTCCAGTGGCAAGTCAGATGCATATTCAGGACGAGAACATGATAATGATAAATGAATATTAACCCCGCTTTGTACTAGACCGACACGCTAAGCCGGATTTTTAACGTGCTAGCTCACAAGGTAACAGTTCGCAGGAAGACATGTCACCTTACCCGGACACATTATTCTGACTCCGGGCCGACCAGTCTTTGCTCTAACTCCTTTATGCCGCGTGCTTGGCGGAGAAGCAGCAAATACCAATTTTCAAGTCTTTGGTGTGACCCGGCCGAGGGTCGAACCCACGACCTACCGCACTCGAGGCGAGCACGCTAACCATTACACCACCGAGGCGGTCGCGAATAGGGAAAAAGCTTGTGCAAATAAAGGATTATACTATTCAAACATTGTTAAATCAACTTTTAATTGACAAGTGTTATTTTTTGAAAATGTACTTGGTTAATTTGATATGTGTATGAATGTTGTGTTTTTGATATAGATACACATAAATATGAAAGAAATGGAAAGACTTTTCCCACCGACTCATATAACGAATCATGTGCAGGGATTAGCTTCCTCATGTGTCAGTAGTTAATGAGTGTGAAGATATTTTGATGTGGGTGCCGAACAGCTTGCTTTGCCACCCTTCTAGAAAATGTGTAGTCCTAAGTCCCTGTGTTGTGTAATGGTCACATCACCATTTTGTCAAATAGTGTCTGTCAAGGGCTTGTAGTTGATGTTAGTATCAATCTAAAATATGGTTTTAAGGAAATAAACAACATATCTTCTACCTCAGTCGAAGTTCAAGTGGAAAGAGAGCACTAGATCACTGGTTTATTGTGCTTTTCTTTAGGTCCATGTGTGTATTGAAAAAAAAACAGTGGTTTGTGTTGATAATGGATATTCATAATATGCTGCATTTCGGATGGCGACTTCATAGTCAGTCCAGGAAAATAGTGGAATTCTGGATTTGTTTGTATTTGGTGACATACATTTTTGAGAAAATTTAGGAACCTTGTGCATACTAATTCGCTTTCGGCTGGGATTAAACTAAATTAACGTGGATACATTACACCGTCAACCATTGCGGAATGGGTAAAGATTAAAAAATATGCATGGACAGTAGTAAAATGTTGTTTTACCATAATAGTATATGATATATACTGCAGCTATCGTGTTATATTCTTTCACATTTTATAAATTAACTGTTAACAAAACTTTTGAATTTTTGATTTACTAAGGCTTTCTACCTAAGAATTATATGACCTTAGCTGTATTTGGCTAAACTTTATTTGAATTTTGTTCATCAGTGCTCTTCAACTTTGCCTTTTTTTTTGCTTTTTTCATGTTGTTTTTTTATTCGAGCGTCATTGATGAGTCTTTTGTAGACGAAACGCACGTCTGGCGTAAATACAAAATTTAATCCGGGTATCTATGATGAGTTTATTGAGTACTAAAGATAAACATACACTTCTAACTGTATTGTCGTCTGTTAACATGAACTGATCACCTCTGGTAGTACTTGTCTAAACTCTGATGGTTTCTTGTACCTTTTGTATGGTGAAATTGGCATGTTCATCTTGCGCTTACTGTATATGGATATCTTGCAAGATGGGAAAGTTTATTTTAATATTATCTATCATCAATTTATATGTT
The DNA here is from genome assembly GCF_036588685.1 of Mytilus trossulus. Classification (NCBI taxonomy): domain Eukaryota; kingdom Metazoa; phylum Mollusca; class Bivalvia; order Mytilida; family Mytilidae; genus Mytilus; species Mytilus trossulus. The sequence continues at coordinate 2,549,791 of NW_026963340.1, read as the reverse complement.
TGAATGACATATTTTTAGTTTTACAATTTCAATGAGTTTTAATCTTACATATATGTATCTGTGTGATGTTATACTATTGTTTCAAGATAAGTAAAATCACAAAAATACTGAACTCGGAAAGTCCATAATAACATGGCAAAATCAAATGACAAAACACACAAAAACGAATGGACAACAACTTTCATATTCCTCACTTGGTATAGGCATTTTCAAATGTAGATGATAGTGGATAAACCTGGTTTTATAGCGCTTTACCTCTCCCTTTGTACGACAGTCTCATCAAATTCCGTTATATTTACAATGAGAAAAGGGTGAAAGTTTGGTACCACTAAAACGTTTAATCCCGCTGAAACTGTTTGCACCTGCACTTAGTCAAGATTCTGATGTTCAGTTGTTGTCGTCTGTTATATGGTTCATAAGTGTTTATCGTTGCTCGTTTTTATATAGATTACACCATTGGTTTTTCCGTTTGGATGGTTGTACACTTGTAATTTTGGAACCCTTTATAGCTTGCTGTTCGGTGTGAGCCAAGGCTCTGTGTTGTAGGCCGTACCTGAAACGCGCGTCTGACGTACTAAATTATAATCCTGGTACCTTTGAGAACTATTTACACCACAGGATCGATTACACTGCTAGTGGACGTTTCGTCCCCGAGGGTATCACCAGCCCAGTAGTCAGCACTTCTGTGTTGACATGAATATCAATTATGTGATAATTTTTATAAATTTACTGTTTACTAAACTTTGTATTTTTCAAAAAACTAAGGATTTTCATATCCAAGGAATAGATTACCTTAGATGTATTTGGCACAACTTTTTGGAATTTGGGGTCCTCAATTCTCTTCAACTTCGTCCTTGTTTTGCTTTATAAATATTTTGATATGAGCGTCACTGACGAGTCTTATGTAGACGAAACGCGCATCTGGCGTACTAAATTATAATCCTGGTGCCTTTGATAACTATTTACACCACTGGATCGATTCCACTGCTGGTGGATGTTTCGTCCCCGAGGGTATCACCAGCCCAGTTGTAATCCTGGTACCTGGTAATAGTGATTTCAACAAAGTGGGAATAGGAAGAAGACACATAACACGTTGTTTCATTAAAATGATTTTTTATGTAAGTCTCCCTTTTAAGTTTCCCTTGAAGTAGGAAAATGTCGTAACAATATATCAAATTGTGCTCATTAGTAACAGGAAATTTCGCCATTTATATTTTTGAGCTTCGTAATAACCGGAATAAGACTGACTTGACCTTTTCTTATTATGTAATATTTTGGCATCTGGCTTAAATCATTGAGCTATTAATAAAATACGTCTCGTGCTACAAAGTAAGTAACGTCGTCGCAAATTGGAGCCCTCGAGGTTAATCAATCGTATTTAATGATATTTGACTTGTTTACACTCTAACACAAGATTTGTATAAATAGTGTCGCATTTTCATTTCGAAGACATCTCGCATCAGGACATAATCGTGTACGTTGTATCTAGGATATTTTCTTTCAAAATATTTTTTCGATAGACACGACTTTATAGGCTTCTTCGCTTCGTGTATCTTTACAAAACTGTTTTCTTTAAAGGAACATTAGCTGCGAGATATACAAAAAATATAATATACAATTGCAATCATTAATGAAATGAAAATATTGAAAAAATAATTCGCTTTTAGCAGCCATGATACACGGTTCAATTTTGTCAAAATAAGCTACAAAACATGGATTATCAATTATTCACCTGCAAATGAATAATTCGACCTCATTGAATCCGTATCCATGTGAACTTTAATTTAACCCATTTACTTGAGATGAATACCACGTGAGTTGTATGTTTAAAGTTATTAAAAAGAAAAGAGTGTCAACATCGAAAGTGAAACAAAGGTAAATCATTTGATTGACTGATTCGAACACAAAACATTCGTATAAGTTGAAAACGATGATAAATATAAAATTAAATAGACCTAGAAAAATCCAACAGTACGAGTTTGCTTAGGGTGGTACTCAACACCTTGACTAATATTAATTTAGCTCGTTTAATTTTCATAAAATTTTGACAAAATGTTTACTTTGACACTTCCACAAAAATATATTCAAAACATTTGAACCAACCACTTTATTAGAAAAATTTCATTCGTAATAAAGTAGTTTGACATACACTAATTTTGATCATTGGGAAGCTTAATACTTCCTTGACAAGACAACGTAATTAAAACGTTTAGCTGATTTTTACAGAGTTATCTCCCTGTATTGTTAGGTACCATCTTAATCTATTTATATTTATATGTATGCTATCATCGCTTATATAGTCATCATCAGATGACTTTAGAGGTCAACTCGGTGGCTATTTGATGGATTCTAGACTTAAATACACATGAAACGAAGCAACGTATTTTCGTGCTAGTTCCCTTTTCATTGTTTATTTTAGACTTTTAATACTTTGGATAAATGTTTTACATTGCTATCATCTAAATAAAAAAAAATGATAAAAATCGGTGAACATGAATTTGAAAGCTAGCGTCCCTTTAAAGTTGTCCGTATTCAATATTCTTTTTTTTTAATTGAACTTGAGAACAATGTAAATTATAATAATTATCTGTTACAATCGTTATTCCATCATAGAACGCATATTTATCTTCTGGATTTAATTGAATTTTTGAATTATGACTACATTGTGTTAATAATTCTTTTGACCGAGTTAAGCCGTTTTTAGTGATATTCTAAAGTGTGTCTTTCTATGTGATTATGTTATATTACTGCTGCAGGTACGGGTGTAGTCAGGAACATGTTATTCAGTGGGTGTCGTGTCTTGGTGTGGTTCATACGTGTTTCTCTTTCTCGTTTTTTATACGGATAATACCATTTGGTTTTTCTGTTTAAATGGTTTTAAATGGGCCAAAAATGCATTATTTCAATGAAACAGTTATTAAGCGCATTTGAATGTCTTCCTTGGAGGCTTTTACGAAAATGTTGATATTTGAATTAATCGACTGTGAGCATTGATTTGACGTCTATTTCGTATTTACCAAGACACACGCATCAATATTTGTTTTTCTTACATAACTTTGTACATTGTTTTTTTTTTATAAATTACTCCATCATTTCTCTCGTTTAAATTGTTTCGCCTTTTCCATGTTGAGCTGTTAAATACAACTACTAGTATAAGGTGTGAGATTTTTAAATCATTGTTATTCAACCGTATTTGGCACAACTTTTTGGAATTTGAATCCTTAATGCTCTTCAACTTTGTACTTGTTTGGCATTATAAATATTTCAATTTGTGCGTCACTGATGAGTCTTCTGCAGAGGAAAAGCGCGTCTGACGTTTTAAATGATAATCCTGGTACTTTGGATAACTATTTAAAGGTCGAACGCAGACTTATAATTGCAATCATTTACTTTTTTAAAATCTGGTGGGTAGCTTCACGACTTTTTCTGCTAAATTAGAAAAGATAACAAGCTTCATTAATAACGTCTTTTCGTAGTTAGTTGACAAACACAATAAGAGCAAGGATAAGACTATTTATTAAATCCCATTAAAGGGTCTATTTCCTAGCATAGTATTAATTATCTAGTGATAATATAAATCTATGAGTCAATTGTAAGGCGTCATTATCTTTCTGTTTAAATGGTTGGTTTTTTTTTAAATCGGCCGCCACACAGTTTTAATTGTATTATATATTTATAGTGAAGTGTCTTAGGATAATCTAATATTATCTATATATTATATTTCATATGCTTTATTTTTCATTGTCAAGTAAAGTGTGGGAAAAAATATCATAACCACATATAATTTTTAACATTATTATTAAGGGACGATTAAGAAATAATTCTATTATGCCATGCTCTATGCTCATTTTAACATGGGTAGGCATTATATTTGTTAATATCTTAATACCGAGCGTTAGCGAGGTATTAAATGTTTACAAATATAATGCCTACCCATGTTAAAATGAACATAGAGCATGGCATGATAGAATTATTTCGATTCTAATAGGAATATTTTGAACTTTTGTACTTCGAAGCGGACCTATAGTAGACGCTCGAAATGTCGCCATTTTGATTTGGTGAACAAAAATGTTATAGAAAAATCAACAGTTAATCAAGAAAAAAAGAACAAAAACATTTAAACTTACTTTTATTAGAATGTTTTATTTAATTTCCTAGCGAACAATACCATAAAAAATATCCATTTTGATCTCTGGCGTTGTTCAAAATTCATCTGACGTTGCAATTTCAATTGTGACGTTAATCACGTGCAGCCCATTTTCTTCTTGAATTAGAACATGGCTTTGTATCCAAAGCTAAATAAGAACGTCATATTAGAATTTAGATTTTGATATATCGGAATATAGGACACTTGTCTAATGTATACAAAAAACCATGTGTGGTGATCCTTGATGTTCTGTTGTCATATTTGTCTTTTGGTTGCCATCGTTTAGAGGTATAACCACAATTTCTTTTCATTAATATTATATATCAGAATACCATACGATGATTAAATTGATATTCCGTTACACTGGGTCGATGCCACTGCTGATCCACGTTTTGTCTTTTGTTTAGACATGAATATCAATTATATGGTCATTTTTATAAATGTCTTCTTTACAAAAGTATTTTTTTTCGAAATACTAAAGTTTTCTCATCCCAGGCCTAGATGATCTAAGCCGTAGTTGACGCAAAAAGAATAAGAATTAGAAGACAAATAAGTTTTAAGATTTATTACATTAGAAAAAATTATTGAAAAATACACTCCATACTAGATAGTGTTTGAATAAAAATAAAAATAGAATAATAACCCTCTACAACCTACAACTACTACGCGTATATTTAGTTTCTGGAATGCAACTACATTGTACTATCTTATTTCAAAACAAGTACTTATAAATCTTGACTAAGGATTATCTTATCCCACAAATAAATTACCTTAGCTGTATTTGGCACAACTTTTTTGGAATTTCGTTTTTGAATGTTGGTTCCTAAATGCTCTTCAAACTTTGTACTTGTTTGGTTTTATGATATTTTGATCTGCGCGTCATTGAAGAATCTTATGTTGACGAAACGCGCGTCTGGCGTATTAAGTTATATAAGCCTGGTACCGTTGAATACTATTTTGTATTCAGTTGACGCAAAAAGAATAAGAATTAGAAGACAAATAAGTTTTAAGATTTATAACATTAGAAAAAAATATTGAAAAATACACTCCATACTAGATAGTGTTTGAATAAAAATAAAAATAGAATAATAACCCTCTACAACCTACAACTACTACGCGTATATTTAGTTTCTGGAATGCAACTACATTGTACTATCTTATTTCAAAACTAGTACTTATAAATCTTGACTAAGGATTATCTTATCCCACAAATAAATTACCTTAGCTGTATTTGGCACAACTTTTTTGGAATTTCGGGTCCTCAATGCTCTTTAACTTTGTAATTGTTTGGCTTTATATCTATTTTGATCTGAGTGTCACTAATGAATCTTATCTTGACGAAATGTGCGTCTGGCGTATTAAGTTACAATCCTGCTCATGACATCCTGTGTAACGATTTTTTTCGGATAAGTTTGGTGCTCTCAGTTAAATTGTTATACGATCATTAGCAAATTAAACATCTTTACGATTCACTATTGTGCATGCCTGTTTAAGCAATATCTTGCAAATGTATTCTTAATTGGTTTAGGAGGTTTGAATATCAGTTACGTTATTTTTGCCTGCAACAATATCCTTATATTAACCATACTCTGTTTAACAAGAACATTTATATTAAGATATGTAAATTGGAAAGACTTTCAATCATAATTCATTTCAAAGCCAAGTTTTCTGAATTTTGTATCTTGATATTTATTAAAATTTAATTAAATTGACGTCTTTTCGTTTTCTGCTGCACAGTAAACTTAATAACGGTTATAGACAGTCTTATCGTATTCAATGATTGAAATAATAATATGTAAAATAGATTTCTTTCTCACAGATCTCTGTAAAAGAGGAACGAAGGATACCAGCCAGAGGTACAATCAAACTCATCAATCGAAAATAAACCATTATTTGTTTTATACCTGGATTGTACTGGATGAATGAAATTTGAATAGCTATAAATATAGATTTAAGCCGATGTGGTATAAGTTCCAAGTCACAATTTATAAAAGGGAATAGTTGTGAAAGGTACCAGGCTTATGATTTGATAATACAAACGCGCGTCCTGTGTACATAAGACTCATCAGTGACGTTTCAAAATAGTTCAAAAAGAGCATGAAGTTGAGGAGCACTGAGGACCCAAAATTCCAAAAACATTGTGCCAAATACGGCTAAGGTTATTCATAACTGGGATAAAATAAAGTAGTAGTATTTCAAATAATGCATACTTTTGCAAACAGCAAATTAAAAAAAAATAACCTTATATATTGATAATAATGTCAGTACCAAACTACTGCTAAACCATTATAGGTCAAAGTAAAGTCTTCAACACGCGTATGGCCCATTGGCCAAGAACAAACATCAAGCTATTAAGGGCCCCAAAAATGACTAGTTTCAAACTTTTCAAACAGGAATACAACGGTCAAATATATACAAAAAAAAAGAAATGGTAAAAACTTATAAACCACATCAACAAACGACAACCAGTGAACATCAGGTTTCTGAATTAGGACAGGTATAAATAAATGTATCGGGCTTTAAATATATTTGCATTTTATCTACTAGTATATCAAAGTTAACTGTATACTTTCACGATCTGCATTCCGATGTATTCTGTTATAGTAGTATAAATAGTTTTCAACTTTATAAGTCTACTTGACCTTTTGTATATAAATTTGTTTACACGCAGATTTAAGTGTATCCGTCCTTTTAAGAAATTATAGAACACCATACTTAACCATGGCCAATTTCGGATGGAACTCGAGTTCTGACTAGAGTTCCATATGAACGGTAAACAATTTTGAAGAGTAAGGTCTCTAAATTACCGGGAGTACAAGGCCTTACTCTAAATACATTTACATTCAAATTTGGTTGGATCGATGTTATTACATCCGGGATATCGAGTGGATCTTTACGAACCATGCCACAACCCAGGTTCTCGAGTGTTAATGGCAGGACAAATATATCCAATTATAATCGTTGTTATAAATGATCGACGTCATAACATCCGGGATATTGAGTCGATCTCTAGGAACCATGCCACAACCCAGGTACTCGAGTGTTTATGGCGGGAAAGCTATATCAAATCATAATATGTGTTATATATGATCGATGTCATAACAACCGGGATATCAAGTCGATATCTAGGAAACATGCCACAACCCAGGTTCTCGAGTGTTAATGGCGGGAAAGCTATATCCAATCATAATCGGTGTTATATATGACCATGTCAATCCCATCTACTCTAGAAATCCATCCGAACTTTGCCAATACCCGGATAGTTAGTAATGATATAATTGAGAGGGAAAATTTATATATTGTTTTTTCCCTTTGTGTTGCACAAGTAAACGCTGAAATGACTATTTATATCTTAAATAAGTACGGCTCATACTTTTCTTAAACGAAAATCCAGTGCATTATTGGTATCAAAGATACAGAGTTTCAGCTTACTAATAAGGTTTTAACTATTTTACGGACTCTAACATAATCTGTTACATATTATTACAATAATTTCATGTTTTCCCATGATAATATCATCTTTGCTATTTTATTTGTTTTTTCGCTTTCATATCATGACAATGAGTTTGTCTCATTGACACTCATACCACATCTTCTTATTTATAGTGTCTGTCATTCTTTGACTTTTTATTATTTCCCTTGTGTGTCTGGTTCCTTTATTTACTTGTTATGACAGATAACTAGTACAAATCCTAAACTCTTTATTAGATGCAATTTCATCTAACATATAGCACTAAGATTTTATCATAAAAAAATACTCTTAAGATTAGGAAATGTCATATGCAACGAATTGTCTTTGAACAACAAATAGAAAAGAAATGATGCATTTTCTAAACATCTGAAATATCATTCCGTTTACATAAAAAAAGTCAAATGTTTTGAAGCGCAATAAATGCAGCAATACACTTGTTTAGTACAACACTGAAAATCCAATATTTGTTTACAATGTATCACTACCCAGTACAGATGAGACCTTTGTTTTCTTTTCCCTGGTATTATTCTTGCTACAATACATGATTTGCAAATTCAGATGCATTGAAATAATGTATTGTTGTTTCACTAACGAAACTAGCATGCGTGTTGATTGTATATTACCAATTCAATTTACTCGAAATAAGAATCTTAAAAAGCATCCAAACAGATGGAGTTCAGACAGAGTGTAATTGCAAAATCACATCCAATATAAGTACACAAAACTGGCGACGGATTAGTAATTAGAATATGAGGCTAGGACTGATAAAATACATTTATTCCGGGTCAGTACGCTAATTTTACCATTCAGGGTTTATCTATGCATTTTTGGAACTTTTCATTTTATTTAATCTTCATAGGGTATATTAGATTTGTTTTCTTAACATACATATCATACTTAAAACTCAATATTTTCAGATGAAAGTCAGACAAAGTATTTCTCAAAACGTCTTTGTTTTCAAATAATTTGATGTCTGGCTGTTATTTTCTGTTTTGATAAATATTGTTCTTATTTATATACCTCGTTTGCCAAATTTTTAACAAATTTTAAGTAAAGACAAGCAAGAATCTACAAAAAACATGATGTATACATGATGTACTTTATTTGATCTTTTTTTTTTTTTTTTTTTTTTTATCTATAAGGAGTTTATTCTAAAGAGTTTCTATCTTCTTGAAATATTTTTTCGAATCCCTACATTAACTTGAATCAGTATAAACAAAAAATGCTGCATTTCCATATTGCCGAGACTTAGCAATGACAATCTTACAGTGACCTATAGTTGTTAATGTTTGTGTCATTTTGGTCTTTTGTGGATAGTTGTCTCATTGGCAATCATACCACATCTTCTTTTTTTTAAACCAATACCATGTTGCAGTAAGGAATAGGTCAACGAAATATCAATATAAAATTTCACGTCAGAAATCCTTTCCAGTAATTATAACAACGGCACAAGTATACGAGATTTTATATAAATAAAGGCAACAGTAGTAAACCGCTGTTCAAAACTCATAAATCCATGGACAAAAAACAAAATCGGGGTAAGGTGTAATACCACCAAATCATGGTACGCCACATCCGGTTGCATACGAAAGTAGGCCTAAAAAAATATTCCCTTGAATTTGACAGTTGTAGAAAATTAACCCTGCATTTCAATGCACTTAAATTTTTCTGAGTCGTAAATATGTATGTTGAATGTCTGAATGCATCATTCTTTTTTTATTTGATGGTCTTATAAAATATTTTGGAACGTTAAGGTTACATAGTTACCAGATCAAGTAACCAGTAAATAACAGTGTAAAAATTGGGTTGTTTACTTCCGGTGATGATTATTTTCTTATATGCAATGAAATGTAGTGTGAAATTTTCACTGTGTCACTGGAAAGGATTAAACTTTACACATGCAAAGTATTTCTTTGGTTGAAATAAAGGTAAATACTGTACAATTTTTTTAAAAGTGCCAATTTAACAAAGACTAATAGGGAAAAATCAATGGTGGTATTACACCTTGACGAAAACCGAGGGAAACGCATTAGATATAAGAGAAGAGCAACGACACAACACTGAAATGTAACACACAGAGAAACGGACCTCATCATAGATACTAGGATTGAAATTTCATATTTACGTCAGACATGTGGTTCGTCTACAAAAAACTCATCAGTGACGCTCGAATCAAAATATGTTATTAAAGCCAAATAAAATACAAATGTAAATGACCACCCACTCCCAGGATAACCTAATGTGACAATATCTTGTTAATAAAAATGTATATATGGGTAAAGGAAAACATTAATGTAGCGAATAGAAAATAATATTTGTTACATTTTTATATGCAGCCTTAAATATTACAAGTAATAGTTTACTATTTGACCATCAATATAATATATAATTGTCATTAAAAGACATTTTTTATGCCTGAAAAATAAGTCATCAATAAGATAAAAGTGTAGGAGAAACAGGAATGCTGTCAATGAAAGACTTAACAAAAACATGAAGTAATATTTGTTACATTTTTTTGTATGCATAATTTGCTATTTGACCATTATATAATAAATAAATGTCATTAAAAGACAATTTTTCTATGCCTGACAAATAATTCATCAATAAGATAAAAGTGTAGGAGAAAGAGAAATGTTGGCGATGAAAGACAAAAACAAACAAGATTTATCGATAATGAAATGGTATGACGTTGCATTGATTGCGCATTGATTTCAATTTCTTAAGAAATAAAGTTCGCTTTGCAAGCATTTGAATCATTTATCGAAAGATTTTCAGTATGTTCAACATAAAGATATAACGCAAATATTTTATAATGGCATTTTTTCAAGACGTTGAAAGTTTTAAAACATTTGTTCATTTAAATAACATTACTATATCAGAGATAAGAGTTATACAGCAATATTATAAACAAAATCAACATTATGAATGTCCAGTTATAGTTATTGCTTTATTTGCCGTTGCATATGGACTTGTTTCAATCATCGCCGTCGTTGGCAATTCGATGGTTTTATTTGTTGTCAAATCGAGGAAACGAATGCAATCTGTCACAAACATATTTATTGCAAACCTTGCTTTTTCCGATGTACTTCTTGGAATGTTTTCGACGCCATTTCATTTTCAGTCAGCTTTGTTGCAGCGTTGGTTTGTTGCCGATTTTATGTGTAAAGTCGCGCCATTTGTAAAAAGTGTGTCTGTAAATGTGAGTGTATGTTCATTAACACTGATTGCTATTGACAGGTGCGTGGCAGTTTTGTTGCCATTAAAGGCTAGGTTTGCAAACAAAGTTGCTATTTTGATTTTAATTGGCGTGTGGCTAATTTCCATCGGATCTGCGTTGCCAGAGGCAATTTATTATGAGATCGAAAACCGGTTTATGCTTGAAGATTTAACAGACGGCAAGGTTTGCTTACCAGTTTGGCCTACATATAAGTTTAATATATCCTACTCAATTGTACAGCTTTTGATGCAGTATGTTATCCCTTTATCCGTCATTTCATTTTCGTACATTCGTATAACACAGCGCTTATGGCAAAGCACATTTCCTGGAATTAAATCCGGACTTCATAGGGATAACAGAAGGCGCAAAAATATGAAGAAGGTAAGCTAACTTGCACACCTTGTTTTTTTATTGAAAAGATAACACTCTGATTATACACTTTTTATCAGAAAATAAATGTGAGGTGTGTTAATAGTAGGAGTTTAAAGATAAAAATCTACTACAATAGTAATCAAAGGTACCAAGATTATAACAAACAAGATTATATAGATACAACTAAGAAATGCACAATGCATAAAAATATCTTATGTAAAATCATAATCAAGAAAAGGAATAATTAACAAAGAGAAAGGAAACAATAGTAGGTTTGAGGAATATCGTCCACTTTTACTACAAAACTACGATTATAATTTAGTACGCCAGACGCGCGTTTCGTCTACATAAGACCCATCAGTGACGCTCATATCAAAATATTTATGAAGCAAAATAAGTCCAAAGTTGAAGAGCATTGAGGATCCAAAATTCCAAAAAGTTGTGCCAAATACAACTTAGGAAATCTATGCCTGGAAAAAGAAAATCCAGTTTTGTGAACAGGAAATTTTATACGTGTTTCTCATTTCTCGTTTTCATATACTGTGAATTCATTATTATTTATTGGATACCAAATTTCGTGGATTTCGTGGGTACAGGAGAACCACGAATTCAAAAGTTCAACGAAAAACATTTTTTTAAAGGAAAGAGTGCAGACTTTGCCATAACCACGAAATCAAATATCCACGAATATTTCAATTTTCCTCAAACCACGACAATTGGTATCCACGAAATTAATTGAATCCACAGTAGATTAGAACGTTGGTTTTACCGTTTGAATACTAGTAGTTTTACACTTGTAATTTATGGGGACCTTTATAGCTTGCTGTTTAGTATGAGCCAATGCTCCGCGTTGAAGGCCGTACTTTGACCTATAATGTTTTACTTTTATAAATTGTTACTTGGATGGAGAGTATACACCTTATCGCTATTTATCCGCCATTGCTGGATTTCACACAGGTTCCCGTAAAATGTTGACGTCATAAAACAAAATATCTGACGCCACAATGGAAAAGTGATTGTTGTTGACGTCAAAAGTTCAAGCGGCAGGGCCAGCCAGGATTAACGATAAGGTGTATTGGCACTCGTAACACATCATCCTTTATCTATGTTTATGAGTTATGTGTATGAATGTCTTTATGATATACTTTGCATCCCCTTTACTCGTGCTATCGTAGTCTGGAATGCATTGGCTAAAGAGTTCCAGAATGGCGAAGCACGCATCCTTCCAATGTAAGGGTCCTTTTTAGTGGTAGTTTATTGTCATAACTAAATGTGGTTCGTTTTCAATTTTCGTGATGTAAGAGTCTCGAAGTTTAAGCACCTTTTTACGATTTGTTGCGATTTTAAGCACCTTTTTACGATTTGTTGCGATTTTAAGCACCTTTTTACGATTTGTTGCGATTTAAAGCATCTTTTAACGATTTGTTGTGATTTTAAGCACCTTTTTACGACTTGTTGCGATTGTGTATACATTATCAAAACCATTTGCATACCTTTTGATGTCTTTTGTATATAAAAAAAACCAACCAAAAATTATATGTTTCTGAAGCACTTTTGTAAATTTATAATCATAGATAACGCTCCAGAAACAAACTTTTAAAGTTAAACATGATTGAGACAAGACTCACGAGAATAGTATGACCACATTATAGCGTTATAAGGTTTATTTCGTTTAATGTAGATTCTTAATCCACTAGGGAATCAATATACGTATTTAGGAATTCTTAGTCAGTGTCTCGGTACTTTCAGTCAGTGTTTCAGTACAGTACTGGAATTATTATTTGGCCGTTTCAGAATCTAAAGCATCATGGGTAATTTAAATGTTCGTACCCCCAGAAAAATAAATTCACGTCATTGGTTAGAATTTCGCTTGTTTATGACATTTTTACCCAATCTGGACGTTTTGGTGTACACTTTTGAAAATATTACCCAGGATGCATTAGATTATGCAACGGCGATTATCCACTAAGAAGTTAAGATTCTTACTCACTCAGGCATTTTGTTATACTTTATGGGCCACTATTGGTCACATTGCTCATCCTGTATTTAGATAATTATTATAAATGAGAAGATGTGGTATAATAACCAATGAGACAACAATCCACATAGACCAAATTACACAGAATTAAACAAGTATAAGTCACTATACAGCCTTCAAAAAACGATTAAGCCATTCCCGCATAGTCAGATATAAAGGGTCCTGCCATGCCAAATGTGAAATAATTCAAACTGGAAAACTAACGGCCTGATTTATGAACAAAATAATGAACAAAAACAAAATCGTAACAAAGCAAATATGTAACATAGTATTCTTTGCTTGCACAGGGTTCTTTTTTAAGGTTACTTCATGAATATATATCCAGTGTGATTAAAAAAGCACGAATTTTTGCATAGGATAAGACTTCCCAGTGATGAAGTTGAACATTCCCTTCGTAAATTGTACAAACGCCATCACGAGGTTTTTGTTTTTTTATTTAAAATTATTTTTCTTCTGAAATCTTCTAAAATCAAAAATGAAAGTTAAATTGCTTTTCTGTTTTAGGTTGTGAAGATGTTAATTATCGTTGTTTGTCTGTTTGCCTTTTGTTGGTTGCCTTTACAGACCTACAACATTGTGTACGTGTTCTGGGCTGACACGATGAATCGGTACGTATGGCATCAATATATATTCATTTATATAAATACAATACACAAGTGTATGTATAGTTTGTATAACTGTTTCGTCGTTGATACAAAGAAACATTTAGTATTAGTAGCTTAAGGTGGTACCCAACACCTTGACTAAAATAATTTGGCTATTTTGATTTTCATAACATTTTGACAAAATAATCACTTTGACCCTTTGAATTTTTTTAATTTTTTTTAACCAATCACCTTCTATGAACATATTGGTTGGATATATAGCAGTTTGACAACACTAGTTTTGATCATTTGATCATTGAGAAGCTTAATATTTCTATAACAATACAATGTGATTAAAACAGTTAGCTGATTATACAGAGCTATCTCCCTGTTGTGTTAGGTACCCTCTTAAAGGACCCAGCTATGCATGTTTTCATTGGTCTGATTTTTATCATATGTAATAGATAAACTATCGAGACGGACGTTCATGTAATCAAATGAAATAAACATCATTTAAGAAGACAGATTTAACTATAGCGTCTAACAAGTTGTTTGAGGAAGACGAAACCGATCTAAAATGATCTTTTAATCTTTTGTTGAAAAATAAAAGGCATATCCTACATATTTTGACATTACTTCATGACTACATAAGTTTGGGATTACTTGTAATTTTAATATTCCAATAAGATTGACATTTCATTTTTTTGTAAAGATAAACAATAATTTTAAATTGTGTAGCCGTGCGTAAAATGAAAGTCGTAATTTTTCTTTTAAATGGAATAAAACGTCTTATTAGTAAACTTTCTTTTTTTTCGCAATAAATTTGAGAATGGAAATGGGTAATAGGCTATTATGAAATAATTTATCTAATGTGTATGTTGAAATTTTTGTGAAAATATAAGATGTGGAAATTATTACCTTTCATACCTTTAGTTTCATTGTTAAAACGTAATATGGACTCGACCAGTGGCCTGTTCGAAGGTTATTTAAGTTACTGTTCACATTCATGCACGGTCTGATTTGAAAAATATACTTGTTTGAAAAGCCTAAACAGTTTGAAAGTAAACTTATACAATATTAAACTAATCAAATTGCGTAAGATTCAATAAAAATGCGCGGTCCACATCATAATAATAAGTAATAGGGGTAAACTGGATAGGAATAAAGTGGAAGATATTTGAACTAATATTTATGCAATAACGAATAAAAATTGGTCAACCAAAAGTTTTGCTAGAATTTTATAAAAAAATTCATTCTGTATTGTTATAGTTTTCGGATCTTTAATTTGCGTATTTAAAGCGATAAAAAAGTGTGGGCTTCATAAGTCAATACGTGATTTCCAAGTAAATTCATTTTTTAAAACACTGCAAAAAATCGTTCTTATTGATATAGTAGTGTTGTAATAAATTGCGTTGAAATGAACAGTGGTATAGCAAACATTGAAAAGTAAAAACACAAAAATACCGAACTCCGAGGAAAATTCAAAAAGGAAAATCAAAAATCAAAAGGCAAAATCAAAAGTCCAAACACATCAAACGAATGGGTAACAACTGTCATATTCCTGACTTGGTACAGGCATTTTCTAATGTAGAAAATGGTGGATTGAACCTGGTTTTATAGCTAGCTAAACCTCTCACTTATATGACAGTCGCATCAAATTTCATTACCTCACAAAATGTTGTCACACACTTTAATGTATAATATCACTGTTGTTAACGAACTACGGTATTTATTTCGTAATCACAATTAAAATTAATATCTATATTTGGTTATTATTTCATTTTTAGTCGAAGATTGTGCTTTTATATTTTTTTCGGATTTCTAAATATACATTCGTCTTTATTTTATTTAGCCTTTTAAAATCATCATTTGTTTCGTATTACTGGTGTAATTCGATTGCTTAAAATTAAACTATTCGTTTCCTTTTCCAGATTTAAGTATATTAACATCGTTTGGTTATGTTCCTACTGGTTGGCTATGAGCAGTGCATGCTATAATCCGTTTATATATGGACTTTTAAATGTAAGTACATGTTATTCAAGAATCACTTATGAATACAAAAGTAGACATAACGTGCGTCTGGCATACAAAAGTATAAGCCTTTTATCTTTGAATTATTTAGACTTGATAAAATTAAGGATTGTTTGTTTAGAGCGTCATAGCATATTTTCAATTAAATATGTTTAAAGAGGACCGGTAGATATTGTCGTTTGAAACGTCATAGCACATGCATAATACTATATACAGTGGATACATTTATTTTCGTCAGTAAATAGTTATCAAAGGTACCAGGATTATAGTTTAGTACGCCAGACTCGCGTTTCGTCTTCATAAGACTCATCAGTGACGCTCATATCAAAATATTTATAAAGCCAAACAAGTACAAAGTGGGAGACAATTTTCGTGGATTGAATAAAATTTCCATTTACGTGGATATTTGATTTCGTGGTTTTGCCACAGTCTGCATGCATTTCGATATACCATTTGTAATTCGTTAGACGTTAAAATTCGTGGTTTCAAGGTAACCACACAATCCAGGAAAATTGGTTTCCGACGAATGATAATGAATCCGATATATGACTTGCAAAACATAATTTTCATAGCCGTGCATCTATTTGTCAATTACCACATATCGATTCTTTGTTTTTGGTCACCGATTGAAAAATTGAACAGTGTGTCCAGTTTGTATCTTTTGTTCTTTCACTAATATTGGAATGAATAAAACAATAAAGAGATACAGGTCAATGAGATATCAATCATCCTAAAATCTGAAACAGCATACATCTTAGAGGCAATGTCTACAAACATTAAAGTATTTTTATAAAATGCGCAGCTCTTGTTGACTCCGGTACAGATATGTATTGAACTACCAAAGACAATCAAAAATCTATCTAAAAATGTATAATCCAAGAAGACAACAACACGTCAACATACGACTTTGGATTTACAAATGCGTTTGCGTATGTGAGTCAAGCAGCACGAACCTCACAGGATGAAACTAACTTTCCATCGTTTTATTTAAGGAAGTTCGCGTGTCATGTTTTGTAAATTTTTGTCAGAGCTTCGGAATCCTCTAGTTTTTATTAATTTGAATTCCTCAAACAATTTATGCCCATTGACCCCCATTTTTCTTTTTAAAAATCGTTAAAAGTCTGTAAAATCGTTATTATTTTTTAATAGTTTTTGAGAACTTGTCATTGATGAAGCTATGAAAAGTCAAGAGAGAACATTTTCCCGCCACAATTTAAATGACTTATATCTCAAAAACAAGCTCATTGACCTATATTTTTTTTGCTCCTGTGATTCCTTTATTGATCCACTATCAATAAAAACTACAGTTTTGGAAACTTGTTATTTTGAAACTTAGCAGCGAACTTCCTTAAGCAGGTAATCACGGATGTCTGTTCGATATTTTCTAAGAAATTAGTGATATGCACGTTAAGATAGAACAACGTTCAATTGTTGAAAGATTGGACTATAATGTGAAAAATAAGGGCTTTCAATCATACAACTTGATTAATTCAAAAGCAACAGTTTACGCAGTTTTGGGTCATTTTAATTTCATCCATCTGTTCCTATCACACAAATCAGTAAAAAAACAAATATCTAAAATTCAAAAAGACGAGAATTAGCGAGAAAGAGTGAATGATGCAGATTGGTTTAAAAAACTAAAAAGAAAACTTTTTTTTTTTTATCAAAATTGAATGATGCTAACTATAACTGACGGATTCGGAGCATTTGAGATACTCCCAAGTTTCGTTGGAATAAGGGTTGACGAGGGTTTTTTCTAAGTTTTCTAAAAATAGTTTTGTGAACTTGTCTTTTGGTATGTTTTATCGTCGTCTTTCGTTTCGTTTTTGCGTTGCTAAATTTCTCTTGATAACCCGAATTGCACGTGTCCCTTTGGTGTATCACCTCCTTTTTCTAGCAGTGGTAAGAGTGTTTCGATTGATTGCGTCAGTATAACCAAGGCCAAATATTAAAAAAAGATTGTCAATTATATCAAAATGTCTTAAAGTAAGAACAAATTCAAATCATTATGACACATTTGGTTTCGTAGACTGTTATATTGATTTTTTAATGAAACAAAATTTGTCCAAGTGATCACAGTACATTCAAGTTATTCTTAACTTATATAATTCTGACGAAAGCCGGAAAAATATGCCGACAGGTACGTAGGCTGTTAAAGATTGTTAGAAAGTTAATACGAGTTCGTCTACAATATTAATTGTATGTCTTGGAGGTATCTTATCTATCATTAAAAAATATGTAGCTTTTATTTAGTTATATCATCGGTTTTATTTACCATAAGAAGTTTTCATTATTTTTTTTTAAGGAAAATTTCAAGAATGAATACAAGGTTATCATGAAATACTGAAATATTATCGGTTTTGATTCTTAATAAGAAGTTTTTCTTATATTGTTTCAGGAAAATTTCAAGAATGAATACAAGGTCATCATGAAATTCCGAAATATCATCGGTTTTATTTCTTAATAAGAAGTTTTTTTTATATTTTTTTAGGAAAATTTCAAGAATGAATACAAGGTTATCATGAAATCATGCTGCAGATGGACAACGAACTCCGACATGTTAGACATGAGAACACAAACACGATTTACTCGAAGTACCACTGCGGTCAAGCAGACAAGCTTGCAATGATTAAATTACTATAGATACAGCATTCAAATAGAAGGAGACAAACATGCTAATTTTGGGAGTCACCAATTTTGTTGTTTTGCTGCAACGTAGATACAAATCAAAAACGATGAAAGAGATATGGGATGTATAATTTGATTGACCCTTACACCAAATATATTTTTTTAACTTTTAATTTTGAAATGATTAATTGCATTTTTCATTTCGAAAATGTCTTGTTCTTGAGTTAAAAAGTACTGACATAAGAGAACGTTTCTACTTCTTCGTTATAAAGCCGAAGCTACACAATTATATGAAGCCATACATGCAGGAATTGTGTTCACTTATTTGTCGACAGAAATGTATCTATGTTTCCCATTTCAATTCTCAATTTTATTGCTCCACAAGGATCACTTACAGTACAGCAATGTAACACTTACTTACCAGGTCTCCGCTGACATTGACTGAATAATTCTTTCATGTCATGCTCTTTACTCATATCACATCAAGAAATCACCCCTGGTTTTGTAGAGTTAGTGTGTGCTGGGTCTTTAGTTTCCTATGCGGCGTTTTGTATACTGTTTTTTTTTATCGATATGGATTTTTGTGCCTGATATTTTAAATTGTTTTGACTTTCGAGTTTAAATATCCCTTTGATTCCTTTCGGTTCTCTTCTTTAACTTTTATAGACATTACATTTGTATATATGTCAACCATGAGCAAAACCTGTTTAATCCCGCCACATTCTGTATGTATGTGATTGTCCCAAGTCAGATGCATGTAATGCCGTGGTTGTCGTTGCTGATGTGTTATATATTTCGTTTCCGTTATTTTTTATTTGAACATAAATTAGGCCGTTTTCTCGTTTGAATTGTTTTATAAACTTGTCATTTCGGGGCCTTTTATAGCTGAATATGACGTATGGGCTTTGCTCATTGTTGAAGGTCGTGCGGTGACCTATAGTTGTTTGTTTTTTGTGTGATTTGGTCTCTTGCGGAGAGTTGTCTCATTGACAATCCTACATCATCTTCTTCTTTCTTTATAAATAAGGTAAAATATTGAAAAATGAATAGCGTACCATTTTTTTTAATTAAAACAATATACTGATCATCAAGGTTAATTCAAAAATGAAAAGTCCATAAATGTTCGACTTTCTAGCGCAACTGAACGAATGGAAAACCGGTGTCATATTCCTGTCACAAAGGTTATAGAAAACAGAATTCAACAGATGATCCCATTTGGACGATGACGTCGCGTACGTAAACCCAATGTTTTACTGTAAATAGCTTTTGAGAGATGAATAAAATTGAGAATAGAAATGGGGAATGCGTCAAAAAGACAACAACCCGACCAAAGAGCAGACGAAAGCCGAAGGCCACCAATACACCTTATCACTAATCCCGGCTGACCCGGCCACTTGAACTATTGACGTCAGATATTTTGTTTAATGACATCATATATTTTGTTTAATGACGTCAGATATTTTGTTTAATGACGTCAAAATTTTACGGGAACCTGTGTGATATCGAGTAATGGCGGACAAATAGCGATAAGGTGTATGGGTCTTCAATGCAGCGAGAATCTCGTGCATTCTTTGCATTCTATGAAATTTAATTTTATGTTCTAAGATATAATCCCGCACCCGGAAGCGTTCTTCAGCCTTTAAAAGAAGAACTTCATTGAAAAACTACATGTGTAAACAGCTTCCTTTCTTGATTTTAACATGACTGATTCATTCATTAACATGTATTTGTTAGATGAAGTTGAGGCACAAAATCAATCACGGCATGCTTTTATCATTTCCCGTCAGGTACAACATTTTAGCAATCAAACTTTTATTTAAAAAAAAAGGAAATACTTTGAGGGAAAAATGTCGCTTAAAGTGGTCGGTCTATGTGAAGTTAATTTGTCGAATATTAGAACAAATGGTAATGATAAGGATTTTTAAAGTTGGTTCTTGATAAAGAAATATTTTGAGGAAGGAATTTCGCTTAAAGTGGTCGGTCTATATGAAATTGATTTGTCGAAATTTAAAAACAAAATGGAAATGATGAGGATTTTAAAAGTAGAATCTTTATAAGTACAAGGATAAACCTGAATAGTACAAATATATAGGTGGTAAGATTCTTGTCATTTCGGAATAAATTTGAGATCTTGTAATTTACGTTGTTTTTAAATTTGCTAACGTTTCATGATCTGTTAATTTGAATTCAAATTGAAATTTAAATGCTCAATTTTTAAGCGTAGGATTAATTTCTATGTAAATGCCTATGACTTACTTTGCTAAATTGTCTTTTTGGAAAACATTTGTCGATTAACAGTTCGAATATATCACTCCATTTATTAATATAAAAAAAATAAAATCACATAAATACAGATCTCTGAGGAAAATAAAAACGGAAAATACCTATTATAAATCAAATGTCAAAAGCATGTGCAAACACATCACACGAACGGATAAGGACTGTCCTAAACTATAGAAAAAAGGTTTACAGCTAGCCTAAACTCTCATTTGTATGACAATCGCATATAATTTCATTATATTGAAAACGATGTGTAAAATAAAACCAAGCAGACATAATAGGAACAATGTACCAAGCCACATCAAATCGACATAAAGTTCTTCCCGGAATTAAACTCATGACAATTTGGTATTGAGACAACACATCCAGTGTAGTATACTAGTCTACTGTTGTTTATGTCCTGTAACAAGTCAGGAATATGTCCTTTGTTATATTATAGTTCGTTTCTGTGTGTGTTGCAATTTAACGTGGCGTCGTTTGTTTTCTCTTACTTTTGAGTGTAAATTCACACTGCGATAAGACTTGTCACGGTACCTGTCTATCCCAAATTCGTGTATTCGGTTTTGATGTTATATATGTTATTCTCGTAGAATTTTGTCTGATGCCCGGTCCGTTTCTGTGTGTGTTTCATTTTAGTGTTATGTCGTTGTTCTCCTCTTATATTTAATGCGTTTCCCTCGGTTTTAGTTTGTTACCCCGATTTTTTTTTTGTCCATGGATTTATGAGTTTTAAACAGCGGTTTACTACTGTTGCCTTTATGTATACACTAGTGTTTAAAGTTCATTAATGATTTTTCTGGTAAAACATTTTGTTCCCTCGGATTTGTTTATTCTCAATCAATATATGACTATTAAACAGCGATGTACTACTGTTGCCTTCATTTGTTTTGAACAGCGGTATACTACTGTCGCCTTTATTTCTCTACTTTCCTCCGAAAGCCATTCAGAATGATTTAATTATGAGTGGTACATGTAAAAGGAAAAGGAGCGCTTCTTAAGTATTAGTTAGCGAGTTTGACGTGTACACCTCAACTAACAAAAATTTGTTTCCTTGTACACTGATAATTAATATTAAACTTTAACAACACCACGTATGGCTGTTCTTACCATTCTTGATCACCAATGATGGTCTTTGATGGGGCTCGTATTGCGCAGTATTGAGTTGTATATGTTATATTTTCTTTGTTGTTGTTTGTCTTTCTACATTTGGTATCTTCAGTCTCTCTACGAGAAGTAATAGAAAACCTGTAGTTGCATGATGATCAAATGAGAAGATTGTGTAAATTAGATTGTATGCGAGGATAGACATCCGATCTGTGAAAAACTGGCTGTGTCCTATTCCCTGTAGTATCATTATGTTCATGCGTTTGGCCTAAATATAAAATTTTAATCTTGGTATCTATGATGAGTTTATTTGACGGTCGAAAGATATGAAGGAGACAATCAAAACGTCGAAGAAAAACTGACATCACAATGGACTAAAAACTAAGAAAAACGACGAAAATACAAGCATGGTTCACAAAAGGTGCGAACCAGAGGAATAGTTAAATACATAAATCGAAAATATACTGACAACGACATGGCTAATAAGGAATAAAACAAACAGACACAAACCTACTAAGAAAAATAATGATAGAGCAACAAGAATCTTTTAAATTCTTTATTACAAATTACTATTATTTTATGTATTTTCTTTATTTGATAGCTCTTCCACTGTTTCGGTTTTAAGCATGTTTTGACATTTTTCTGCATAACCTTGAAACAGTTGTATGTAAGGAGAGAACATAACTGTTAAAGGAGTCCGTATAGAACGTTACTATGAGATATATATAATTGGATTGTTTAGTACTCACATACTTGTGGGAGCTATATAATACAAACAATTGTTTTTAAGATAAGTATTATCATTTTTATTCTTTTTGATATACTTTTTTCTTTATAATAAACATAAATGAATAAATAGTTTGACGTTTGTCAATTTTTCTAATTGGAATTTTCCTTTGGTAGTCATTAGCAACTTATATAGCATAACCAAATGATAATTTTTAATCTGCTTCTATCATTAAAAAATAATATAGCAAATGAATGGATCATTGTTAAGGGAAACAAATGATAATACATTTCATACAAATAGTTCCCTCTTTGAAGGTTTTATGCTTCAGTCTTTCATTGTAGCTTAATAATAATGGAAGGATTTAATGATTTAATGATTTTAAGGCATAGAATACAAGTCCTAATTCATCAGATATTCATGCTATAAAATGTGTTTCATCATATGCGGGATATGTTTACGCCAGACACATATGCGATAAGGTTGAACGGTTTATTCGAATAACGAACGAGCCAAATAATTCGGGAGATTGTGAGAAATGCACTGGGGCTATTTATTAATAAGTCTTAAATAGGATGTCATATAAAATGCACTACAACTATACTAAAAGTAAATTAAGAAATTATTGCATGCATTTATTATTCATGTTATTGCGATGTGCTATTTCAGACCAAAAGTATTTTTATTTCTGCGATACCGAAAAATCCGGATTCTTTCATAACAAGAAAAAAATATCGCCTTTTTCATTAATAATAAAAATATCGCTTTTATTTTCAAATTTACAACAAGAAGAAAGGGCATGATTGCCAATTCGTTGTTTTAAAATCAAATGCATCTTGGGTAATATTTCCAAAAGCGTACACTAAAACGTTGTGATTGGTTTAACACCTTCTAAACATTGAAAATTCAACCAATGTCGTAACGTTATTTTTTCATTTTGGTTAATAAACAATGAGATTACACATAGTCCTTTAGATTCTGAAACGGTGAAAAGGTCAATAAGACAACTGTGTAAAGAGTAAAAAATGAATCAGATGTAAGTAATTATAGGCAACCTCAGAATAGTCGGAACTAAAAAGGCCTCTAAGGATACAAATAACTACTAGTATCACGTTTTCCAGTCATTGTAATTGTCTCTGGTTTGAAAGAAGATAATCCTTTATCTAACGACTATTGAGGTCAATATCTTGACGATTGTATGATTTACTGCTTTTTGGTCTTAAGCTATTTACAAAGTACAGTACAACGTTTCGGTTACGACTTGAAATGTAATGACTTTTTATCATGACTATTTTTTATTGGTTAAACAGATTATGCTCTCAATATCTAATACAGAAAAAACAGAACTTTTATTAATGCTACATTGACATGTGATCATGGAAACTTTGCACTTTTTGTTTTTGTCATCACATTTCAGTGAAGCCACCATCGAACATCAGCTTAGCCATCAGCATTATAAGTCACAGAAACCGAACATCACACTTTAGCGTTATCTAAATGCACTCCAGTGTCAAACAATCGCACGCACACTAGTGTTACTATGTCGATTTGGAGTACCATAGCTATTCAGAGTCTAACACATTTACTATCTTATGTGACGTGGAATTTTGTTCTTTTTAATAAAGTTAACACATTTTAAATTTGATCGATCTCTTGGTTCATGATATTTTGTCATTAGAATGGAAAATGAATTTCAAAATCATTGCATTTATCGATATTGATAAAATGACTCGTGTAACTGTTTATTAAAAAGAAACAAAGAAACTGCAAGTTCTTTAAAATCAGAATGTACGTCGACATATTAAGAAACTTATATTGAAGTTTAGTGTTTAATGTTTAAAGATCTAAATCGTTATTCCTGATAAAGTGAAATCAGAACTGTCGTGTTGACTTTGTGTGATCGGGTGCAATTGAATTCTCATTGAATAACGTATTTTACCAATGTCAATTCCCAAAAGGCTAGGTTTCGTCCCTTTAAACTTTAGTTTTTGTCAAATGCGGTGAATATGGAGCGATAATGAAACTTTTGTTCGACCCTTTTAAACTAATTCATTATTAAAAAAGAATCTGGGTGATTAACAGCGTTCACGTGTGATAATCGTTATTGTCTTTATTTATCTGTTATTGGTTTTTCTGTTTGTTTATTATCTTTTAAAATGTTCCATGACTTAATCAACATCTCCTTTTATTTATATTTGAAAGTGATTATTAAAAGAAAACCGAAATAAGAGACATACAACGACTACAAAACAAAATCTGACCTAAAACCTACAAGACAACAATAAAGTGGTTCAGACGTAAAAAATGCAGCATGGTTAAACAAAAATACTAAAAAATGAGGACAATTCACAAAGGAAAGTCTCTAATCAAATGGCAGAATCTAAATCTAAACACCATCAAACTAATGGATAACAACTGTCATACTCTTGAGTTGGTACAGAAATTGTGGAGTAAACCTGCTTTTAGCGAGCAAAACCTCTCACTCTCAACCCTTCGTTTTACTTGGAATAAACAAAACACAACAAATCACACAGCAAAACTCAGTTAAAAAGACGTTTGATGTTAGCATATCTCTATTTAACAAAAGAAACTAAGCAAAGTGACAATGATTAATATAAATCAACAAAGGACTAGTAAAAGTAATTGACATAATAGATCCAGACCCCATTCAAACTGATAGTAATATTATGTCTTCATGATATAGAAAATCAACCACAGCACAACCATTAGGGGCTTAGTATCATATGATCATAGATTATACGAGTAAAATATAACCCGTATTATGTCAACAACTTGTTATAGAATAAATGAGCTAATATCTGATGTAAAGACAGTATAAGTGAAATAACCATCTATTTTTCGCAGTTTTCACATGGCCTATATTCGAATTTTATCTCGAATAGTGATGGTTTAAACGTACGAATACAATTGCTAGAGCCATGTGAAAATGAAAAAAAAAATCTATTGATTCTAGTATGACAAATATGGTAGCTTAAAAACTGAGGCAAAGGAAAGTTTTCCGAAAGATACAGCGTGCACATAACGGAATAACCTTAACCATTTGAGTTTTTATCCATATGACCGCATTTTTTGACAGTTAATTGCCAATATCATTCACGAATTATTGCAAAGTTGTTGTTTCTGTGATGCGTTAATATCAGAATGACGGTTGCGTAGTTTCTTTTCTAATTTCGGTTTGAACATAACATGCACAACATATCCACATGAATTTAACACATATGTTACGATACAAGGTGATTTACGCTGGAGATACTTCATCTTTTATATAAGCTTTGGATTTTACATATTTTGGCACGAGCATCACTGAAGAGACATGTATTGTTGAAATGCGCATCTGGTGCAGAAAAATTGGTACCGTTAATGTTGTTAATAGTGACAGCCACTAATATGTACATCTCGCAGTCTGTGCTTTGTACAGATATATATATCAAGAACTTATGGCATAATCTGTCAAATTCATGTTCATTGATTTTATTCATATTTGATTTATAACATACTAAAACATTTATCCAAATTACAATAAGTCTGAAATTAACAATTAACTCGATAATAAATATCAACATTTCGTGTGCATTTTACTCTAGACGCCATCTGATTAACCATCTAGATTACTTCCGACTGCCCACGGTCACATAACTCGATTTCTTGTATAAGTTTTAATAAAACAAGTCAAAGTCAACCATAATTTGTGTAACTTTATTACAATACATATTTTTGTAGATCATTTCAGTCAACGAAATGGTTTACTTTTGTTTCATTTTCAATGCCATCGTCCTTTTCCTTTTAATTGCTTAAAACGTCTTATACTTACGTAACCAAACTGTAGTTAAGGAATTAATGTGAAGGTCACAAAAATATGATCTCAAAGAGGTTGAATTATTCCCTTGCAATTAAATAATTCATCATCAATGTTTCTTATGTTTATTTTGACTACTTTTAACTATTATTTCATTATTTCAATTTCATTAATAATTGGACAAAAACAAGTCATATTTAAGAGAAATCATATCTCGTAGCTAATGTCCCTTTAACAACAATTTATTTTATCTATATCCCTTGTAAATGTTTGCTAAACTTTTCAGGTAAATAAAGGCAATAATGATATACAGTTCATATCGCTTTTCCAAAGTGAAATACCCGAGCATTAAATATGTATGCACGTTGCTTTATATTTACGAGATATGACTTGGTACTTCTGATAAAATTAAGCAAATATTTGGAAACTTTTATGATACCGAAAACCCTGGTGAATTTATTTTTCATTTAAACAGAGATTTTTCCAGTTGAAAAATAAAAACATTGATACAAGTTGTAATACATGAACATCAGTTGATAGTGCTCGGGGAACTTTTATAGAAACAGACAACGCATATGTTTCACTATTTCTCTTTCATTGATGATCAAACATACATCAATCATATTTAAAAGAAATCATATCTCGAAACTATGCTCCTTTAACTCAATATTGGTTTAAACTCATCATAGATACCAGGACTAAATTTAGTATATACACCAGACGCGCTAGACGCGCGTTTCGTCAACAAAAGACTCATCAGTGACGCTCGAATCCAAAAAAGTTAAAAAGGCCAATTAAAGTACGAAGTTGAAGAGCATTGAGAACCAAAATTCCTAAAAGTTTTGACATATACAGCTAAGGTAATCTATGCAGGTGGTTTGCAAGACTTAATACTACATTGATGTTAAGGTGTAAGAGATCATTTAAAACCTGATGATAAATACCGAAGGATAACATTGAACAGATGTAAGCAATAAATCGATGTTGTTGTAAAAAGCATAACAATGATAAATGTGCATCAGGTTTGAAATGAAGTAATACAAACAATTTTAAAAGGTGGTAAAGTGGTAGCAATCAGGAACGTCTACCCTTCGATATCAACACACTTGTATTTACCTTATTTATACCCAAACACCATGCATAACAATAGCAAATGTTCATCAAGGTTTGAGAAGAAGTAATAGAAACAAATGTAAATGCGGTATAGCGGTAGCAATAAGGAACATCTCTCCTTATGTCATTACGATATCAACAAAGTTGTATTTACTTAATTTATATCCAAACAACTGAGATTTTGTTTATAACTGTAATGTATGTAAGATGGTGATTGGGACATCATACTTTGTAGCTAATGACCCTTTAACAACAATATATTGTAACTATATACCTAATATATAAGTCTATTAAAAGTTTTTCAGGTGGACAAAAATGCAACAGTAGTGCACAGTTTATATCACTGACAGTATACCTCTGTTCAAAAGTCAAATACTTGAACGTTTTTAAGATGAGTGCATGTTGCTTTATATTTACTAATTATGACCTTGTACCGATGATAAACGTTTGAAAAAACATGATTCATCAAATTTTGAAAGAAGTAATACAAGCAATAGCAAAGGGTGGTATAGCGGTAGCAATCAGGAACGTCTCTTTCCTCTCAACAAAATTTAAACTACGTTGAATATGCACCCCAACACCTGAGTGTGTATTTATAACAGTAATGTAGGTAAGCTGGTGATGATAGCATGACATGATAAGTGGGTCAAAGGTTTATTGTCGATAGTTTTTCGATTGAATAAAATATGTGAATATATTCCCTCGCATGAATTGTTAAAGAGGGGTGGCGTGAAGAAACATAAAACCAATTCGCTCATCTGCAGAAACAGTGTTAATAAATCTGGTATTTTAGCTTGCATGAAATGATCTTAACATTATTACTTACTATCTATTGTTTACTATTTTGTGTTGTATTCATTTAAGAATTGAATGTTTTTTTCTGTAAATTTTTTGAGGTATGAATAAAAGCAGCAGTAGTATACCGCTGTTCAAAACTCATTAAACCATTGACAAAAAACAAAATCGGGGTAACAAACTCAAACGAGGGAAACGCATTAAATATAAAAGGAGAAGAACGACACACCACTAAAATGTAACACAAACAGAAACGGACCCAGCATCAGACAAAATCCCATGAGAATTACAAATATAACACCTAAACCAAATACATGAATTTGGGATAGATAAGTATCGTGACACGTCTTATCGCAATGTGAATTTACACTCAAATATAAGAGAAAACAAACGACGATACATTAAAATGTAATACACACAGAAACGAACTATAACATAAGAATGGCCATATTCCTGACTTGGTACAGGACATTTTCAAAGGAAAAAAATGGTGGGTTGGACCTGGTTTTGTAGCATACCAAACCTCCCTCTTTTATAAAAGCGTTGACTTAAGTTTATTTTGTATATATCGAGGAAGCGCTTCATTAAAAAATATGCGCATGGTCAATGCTTTAATAACCCAATAAAATAATTATATGAAGCATCTAATACTTATAATTACAATTTTGTCTATAGCATCAGGGAAAAAACAATTTATATCAATGGTTTGGTCGTTTACCTGTGCACTTTATTGTGGAAGTTTTGTGCCATCACGAACGTTACGCCTCATTTAAGAATTGAATGCTTCTTTTTGCGAGTTCATTAGTGTGTAAAAACATTGACCGAAGTCCATTTTGTATGAAGCGTTGAAGCGCTTCATTTTAAAAATGTGCGCACGGTCATCGCTTTTATAACCCTATGAAATTACTAAAAGAAGAATTTAATACGTATACTTAAATGTTTTATCATTTATTTGGGTACTCAAAGCTCTTCCACTTTGTACTTGTTTGACTTTATTTTGATATGAGCGTCACTGATAAGTCTTATGTAGACGAAACGCGCGTCTGGCGTATTAAATTATAATCCTAGTTACTAATTATCCAATCATAATAACGGATTCTTCTTAAACATATATGAAATAGACTTCCTTTGAAATACAGGTTAATTTCAGATTGATTTAAGGTTATCAACATAACGTATTATAATGAAACATTCATGTAATGTGATTACTGTGACCTACATTTTAACTAGATCTTCCAAAAATATATTTCTGATTATATGTTATATCATATTGCAAGAAAAGTTTTTAACAGAAATAACAATCAAAAGATCAGACATTTTAGTTTTAAAAATTGTCTGGTTATTTTTGTTCATGACATTTACTTTTAGATTTCTCAATTAGGGTAATGCATATGGCATCTATTGACATTGTAAAAGATCGTTGCCTCTGATGCACTTAATTTAAAAGTATGTCTGTGCATTAAAAGTCAGGATGGACGTCGAAATATTAAGAGACGTAAATTGAATTTAGTAAGATCTTATTTCGCGTGTTAGTGACATGAAAATTGTCATGTTGAACTGTATGATCGGGTGAAATGAAATTCACAATAATGTATTATACCGATGCCAATATCATAGAGTAAAACTTTCTAAATTGATTTCTTTTCTGAGATCTGTATTTAATTGTCCAGGTCAAGTGTGTTAGGTTTTTGTAGATTTATTGTTTGCATGAACTTGTGTATACTGTCTGATTGACCTTTAATGTATGATTCAGCTGTGTTTTAACTGTAATCATTTCTAATTAGAAGCTGTTTCATGTTTTTTCTGTTTTTTTATATTCTGTCTATATAGCTGTGTAATCTTGAGGTTAATGACGATTTTAAAAGTGTGAAAAGTAAAATCAAGAGAAGGAGAGTGGAACAAAGTTAGCGATAGAGAATATACGTGTTTGTTTCTTGAACTATGTAATTTAATGAAAGTGTAAATATATTAACTTGTACATAATAAATATGTATATATGAAAATTACTTTTTAAACCCAGTCGCTTATAAGAGCCCCTTGATAGCTATCCCCATAAGGATAGCTTTAGTTTTTCCCAAAACGAATTTTCTTGTGGTGAGTTTGATGTTTATATGAGAGTTTTAGTTACCTCTTTTAAAATTAATCCGTAATAAACAGTACCATGAGAGATTAACTGCATTCACGCGTGAAAATCGTATAATTCTATATTGATTTTGTTGATTTTGCTCTTTCTCTCATATATTGTTTACAGTGTTCAATGAGATTATTACATCTCATTTTATGTATATTCTTGTGTGATTGTTGATAGAAGAACTAAATGAGAGACAACACAACAATATAATAATAAAAATACAAACCTTAAAAAGAGTAATGATCTCTGACATGGGACAGGTGTATTAATGAAGGAATTTTGAAAGATCTCAACCCCCTTTGTTTTTTGAAGTTACAGGTATCGACAGATTGTAGATCCATGTATGTGTATATATATATAACAATAATTTTTAGTTTGTTTATAATTTACTGATAACAAAATCAATATCAATACCAATCAAAACAATAGTCAATGATCTAATTACAGTGTTGCATTTGTAACCTTTTAGTAGAAATTTGTTTAAATGATCGATAAGACTAGAAGGATCGTATCTAAATTTCCGGGCAATGGCGACATTTCCGTAAAAATGAGGATTTGCTATCCCGTTTAAAATAAGTTCAACCAAACTTCAAAACCAAATTTTTATATCTATGAAGGTATTAAGTAAAAGTTTTCAATAATGTATGGTAACGAAATCTCTGGCTTATAATTTACCAGTATTACATTTTCTATATATTCCAGTACACCGTTATTTTCTATTCCTTGGATATCTTGGGGGAACTATATCTCTATATTTCGTATTGTTTTACCCACTTTTAACTATTTTTCCTTAATCTGTAATAGACGCATAGAATTGTGTCAATTTTCTATCTTTTTACTAACGTATTTAAGTGCAGTGAATTTTAATCTGTCCTTTATCCCTGAAGTTCTAAATGAAAAATCAAAGGTACCATGATTATAATTTAGTATGCCAAACGCGCGTTTAATCTACATAAGACTCATCAGTGAAGCTCATATCAAAATATTTATATAGCCAAACAAGTACAAAGTTGTAGAGCATTGAGGATCCAAAATTCCAAAAAGTTCTGCCAAGTACGACTAAGGTTATCTATGTCTGGAATAAGAAATCTTTAGTTTTTCGAAAAATTGAAAGTTTCGTAAACAGGAAATTAATAAAAATGACCATATTATTGATATTAATGTCAACACCGAAGTGTTGACTACTGGGCTGGTGATACCAGCAGTGGCATCGACCCAGTTGTTTAAATAGTAATCAAAGGTACCAGGATTATAACTTAGTATGCCAGTAGCGCGTTTCGTCTACATAAGACATACAAAGTTTGTTTAAATTGATGTTTATCTTTCTTTAAGTTATGATGAAATAGAAAAAAAGCTTCTGTTACAGCAATTCAATATGATAAAAACGTTTAAAGACGTTTTCTGTTTAATAAATAAATAGTTGTTCAAAGAACCGCTACTCTGGCAATATGGTTGAAGCTTCTTCCATAGACGAAGAGTTGTTTTTTTAACGAACATGACTACCCTTGAGCGTACTGCACGTCGGTAAAAGCTACCGTGATAATTGTTATGTTTCAAAATCATACCAAAAACGGGGGTGATGTCGTGTGCTCTGGAAAGATGGACGAATCATAATCCATATATACAACTGTCGATTTGCTCAAGTAAGGACGAAGCCGGTGGTAAGTCTTTTTCAGAAAGTCACATTCAAGTGAATGAACGGGATTATGGTGACAAGTTTATTCGAATTCAATTACCCACTAGGCACTGTATATATTTTCTTATCTTCAATCCATCATTTTCTACATGAGTAAATCTCAGACCAAGTGAGGAATATGACAGTTGTTGTCCATACGTTTGATTCAAAATTCAAAATTTGGTGACTATGTGGATCGCATCTATCCCATCGAATAGGAGATAAAGGATACTATAGATACAGTTAAGTCTGCTTCATATATTGACTTACATCTAGAAATTGATAATGAGGGTCGGTTGAAGACAAAACTTTACGACAAAAGAGATGATTTCAGATTTCCAATTGTGAACTTTCCATTTCTAAGTAGCAACATTCCAGCAGCACCTGCATACGGAGTATATATCTCCCAATTGATACGATATTCCCGTGCTTGCATTTCCTATCATGATTTTCTTGTTAGAGGGTTACTGCTCACAAGGAAGCTATTAAACCAAGAGTTCCAAATGGTGAAGTTGAAAGCATCCCTTCGTAAATTTTACGGACGCCATCACGAGTTGGTTGACCGTTATGGAATAACCGTTTCACAAATGATGTCGGATATGTTCCTTACGTCGTAACTACAGTCCCCTTCCCTTTCATGAATTTGACCTACCGAATTAGACTATTTACCGGATTTGTAATCACATAAGCAACACGACGGGTGCCGCATGTGGAGCAGGATCTGCTTACCCTTCCGGAGCACCTGAGATCACCCCTAGTTTTTGGTGGGGTTCGTGTTGTTTATTCTTAAGTTTTCTATGTTGTGTCATGTGTACTATTGTTTTTCTGTTTGTCTTTTCATTTTTAGCCATGGCGTTGTCAGTTTGTTTTAGATTTATGAGTTTGACTGTCTCTTTGGTATCTTCCGTCCCTCTTTGATGTATTTTATCCTTTTATTTTGCCATTGAATTAGGACTTTCCGTTTTGAATTTTCCCAATCAGCCATGTGCATTTGTTAATAATCTATTAAGGATGTACACCTCTGAGGAGCCAAAAATTTCTAGAATTAAACTTTTTTTCTTAACCTGATTTTTGGGTTTATAAGACTGTAACAAAATAATTGGTGAAGAAAAAATCATATGGTGGTGCACTTCGTTTTTTGCTACGGCCCTTTGAAAATGCCCAATGTTGATGATTTTACCATTTTTCATCGACTTTTAGCTATTTTTTGGCCATAATCATGAAAAAATCACAGTTCCACAATTAAACTTTTTTTCATACTTTCTATAAAGATGAAGTGGACCAATCTGAATAAATATTACTTACAAAAACCATAGGTAGGTGTTAATATAAGAAAGTTTTATCATATTTTGACGCTTTTTTGTGTAAAATTTACCATGCTGTCAATTTTGTATTTTTGTGATTTTTCTCAGTTTAAAGACCAAAATGCATATAATTTAAACTTTTTTGTTTTAAATGATTGACAAAATACATATCTAAGAAATTGGAAAAGACCAAAATGATATGGGATGTACATGATTCTTGTTAAATCATTTTTTGTATCCCTCACCCATTTTCTCAAAATTTTGTCTTAAAATACTGACTTGATTGGTCGTAAAATTTGAAAGCTTGATTACTCAAAAACCATTCATTATAAATACACAACTTTTTCGCAGATTTATGTTTGATTATTATATTTTTAAAATTCATTGACATTTTCCACTTCTATCACATGTTTTGGAAATAATTCAAGAACGAGATTTCAACGAGACTGAACGAGACTTAAAAGTCAGAAGAATACATCCTTAAGTATAGCTAAAACTAATTAACAATACAATATATGAATAAAAAAGTAAAACCACAAAAATACTGAACTCCGAGGAAAATTCACAACGGAAAGTCCCTAATCAAATGATAAAACACATTAAACAAATGGACAAAAAATGTCATATTCCTGACTTTATACATGCATTTTAACACTTTTTCCTTTGTTCATGAGTATTTAAAAGTAACAAATAGTGCTAAAACTGAATGAATTTAAATGAAATTTATTTGTTTTTGCATTGTGCTTCCTCAAACAGATATCATGATTCTATCACAAAATGATTGAATATTATATATTGGATTGTCCATAAATTAAACGAAGTAATATACTTGAAGATTTATATTGTGTGATGTTGTGTCAACCGGATGTGACATATTTGCGTAGAAAACTATACTTTACATTTTTTGCTACCATTAAATATCAGGATTTCACTTTTATTGCACTTTACATGTTATTTTGGAAAGCTTGTTCTCTACTCTTGTGTTTTTGTTGGGATCTTGTATTAGAATGTATTTCGTTTCCATTGACATTTGCAGGTATTTGCAAAAAATATAGTTTGAAGGAGTTACGTGATCTAGATATCATGCTTGAATTTATTAAATTGTACCAGAATGATGTTAAGAAGTTATCTAAACAAGGTTACAAGAAATGACTTACGTACCCTTAAACGAAAAAGACTGATTACCGGGTTTGTAATTACATGAGCAACACGACATGTGGAACAGGATATGTTTACACATCCGGAGCATCTTAGATCATTTCAAGTTTCTGATGGGGTTTATATTGCTCAGTCTTGTTTGTCTGTTGATTATTTTACAGGCATGGCGTTGTCTGTTTATTTTCGACTTATGACTTTGTACGTCCCTTTGATATATTTCGCTTCTCATTTGCAGATATAAATTGTTTACATGTACCAGCAGTTTAACTGTCCAAGTGGTAAAAGATCGTAGACTTTTTTTTATAATTCTATATGTCTACATTAGATCTACCAGTCATATTTGAATCAAAATAGTTATAGGCCGACACAATTACAAAGTTTATGATTGAATAAAGTTTCTACGTCTACATTAAACCCACAAGTGATTTGTGAAACAACATATGTATAGGCCAAATCAATAACGAAGGTTATCAGGACTGAAAGGAACAAAAGTATGGCGTTTTATTTCTATGACATAAAAGAAAGAATACAAACACAAACATGTTGTCATTGGTCAAAGAAAACCTTACCAAATGATGACAAAAAAAAAGAAACACAATCAAAGGACAATCAACAGTCAACAAGACATTTAATGAAAAACAAACCCGACCAAAATCATTGATTCATCCCCTTCGTTATTTAACCAACGTTAACAATAAAAACACATCTTTATACAACTACATTTATTGTTTTCCATTTTCCAGTTTGTTATTGTACCAATTAGTCATTTACAGATTTGTGACAATCGCATCCAATATAAGTGACATATTAAATTGTTGATCTTTGACCGTCTGTAGCCCTGTTAACCACGTGCTTTTCGATGTATCATAGAACAGGTCGAGGTAATTCAAGGACCAAGGAATTGCTTCTGTTTTAAGTGCATTTACAAAATATTTGCAAAAATCAATTACTTCCGTCTGGTTTAAGGTTCCACTTTTATTGTCGACTGCTGACCAAGCTCCCCAGTAAACTGGAAGCCCTGAAGTTGTTTTATTATTGGTTGCATTATCGATATTTTTATCTACAATTACTTTGCCAATTTTTATGCCATCATCTTCCCAACATCTAGGTGGAGAGCTAGAACATTTTTCATCTTCATATTGATTTTGTGGTCCAGAAGCATATGTATTAGTTTCCACCATGACATAGTCATCATCTTTGATGGGTGATGCTAGCATTACAACTCGGTTCTTATTGTTTCCACCAGAATTACGAATTATCTTTACTGCTGCTTCAGTCCAATCGGCAAATAAGCTAAAAGAAAGTCCATAGTCTTTGTCCTTCAATTGTGTAGCAACATCTGTCCACCATTGCAAATAGTCCTGTTGATTTGCTGCCGAGGCATTGCCTTCCATTTCAGTATAGACCCAAGAAATGACAGGTGTGACACCAACGTCAAGACAATCGTCTACAACTGTCTCTAAATTGGTTAACAATACTGTCATGTTCAAACCCTCAAGATTAGCTGTGCATGGTATTCTTAAGTTCCTGAATCCTTTAGCGTAAACATCCTTAACATTTTGCTTATCATAGACATTGTCAAAATTTAGAGTATTGAAATACTTTGTGGAAAATCCTTGTTTCAGCACCTTAGCATACGCCGATGGTGTTATTGGAGTTGTTGAACCTAATATTACTTCAACAGTACAGATGCAAATGAGCAGTATAGAAAACATTGCCATTTTTGGTAAAAACTTCCTGCTTGTTATACAAGTCTATAAAAAGAATACATAGCATGGTAAAAACTTGTAAAACGACAAAGTAAAATTAATATTTGTGTAAAGATAAAAAAGTTTACCGTGTATACAGTTTTTTTTTTTAATTGAAACAAGGTATTAAATAAAACTGGAAATCAACATCAAGTTTAGAAAACCTCCATTTCTTCTTACCTCTTAATTTCATGGTGTTAGTTCAATTATTTTTTAATTTGATGTAATTACCTTTTTTTTCTGTTTAGATGGTTTTTTTCATATTCAACCTATTAATTATGTTTTACATACATATTGTGCATTATAACTTACCTTAGGAAATAAATTACAAAACTTGATAGTAAGGCTTAACCTTTTCATGATTTGTAAACATGACAATTTAGAAACTAAGCTTACTCCATACATGCATGGACGAAGGTAACTAACGTTAACTTAGTCCATGCATGCATGGACTAACACAACAGACTTAGTCCATGCATGCATGCACTAAGGCAACTAACCCTAACTTAGTCCATGCTTGCATGGACTAACACAACAGACTTAGTCCATGCATGCATGGACGAAGGCAACCAAGGCCAACTTAGTCCATGCTTGCATGGACGAAGGCAACTAAAATTAACTTTTTTAAAGTTTGAAAAATTTATAAATGCAAAATATTTCAAAAAAATCTAATTTTTCAAAATTAAAAAAAAAAAAAAAAATATTTAAAAAAAAAAATTTTCTTTTAAAATTTAATTCTTATAAAAATAAATGAAAAAAACATGAAAAATTTACAAAATGCTGAAAAAAGTTTAAATTCCATTTTTTTTTTTCAAAATTAAACAAAAAGAAGAAAAAAATGGTTAGTTATCACCACGAGATATAGGTACCCTTGGATATTGGTATAAATGCCACCTGAGAATATTCACGTCTGCCAAAAGATTGGAATGTGTTCACATTTCATTTCAATGGTAAAAACTCTTCACTGAACAGATCAGTTGGAGGTGATTTGTTTAACATAACCTGGACAGTAGCTGCAATTAGTTCCTGAAAGTTCCTATTCATTTAGTAGTGGTAAGTGTTATTTTAGTTTGTTGTTATTATATCTGTAATAAACATGTTTTGTTGCACTATGATTTTTGCCTTTGTCTCAATAGCAGCCAACTTTTTGTATATATTGTACATGTACATGCATTTAGTCGTCAAATCATCAACCCAACAATGTAAGATCTGTAAATTTGCTTTCAAAAATGTTTTGTTCTTCCCATGCCAGGATTCTAATCCATGCTACTGAGATATTGTGACACCAAATCTGTACAATTTTTAAACACCAGAGAAGAGCAGATGATTTAAACACTTTTGTGTAATCCAGCATTATATAAGATGTTTTTGTATCTAATGTTATTATTGCAGTTTGAGCATTTCTAAACATGTTCATTATGTCCATTGGTTGTGTTTGGTTGCTGTCAGCCATATAAAATGGATTTCCTTTTTTTGTTATTTGCTTAAATTTGTCTATTAGCTTTCTCTTTTGAAATTTAATAAAAACAGTTCACAAATTAAGTGTGCTGGGCTTATTTTATTTAACCTTCATCAGAAACATACTAACAAAAATTTGAAAGCAAATGATGTAGATAGCATTATCTTGGGACTTAATAAGCCCATGTATAACGATATTTAAATTCAGGCTTTTGCTCATTGTTGAAGACTTCAGGTGACCTGTACTTGTTTACATCAATGCCCTACTATGCAGGGCTAGTAGTTGCCTCAATTGCAATCATTCAATGTATCCTTGCTTTTGTATCATTTAAAGACTTCAATTCTTTAAATCATTTCAGTTAACACATTTTAATTTCAAAACATTCAACAGATATTTCCAAATAACAAATTTTGTAAACAACAGATATAATTGGTAACTGGTAATTATTTTACAGTCAATATGTTTTTATATTTATCAAGAGGCATCATAATCATGTTCATTAAATTCTTTCCTTGTCAGACTGTTACTGATCTCAAAACCAGTGAAAATTGCAAGTAGCTTTTAGTTTCTAGTAGTACTATTTTGATAAGATGTGTAATTTTTCGTCATTTCTTTTGATGTTCTGTCATATCCAGTCAGACTATTTCACATGTTGATCTTTACTCACAATTATATTTCATCTGTAAATGCTAAATTATGCAACTTCTAATGCAGGGAGACATGAGGGTTACTAATTTTTTAAATGTATAACTAGTATTTTTCTAATACAGTATATTTTTTAATATCAAAATAAAAATAACTAAAACTGAGTATTTAATAACAATATTTATTTGCCATTTTTTTTCGTTTTCCGTTATCTAACTTTAGTTTGCCTCAACTAAATGTTATGAAACTTATAAATCTAGGAAATGTGTAGAACATATTGTTGTTAATTGACCATGTTGATTTGCCATAATTTATCACATTCACACATATTCATTGCAAAAACATCTTCTTTTTCATAAGTGTCTACAGGAGCTTGTGTTTCTGTATCTTTTCTTTAAAGAATCATCATGATAGCTTCTGGTCCCTTCACATTCGAGACATAAATGAGATCTTCAGGAAAATATCTACTCTTTATATCTTAATCTGAAAAAACAAAACAAAAAATATGCTTTGACATAGTTTGACATATTTTTACAAGATTGTACATACTGAAATGTCTTGCCTGCTTTATGGTCATGATTGAACTTTCTGTTGCATGTTTCAATCTGAAGAATATACCACAATTAGTTCCTAAAACATATACACATGACTAAATTTTTCTTCCAACATGATTTTTATTTATTTACTAATCAAGGTGAGAGTAGACAATGAAAAATAGATAAACATTTAAAGATTACCGTAGCTTCTCAACTTTAATTTGATATCAACAAAATGTATTGTGGCAATTTCTCAAATATCAGTGGTGGATCCAAGGGGAGGGTTCCGGTGGTTGGAACCCCCCTTTTTTTGAGACGATCAATGCACTTGAATGGAGGCATTTAGTTTGAACCCCCCCCTTTAGGAATGTCTGAATTCACCCCTGAATATAATACAGGTTACCCAATCATCACAGTTGGTTGACCATTATGGATAAACCATTTCACAGATGATATCGAATGTTTCTTACTTCGTACCTACAATCCCCTTTCCTTTCATGAATGCGACCTACCGAAATAGACTATATATATATACCAAGTTTGTAATAACATGTGCAACATAAAGGGTGCCACATGTGGAGCAGGATCTGCTTACCCTTCTGGAGACCCTGAGATCACCCCCAGTTTTGGTGGGGTTTGTGTGGCTC
The DNA here is from genome assembly GCF_036588685.1 of Mytilus trossulus. Lineage (NCBI taxonomy): Eukaryota > Metazoa > Mollusca > Bivalvia > Mytilida > Mytilidae > Mytilus > Mytilus trossulus. The sequence continues at coordinate 2,510,163 of NW_026963340.1, read as the reverse complement.
AGTTTTTAGTGTTTAATGTTGTTTCTAGTGTACTATTAATTGTCTGTTTGTCTTTTTCATTTTTAGCCATGGCGTTGTCAGTTTATTTTCGATATATGAGTTTGGATATTGCTATGGTATATTTCACCCCTCTTTTTTTTAACAGGAGGTTAATAAGCTGTTATTAGCAATGGATGTTAGTAGCCATTTAATTCTTTTAAATTAAAACTAGTCTTAAGTACTGAACCATGTTTGATTGAAATATTTGTAGATGCTATAATGACACACTTCTTCAAACATCAATAACAGTTATAATCATACCTTTGCTGACTTCAGCATTTGGTTATGTCTTCAGTTTCTTTTCTCATCTGTCATAGTATCAATATTATATATATGTAGCATACCACCATCTTGATGCATTCTGTATTACAAATAGTTACTCAACAGTTTTATCTTAGCAATCTTTTGGTGTTTTTTTTTATCAGGAACTACATGTTCTATATTCTGGAAATCTTACAATGCATGGAAAAGCTGAAATTATAAATTAGGTAAATAAATTTTAATTAATATGAAACGACACAATCAGCTTTTTTAATGATAAATGTGTACTAAGTTTCAAATTGATTGGACTTTAACTTCATCAAAAACTACCTTGACTTAAAAAACTTTAACCTGAAACTGAGGGAACACTTTTAATTTCTATGTTCAGTGAACCATAAAAATGGGGTCAAAAGTCTTTAATTTTGTTTTAAAATAAGAAAGATCATATCATAAGGAACATTTGCACTAAGTTTCAAGTTGATTGGACTTCAGCTTCATCAAAAACTATCTTGACCAAAAACATTAAACTGAAGTGGGAAGAATGGATGGACAGACAAACAAACAGACGAAAGGACGCACAGACTAGAAAACATAATGCTTCTCTACTATTGTAGGTAGAGCATAAAAATTCATAAAAGAACTAGCAAAAAAAGGCACCAACAAAAAGAAACAAATCTAAAGTAATTGTCCATTAACCAGGAAACCCTTGTTTTCCCCTTTTGTTGCTCCTAATTCATAAACAGATTGAGTCATAACTCCAATATTCCAACCCTTACTATCCTTTGTGGTGTAGAAACTTCAGGCAATTCTATAAACTGTACTACAAATTATTGTCTGGACAATAGAAAATTGATTATTTGGGCCCCTTTTATACCCCTTTTTCCTACACCAAAGGGACCATAAATTAACCCCCAAATCAATCCAAACCTTCCTTTTTGTGGTTTCAAACTTCAAAGATTTATATTTACTTTATATGCTAAAACTATTGGCATTTTTTTTAATTAAACTTAAGTTATCATATATAACTTCAAATAACTGATTTTTACTGAAGTTATATATGTTGGTAAATTTCAAAATCACATCTTTAAGGTGGTACCCAACACTTGAACTAAAATTAATTTGGCTCGTTTAATTTTCTTAAAATTTTGACAAAGTATTTACTTTGACTCTTTGACAAAAATATATAATAATTTTTTATTTTTTTTGAACCAACCGTTTTATCAGAAAAATTACACTGGTTATATAGCAGTTTGACAAACACTCATTTTGATCATTGAAAAGCTTAATATCCCTTTAACAACACAACGTAATTACAACGTTTAGCTGACTTTACAGAGTTATCTCCCTGTGGTGTTAGGTACCACCTTAAAAGTTGTGTGAAATAATTCAAATATAACTTTTGGATTACCTCCCTTACACAGCTTTCAAATTGTCTTGACTATCCTTTAACCAGAAAAATGATTGTTTTTCATCTTTTTTGCCCCTTATTCATAAATGGTTTTATCTATACCCTCCAGTGTTCTCCCCAGGATTTTTGGATAGCGCTGTGGTAAGCGCGTGATTTTCCACAATTCTCAGTAACTTTGTCGCGTCGCGCGGTTGGTTTGTAATTGATTTTTTATGTGGTTTTCCTATATAAATATGCTATTGATGTTTTCTCTTGTAATGATGTCCTCATCATGCTCATGGAAGTTACCCTTTGTTTGCTAATGTTATTGTCTGGATATAGACATGATAGAAGAAAAGTCTTTTTCTCCATTGTAAATTCATATAATCCTCATATTATTATCTGTCTGTAAAACTCAAGGAGAAGTCTTTTCCATGGTGGGTCTATACCAGACTGCCTATGTGAAGATTTCTTTTTACTAACAGGTGATGTTTCAGAACATGTAGGACCAACAATAAAGTCATTGTCAGCTTCTGTGAGAAAGTTTTCAATGACAAGATTGGTATTTTTTACATTTACTTTTATAAACATTTCTAGCAAAGTGCAACTTTGCAATAAAAATGAGTATAGCATTTTAAAGGAAGAAATGAACTTGCCCTTTCAATAATATTCAAATGTTATCAAAGATTTGCTTAAAAAAAGGCTAAAATATTCCAATTATGAATACATGTATAACATGTATGAAAGAAATCCTATAAAAATATTTTAAAGATATTTTTTATTTTAAAGGTAAATTACCAATCAAATACATTATGTATGAAAATTGAAGCAATTACCACTTTTAGAGGTTGTGCTTGATAATTTTAATTATTTGAATTAAACATTTGAATATGTGCCACAAGATCGGTTTGTCAAGATTTGACAATACTTCTTTTAGGTCTTTCCCTCCCAAATTATCTCCCTTACTGGCTGATATAACTTCCTGTTTACATTTGTGGCCTTTTTAGCATTAAATACTATTCCTAATCCAAGCCATCCTCTGTTTACATTAAATTTAAAGCAGTATTTAAATAATATATATTGATGATTGGTTGACAAATATCGATATTTCAAATATATCTACACCAAATTTTCGTTTTGTCTTATTCCCTTATCCATTTGAAATAGAGCCACGGATGGACAAGTAATCGTAATATACGGGCTTATAATGAATCCCTTGATAACAGGGTTGCCTCCTTCAAACAATTCAGGGTCGACAGTTCGGTAGTAAACGCGAAAAAGTAATGATATAGTCATAGATTGTTCAAGCAATGGTCAGAGAAGGGGGTAACACTTCCCTTATATTTGTTAGAAATGAACTTTTCAGCACCCGAGACATGCATTAAATGTCTCTGTCCATTCCTTTCATAAGTTTTGGTATCTCTTAAAAGCGAAAAACTCGAGGAAGGAAAGGTTAATTTGGCAGCAAAAGTTTTGCAAATGGCGCCATTTTGATCATTTATTGAACTGGTCCCTACGATATTTGACATCGTTGGGTGAATAAACGATCTCTCGGATAAATAAACCAGTCGATCACGTGATCGGAATGTGTACAAAATAATACAGGATGTTTGAAATTCAAAAACAATAGCGCTGATTTTTGATTGGATAGTGCCGCGGTCTCCCCAAATACCACCGCGGTGAATTCAAATAGCGCTGAACATCGCGGCGCTAAAACGGCCTGGGGAGAACACTGCCCTCAGCCAATCCTAACCATCCCATAGTAGTATAGAGCATTGGGGTATAATTTTAGAAAGATCATACATGTACACTTTTAAACAAGTCATTAACTTAAAACTACAAAAATGCTTGTGTTTGGCCCATCATTCATGACTGTTTGCCCCATAACCCTAAAAATAAATTCCAACCTTCTTCTTATAATATTTAACATTGTGGTACAATTTCAGAGGAATTGAAATACTTATACACAACTTATTGTCCTGAAACTAGATAAATGCTTGTTTTGGTCCCCTTATCCTAAACCTTAGGGACCATAACCCCCAATATCAATCCCAAGCTTCCTTTTGTTGTTTTAAACATTGTGTTAAAATTCTATTCATTTCTATTAACATGATTAACTTATACTAAAGTTATTATCTGGAAACCATCCGTCTTCGAAAGATGCTCAGCTGACCACAAAGACGATGTGATACCAATATAATTATATGATTGCAAAAATTTTATGGTTGTATAAAAAGGTATTCTAGACTTTAAACTAGAGGCTCTAAAGAACCTGTGTCGCTCACCTTGGTCTACATGTATGTGAATATTAAACAAAGGAAGCAGATGGATTCATGACAAAATTGTGTTTTGGTGATGGTGATGTGTTTGTACATCTTACTTTACTGAACATTCTTGCTGCTTAAAATTATCTCTATAAATAATGAACTTGACCCAGTAGTTTTAGAGGAAAATGTTAGTAAAAATTTACAAATTTTATGAAAATTGTTAAAAATTGACTATAAAGGACAATAACTCCATAGGGGATTAATTGACCTTGTTGACCATTTCGGTCATGTTGACTTATTTGTAAATCTTTCTTTGCTGAACATTATTGCTGTTTACAGTTTATCTCTATCTATAATAATATTAAAGATAAAAACCAAAAACAGCAAAATTTCCTTAAAATTACTAAATCATGGGCAGCAACCCAACAATGGGTTGTCTGATTCATCTGAAAATTTCAGGTCAGATAGATCTTCACCTATTAAACAATTATACCAATTATACTCTTGTCAGATATATGCTCTAAATGCTTTGGTTTTTGAGTTATAAGCCAAAAACTGTATTTTACCCCTATGTTCTATTTTTAGCCATGGTGGCCATCTTGGCTGGTTGGCCGGGTCATCTGACATATTTTTTTAACAAGATATCACAATGATGATTGTGGCCAAGTTTGGTTTAATTTGGCCCAGTAGTTTCAGAGTTCTAGAAGATTTTTGTAAAAGTAACAACGCCGGATGCAAAGTGATGGGAAAAGCTCAGTAGGCCCTTTGGGCTAGGTGAGCTAAACATTACTTTTTTTCTAGTTTATATAACTGAGTGAAGGCAATATCATATATATATACCCAATAAATCATTAAATTCTAAACATATTTCTATGTTGATTAAAATGAAGCTTTTTATTATTTGATGCAAATTTTATGTTCGGAGAGCATTCTACAGCTATTTTCCAGTATTCATTTAGGAATTACTTGATCATCAAAAAAGCGGTGTTTAAAATATAATACAGGGGACTCATATTCATTTTAACTTTATTTCGTGCTGCTACTTTTGATTTTACACAGTTAAGATGGCTCAGACTTATTCAAAGTCTCTATCAGAATGCCGTATTATTTTAATCTTTACAAAGAGTACCTCAAATTTGTCGAAAAAATAGGGGTTCCAGACCATTTAAGCTCAAATTTTACTTTAAATAGGTACAATCATGTTAAAGGGACCATTTTCAATGGAATGATAGGGAAAATAGAGGTGCTGACATATTTTTATGGGATATCAAATAAAAACTGTCTGTGATACCTCAGGTGTGACCTGGTCCAAATCTGTAATGTACAAAGCTGAAATATAGCTTCAAATATTAAGCAAATACAAGTACTTATATATACATGTATGTGTCCCTGGCAAATACAAGGGTCACCAATAAGGAAAAATAAAAATTTTGCCTTAAAACCCAAATTTTGGAGGGAAAATGGTGAAATTGGGTGAAATGTCAATTTGAGCCTTTAGCAGACCTGTACAGAAATTGCTAACAAAACCACATAGAAGCACATTTCAGAGATGCAAGTAAGAATTGTATAGCTTAAAATTTATAAAAAAAACATAAATATTTAAAAGTTTTTAGGAAAGTTAATTGTTCAATAACATGTAAATTATTCTCACTGATTTTTGTGATAATTGTCTTTTGATGGATCAATAATAAAAAAACAAACTTTTTGTTTTGATTTATAAGCTAGTAGTCAGCTTGGAATTAATAAAAACAATGATGTCATGGATTTATGAACTGTAAATCACGAAAAACAGGAATTTAATACAAGGATTTACAAGTTCGTTTAAAATTACATTTTGTATATTCTGAGACTTGTATTAAAAAACAAATTATTTTGTTAAAAAATAGCAATGAAGATAAATTAATACATTGTACTCCAGTGTTCTACTATCATGACAGTGACTAAGCAAATAGGGGAAATAATAAATTGGTTGTGGCAATACAAAAATTCAGCAAATTTTTCAACAAACTTTAACATGTAATGTTCAAATAATTAACATTATGCCACTGGAGTATAAAAAAAAAATCAGAGCAAATTGATCCAGGGCAACAAGTACAAGTGTGAGTGATAAATTTGTCCTGGTAAAATATGTCAGGGCGGACAAATATTACTATATAGTATAAAAAGTCCATGGTTACAAAATTTACTAGTATATATTTAGTCCGATATTAGTTATATATGTCCCCAACCAAATTTTCCTAGGTAATCATGTCCTATAAAATCCTATAAAAGATTCAATTACTTGCATTTGCAAATTTAAATCTTATGTTTTAGTAATTTTTAAGAGTCACATAGTTAAATTTTTGATAAAATTTATGTCCCCAGACTATTAATTTTCCCACAAAGTCATGTCCATGTCATTAGAAGTCCTAGGTTTAAATGTCTTTGCCTTTAATTTTTAAAAGTGAATATGAATGTAATATGTTTTAACATTGTTATAGACAAAATGAAAGAGTTGTGTATCAATCTGTTACAGCTAATTTCCTAAAGCATGTAGAGCAAGACTTAAGTTAGCTTGCTTGCTTTGTATTTAAACTGTACACTCATTAGGATAATATCCAATTAAATTCAAATATTAAATATACAGGTTAAACTATGCCTATATATATATTATATAAAGATGACCATCATGTCAATCATATTAACAAAGCTTGTATAAACAATTATACAAACAAAGAAGGCAAGCTAACCAAAGTTTTGCATTACATGCATTAGGAAATTAGCTGTAAATAAAATTTGTCTCCAGACTAATTTTCCTAGGAAATCATGTCCATGTCATATTTTCCTAGAAAATCATGTCCATGTCATTAGTATTGAATTCCTAGGTAAAAATGTCCTAGTCCAAATAATTATGACAGCTTGAAAGACTATTATATTTTTTTTCTTTGACGCCTTACTTCGACGAACTATATAGTAAGGCGTCAAAGAAAAAAAATATAAAAGCCTTTCAACTTACAAGACGTCATAATTTGACGAAGTAAGGCGTCAAAGAAAAAAAATATAATAGCCTATCAAGACGTCATAATAATTTGGACTAAAAATGTCCATGTCTTTTATTATAAAAATGTTATAAGCAAAGGAAACTGAATATTTATGTTTTTAATAATTAGGTTATTAAGGAAATATTCTTCATTTTTATTGGAAAAAAATTTCTTCTATTATCCAATCTTATCTATAAAAAAAAAATCTTTTTATTTTAAATATATTTTATGATACAAAAAAACTATTAGAAAAACAAGTCTTGTGACATATTTTCCTAGGAAAACACGTTACAAACATAAATTACTAGCTATGGACTGATTTTCTAAGGGAGACAGGGAGAAAGGAGGTAGGAGAAAGGGGGTAGGAGAAGAGAGGAAGGTTGGGAAAAAGGAGAAGTTGGAGAAAAAAAATAAAACATGAAGAAATAAAATATCTCTTTTTTTCGGTAAATTAAAAAAAATAAAATAAGGAGAAGAGGGGTAGGAGGAAGGAGAAAAGAGATGAGAGAAGGAAAAAGAGTACCCCCTGTCCTCCCCCTCATATAACTGCATTTTCAGATCCTTTTTTCGCTTGTTCTATTAAAATCTTACCACGTAAATTCCTTAACTCTCTTTTTTATTTAATTGAATGTTGATTTTGTTTGCCTCAAAACAAACTGTTTTTCCTGTGAATAATTTTCAATCTCCTTGCTTCTAGAATGAAAAATTTGCAAATCATCTTTGACAGACGACGCGAGCACGAATCGCAATCTGTCAACAAAGTTCTAAATGCACATAAAAATAGTCCGCTGTCGAGTTTTAATTTGATTTAGAATGACAAGACATTTCATCGTTCTTTGTAGAACAAACCATGATATCAATACACATTTGTATTTTATTGATCTTTCTAGGGATGTTGCGACTTTAATAATAAATATTCGTGTAGTAATATGCTCTAACTTTTCTGTACGAAAGGAGACCGTAAAGGCAGAGCAAACGAAACTTGAGGATGAAGATGAAGATGTGTTCATAAGATCTGAAACGTAAAATGCATAAAACTTAAATTTTCTCGGTAAAAAGTCACTTACTATTATTTCTCTTTCAAAACTGCCATTAAGGAAACACGCATTAAAATACCCGTTTGGAAAAGGGGGGGGGGGGGGGGGGGAGGGTTCTCAACGGAAGATTCCGGGAACGTTCGGCCTGATATATAATATTTAGCCGTCATGTTAAGAATGTAAATTATTTGAATTAATATGGGAAAGTTTGTTGAAATGTTCGCCGATTATGGCCAGATAATTTTTTTCCATTGATTTGTGACGGCCTAATAAACTTTTGAGCTGCAAAAACAAACAGTTTCTTTTAACGGAGCTATACATTTGATTTTAGGGGGGGGGGGGGGAAGTCAGGATAAACTAAAAAAAAAGAAGGCAGGACCAGAGACATATAATACAATGTATTATATGTCTCTGGCAGGACCGAACAAAGTGAAAAATAAAAAGGCAGGACAGAGATTACAGCTAAAAAAAAGGCAGGACAAAATTTACATCCTAGCCCCCCCCCCCCCCCCTAAAAATTAAATGGTAGCTAAATGGGGAGGCTAGGATGAAAAATTTTGTCCTGCCTTTTTTTTCAATTTTCATCCTAGTAATAATGATACAACTGATACAAATAAAAATATAGAGAACAAAAATCACAACTTTTCTAATACATCCCTTAATGTCCCTATTACACGTAAAGAAATCAAAGACTGTATTAAGAAGTTAAAAAAGGGAAAATCTGGAGGTCCTGATTTGATAAGTAATGAATTTCTATAGGTGTGGTCAAACACTCTAGTTTTACTTTTGACCAAACTTTTTAATAAGATACTTAACTCAGAAAAATTCCCCAAAATTTGGAACATTTCTCTATTGACATCAATTTATAAATCTGGTGACCCATGATGGCATCTGATTGTGGGAACTATAGAGGTATAAATCAAAATCAAATATATTTTATTGTCAATTAAAGACGCCCATTACAGGCAGAATAATCACAAGTTAAATTTGGTACAATGATTACAAAATGATTACAATTATTTGAATACAATTAAATCAATGATTACAATGAAAAGACAAGAAAGACACACTAATGATCACTAATTTGCATTCATAAAATGTATCATGTTTCAACTTGACAAATACAGTGATCCTAAAAAAAAAATGAATATAGGAAACTAAATTTAGATATTCTGGGTTTTCCCCTGGTGTTTTTATGATCCTACATTTAAAATGAGAAGCTTTATAAATATCTAAATTTCTAAATTATGCCTCTGTCTTTTTACAGTAAAATATATAAGTACACTAAGTTTCTAATAGTTGTTTTCGAACAACATTTAAATTATTAATTAAATTGCTTACTTGATTAAAAATGTGACTATCTTCATTGGACATTAGCCAAATAAATTGTGATTGATAGTCTAAATTGTGAAAGTTTTTGTAACTTTTAACTATGTTGGAAATAATGGAAACTCTCTCATTTTCCAAAGATGAACATTTAAGTAAAAAATGGAGTTCATCTTCCACTTCTTTTTTACAAAGATTACAAATTATATCCATTGCCTGAAGTCCCCTGTATCTGCCTCTCTCTATTTCTAAATCATGATTACTAATTCTGAATTTTGTCATCTGAATTCTCAGATTCCTATTACCTATAGCCAAATAAGGTTCAAAATATATATTTCTCTTAAAAAGTCTGTATGTTCTAAGTTTATTTCCAAATGACATATTTTTTCTGTCATCGTTTAAAGATGAATACCACAACTTATTATACTTTAATTTAAGTTTGTTTAAAATAAATCTTTTCAAGTTTGATTTCATATTAAAAACTTGTGATAAATCTATGTCTTAATATTTTGCTAATGAATTTATAGAATTAAACCAACTTTTCTTACTATGGTTTGATAAGGATTTTGATACAAGGAGAGCTTCAGACAATAATTGGTCCTCTGTACTTGTTAAACGTTATAAGTACGAAAAGGATATCTCCCAAGCCCACCTATCACTGCCATATTTGTGCTTCTCTTTCCTACTCCCAGTGAAAATTTACATATTTTAGAATGAATTGATTCAATTTGCAGTTCTTTACATAATTTTTCAAAATAACAATCTCCTTTTCAGTTAACTTTTTTGAATCTAAAGCACCCCAAATTTCACTTCCATAAGTTAAAATTGGTTTAACTGTGTGGTCAAATATATGAAGTAAAGTTTTAATTTTGGGTTTAGGACCTTTAAATATTTTATAAATTTTAAAAAGAGCTTTTAGTCCTCTTTTATATAGATCATGTTTAGCCTCTGTAAAGCTTCCAGAGGCACTAAAGTTTATTCCTAAATATGTCAACTGTCTAGCTTTGTCAATAGGACAATTATTTAATTTAAAAGATGAATGATTTATTTTTCCTGTACAGTTGAAAACCAAACTTTTAGTTTTTTTAAGGTTAATTTCTAATCCCCGTTTATTACAGTACAGACACAACTTATCTAAACTATTTTGTAAGCCTTCTGCAGTTTCAGACAGCAAAACTACATCATCAGCATATAATAAGCAGTTCAACTGAATTGAATCAAGTTGAACTGGGTCACAAGTTTTATCAAATATTTCAGGGAGGTCATTAATGAATAATTTAAAAAGATTAGGGCTGAGATTATCCCCTTGGCGAACCCCTATATTAGATGAGAAGGAGTCTGTCATGTGAGATTTGCTCATTCTCACATTCAACTCAGTCTTTTTATACATGCTTTTAATAACATTATAATATAAATCACTGATGCCATATTGTCTTAGTTTATAGAAGAGACCCATATATGCCAAACTGTATCAAATGCCTTTTTGAAATCGACAAAACAAGAAAAGAGAAGTTTAGGGCCCATTTGAGTATATTTTTCTATTAATGTTTTGAGAACAAACATATGGTCACTTGTTCTTTTTTTCTTGCAAAAACCAATCTGTTCTTTACATATTATATTTCTCTTTGATAAAAAATTCTCTAGCCTTATGTTTAATATTTTTGCAAATAGTTTTCCTAGTGCACTTCCAATGGTTATACCCCTATAATTTGAGGGGTCATCAGTAGAACCACTTTTGAATATTGGCACTAGAATTCCTTTTGCCCACATAGTAGGGAAGGAGCCAGTTAAAAGAATATGATTAAATAATTTTTTTAAACTTGTTAATAGAAATGACTGGCTACATTTTAGCATTTCATTTAGGATCATGTCAAAGCCACTTGACTTCTTATTTTTTAATGTGTATATAGCTGTAATTATTTCTTTATCACTAATTTGGAAGTCAAGTTCTGAGAATATTTTTTCCTTTTCCAATTGCTTAAATCGATTAATAAAATTGTTATCGGTTGCATTAATATTGCTTTTATTTAGCTCTTTAAAATAGTCAAACCATGTATTACATGTACATGGAATGTCTGGAGATGTAGATTTCTTTGTATCTTTTGATAAATCCTTTAGTAAACTCCAGTATTTATTAGGGTTATTTTCATGAAGGTTGTCAAGTTCATCCATTATACTTCGTCTAAATTCCTTTAATTTCTGTTTTCTAGTTTTTCTGTACAATTTTAATAGTGAAAAATAAGATGTTCTTACAATTGGATCTTTGCTAAACTTTTTAAGGAGTTTTTCCTTACTATCTAATAAGCATAACAAGCTGTCTTCGTAAAGTCTTTACACCCATTTTACAAAAACGACTTAGTGATTTTCTTGAAACACATAATTTATTTTTTTCAAATCAAGGTGGTTTTAGAAAAAAATTACAGAACTGTAGATCATGTCTTTATTTTAAAAACAATAATAAACAAATATTTGTTTAAATGTAAAAAGAAACTATATGTGTGTTTTGTAGATTTTAAAAGGGCTTTTGACAGTGTCTGGAGATCAGCTCTGTTCTTAAAATTACAAAATAAAGAAATACAAGGCAAATTTTATAATATACTGCATGACATGTACTCTAATACCTTATATGCATGTAAATATCAAAATATGTTTACCAAGCCTTTTCTTGATAATCAGGGTGTCAAACAAGGTGACAGTTTAAGTCCAACTTTATTTACTGTAAATTCAGAAATTATTGCGAGGTTTTGATTATTGCGAAAAATGCGACAGACTTGTAAACGCAATAATTTTAACTCGCATTTTAAAATCATTGATATGAATTAAACAGGATTTTTCTCAATATCAATATCAATAATAAATGCACGCAATAATTTCTGAATTTACAGTAATATATTTGTTGATGACATAGAAAAATACTTAGTTACAAACTTAACTAGTGCAGTAAATTTAAATAGTCAAAAAGTGAACCATTTATTGTGTGCTGATGATTTATTATTGATATCGGAATATGCAGATGGTCTCCAGAACTCTCTTGATTCTTTACAAAAACATAGTACTGAATGGAAACTGGACTTGAACCTTAAGAAAACAAAAATTTTATAATTTTCTCTAAAACTAAAAGTAAATTAATAAAACGTTTACTATTATTACAGTTCTAATGCAATTGAAATTGTTGATTGTTATAAATACTTAGGAGTTGATTTTCATAGCTCTGGAAAATTTAAACAAGTAGTGTCAAGCCTCTCAGATAAAGCTAAAACAGCATATTTTAATATATTAAGTCAAAACTACCATACATATATAGTGAAAATTTGTCTGTTAAGACTTGGCTCCAGCTTTTTAATTCAATGATAACTCCTATTTTAACTTATGGATCAGAAGTATGGTTATCAGAATTCAAACCAAATTTTGAAGCATTTATAGACAAAAGTACATTAGACAAAACACAAAACTCCATATTTAAAAACATACTTGTGGTTCATTGAAAGTCTTCCAATCTAGCAGTGCGGTGTGAATTAGGCACTTTACCCATTCGCATTAAATGTTATCAACTTATGTGTAAATATTATGAGCGTCTCAATAATATTGGTGAACAGTCTGGTGGTCCGCATGAAATTTTCAAGGCTGCTTAAGCCTTTTGAAGTGGACAAAACTCTCACAAATAGAGAAAATTCATGGTCTTATAAACTATCTGAATTAATGAAATTTGCAATACTCTTTAAAAAGCATTGTAATAGTAATTTCAAACAGAAACTAGAAGATTTCTACAAAAATAAAATTATATTTTAACTTTCTAAAATAAAAGATGGACACTGTGGTAAACTTTTATTTTTTAGTAAAATTTAAACAACAAGAATATTTAAATTTTAATATTCCTAAATACCTTTAATTAACCCTTTCCTCCATAATGACGCCTTTTGACGCCACCCCCCCTTACTCAATAATGACGCCTTTTGACGCCTTTGTAGTACCTCAGTTGAAACACTTTGACTACAAAGTGTCTGCAGTTGACTTAATAAAATTGGTATCCATTATGAAAAGGAATATCATAGGAATATATATATATCCGACTCAAATTTATTTGATGAAATAGTTGTTTTTCGCAATGCCTTAATACTTTAAAGCATATGTTCAGCATTTTATCAAAAAAATCCTATGCGAATCAAGTATGCAAAAAAAAAAATTCAATGGAGGAAAGGGTTAATTGAAAAAAACTCACTTAATTAATAATAAGAATAATGCACACTCATTAGCAATAGAAACAGGGAGGTATGCAAGACCAAAAATACCATCTAATGAGAGATTTTGTAAATTTTGCACAGGAAAAATTGAAAATGAGATTCATTTCATTTTCTTGATTGAATGTCTGCAATATAACAAAATTAGATCTAAATATAAAATTAATGATATAAAATTAAAAATTTGGATGAAAATTTTACCAAAATGTTAAATCCTATGTCGGAAAAGGAATTAAAATCTATTTGTATGTATATTGAAGAAGCTTTTGATTTGAGAGTCACCACCATACCGTTTCATCAGATAATTATCCTTGACAGTAGTTTGTCCATATACATATATATTATATATATAAATATCTTATATTGTGTGTTTTAAGTAAATATATGAAAATTTAGAATAATACTGAAATATAAGTCTATGGTATCAATATCAGTTTATAATGTATTTGTATACATAGAATTGGCTTGACTTGTTCCATGAATCTTTATTTCATTTGTGTGTTGTTTTAATATTATTAATTATCTGTATTTGGATCACGCCTCTATTGAGCTCTTTCCAATAAAATATTGAATTGAATTGAATAAACAGGAATCTCGGGAGGGGGCACTTCCTATACATATAAGGTGTCAGCTGGGAACGGTATATTTAATACATGTACACATGTTCCCAATGCATAGTCGGATCCTTGGCCCCCCCACCTTTCGTGGGAAAAATTGGTTTATCAGGGGCGGATTTATCATTAAGGAGAGGGCCTTCCCCCCCCTTTTTAGCTCACCTGGCGTCCGGCGTCGTTAACTTTTACAAAAATCTTCTCCTCTGAAACTGCCGGGCCAAATTAAACCAAACTTGGCCACAATCATCATTGGGGTATCTAGTTTAAAAATTGTGTCCGGTGACCCGCCCAACCAACCAAGATGGCCGCAATGGCTAAAAATAGAACATAGGGGTGAAATGCAGTTTTTGGCTTATAACTCAAAAATCAAAGCATTTAGAGCAATCTTACATGGTGTTAAATTGTTCATCAGGTAAAGATCTATCTGCCTTGAAATTTTCAGATGAATCGCACAACCCATTGTTTGGTTGCTGCCCCTGAATTAGTAATTTTAAGGAAATTTTGCTGTTTTTGGTTATTATCTTGAATACTATTATAGATAGAGATAAACTGTAAACAGCAATAAATAAATTTGGTGTATTTACTGTCTTCTGATTGGTTAAAATTATTAGTTTTATTTTCAATGTTGTCAATTTTTATGGCGACACGCCCACTCTGATGTTGTGTATTCATACGCCAACATGTGTGTATGTTGTTATTGTTAATATAAATAATATAAAAAGTTCTTTGAGCCTTGTTTTTGATGGAAATTTATTTATAATGAATGGCAATAATTTATTTTGATTTTATTGAACCATAAAACTAATATTTGACTCTTCACATTTTACATAATCCGCTTCGCGGATTATTCAATGTGAAGAGTCAAAAATTAGTTTTATGGTTCAATAAATTCAAAATAAATAATAGCCATTCATTAAATAATGTTCAGCAAAGTAAGATTCACAAATAAGTCAACATGACTGAAATGGTCAGTTGACCCATTTAAGAGTTATTGCCCTTTATAGTCAATTTTTAACCATTTTTCGTAAAACTTAGTTATGTTTTACAAAAATCTTCTCCTCTGAAACTACTGGGCCAAGTTAATTATAGATAGAGATAATTGTAAGCAGCTAGAATGTTCAGTAAATTAAGATGTTCAAACACATCAGCATCACTAAAACACAATTTTGTCATGAATCAATCTGCGTCCTTTGTTTAATATTCACATAGACCAAGGTGAGCGACACTTTTTGGAAAAATTTGGTTGCTTATACAGGAAATCACTGAAGCGTGACTGGAGCGGCCCCCTCTTAGGTCAGTCAGTGGGCCCCACTTATGAAAATTTTTGGATCTGCCACTGTTTATATATAGGGAATCATTGAAGCATGACTGTAGCTTAAATTTCACATTATTATACAGTTTTCTATCAGAAGCTTTATTTTGGCTAGCATACCAATTTCTAATATATTTAGTGTGAATTAATTTGCTAGATATGTTCAAAAATTTATATTGTCCGAAATGTTTTACTTCTTGTTTAATTTCAAAAACTTTTTCTACTAGCAAATGAGAACTGGCAGAAGAAGTTATGTTAGATTTGTGAAGCATTTATAAGCATTTATAAGCATCTTTCAATAGACTGAATTCAGTTGTAAGATTTTTAAATCTATACCAGTATTTTACAATTTACTTTACAATATCATAATGTTAGGGGAAAAGACTGAAGTGGGGAGCCCCTCTTAGGCAGTCTTTGGGCCCCCTCTTATGAAAATTTCTAGATCCGCCATTGTTTTCTAGTTTAAAAATATGTGAATAGGTGTTGAAAATATTAAGAAATATATTAAGTCAACAAATTAAAAAGAAAATGTGGTACACTGTATGATTGCCAATGAGACAACTCACTATTATGTTTCTAGATAGGCAGAATCAGGGGGCCCTGTCTGACAACACCTTTTGTTAGAAAAATTTAGTTGATTGTATAGGGAATGACTCGAGTAGGGACTCCCTCTTAGGCAGTAAAAGGGCCCCCTCTTATGAAAATTTCTAGATCCACCATTGATTTCTAGTTTAAAAATATGTGAATAGGTGTTGAAATATTCAGAATATTAGGTCAACAAATTAAAAAGAAAATATGGTATACTGTATGATTGCCAATGAGACAAATCTAGTCTCTAGATAAGATAAGATAGTTTATTCTCATAAAACCATGCAAGTACAAAGGTTACAGAGAAGTTTAAAAATAATATACATGTATATAAAACAATTTATGCATTTAAAATGCACACAATAGACACAATTACATTAGAAATTAACAACTTTAGGTCACTGTATGGCCTTCAACAATGATAAAACAAGAAACTACTATAAGTTACAATAAGGAGGCTCGAGGGTACATGTAGAAAAATTTAAGAGAAAAATAAACATTTATTTTTTCATTACAAAGGAGTAGATTCAGTAAGACTCCTTTTTGGCCCAAAAATATAGCAGTTTTACAAAATTGTGAAAATGTAATCCTTAAGCTATTTATTGGAAAGTAGCATGCTTCTGCTAAATAAATATATGATGTTTTTGACAATACAATGCATATATCAGGTACTAGCATCATTAAGTTATGCTAAATTACTGAAATCTTCAAAATTTTAGATTTTTTGGTAAATTTTAGACGGTTTCTGTCTTAAACGAAAGTGTAAATTTTCCCCTTACATTATGATATTGTAATTATTCGTGTTCATTTATAACATTGAAATGTTAATTTTACCCCATGCAACGATTGCGGAGGGTATAATGTTTTTGACCTGTTCGTCCGTCCGTCAGTCCTGTTTCTTGTCATCACAACTCCTTTCAAACCATGCATCAGAATTTCATGAAACCTTTTCAGATAATAAGGACATACTATGTAGTTGTGCATATTGACGGGAAATTGCGATTCAATTTTTTTTCTAGGAGTTACGCCCCTTTGAACTTATTTACTTTAATGTACTACTGCAACAGTTTGTCATCGCAACTCCTCTCAAACCACACAACAGAATTTCACGAAACCTTTTCAGATAATAAGGACATACTATGTAGTTGTGCATATCGACGGGAAATTGCGATTCAATTTATTTTCTAGGAGTTACGCCCCTTTGAACTTATTTACTTTAATGTACTACTGCAACAGTTTGTCATCTCATCTACTCTCAAACCACACAACAAAATTTCATGAAACCTTTTCAGAAAATAAGGACATACTATGTAGTTGTGCATATCAACGGGAAATTGCGATTCAATTTTTTTCCTAGGAGTTACGCCCCTTTGAACTTATTTACTTCAATGTTCTACTGCAACAGTTTGTTATGGCAACTCCTCTCAAACTACACAACAGAATTTCACGAAAACTTTTCAGATAATAAGGACATACGATGTAGTTCTGCGTATCGACGGGAAATTGTGATTCAATTTTTTTTCTAGGAGTTACGCCCCTTTGTACTTATTTGCTTCATCAATGTACTTCTGCAACAGTTTTTCATCTCAACTCCTCTGAAACCACACAACAGAATTTCATGAAATTTTGTAGATAATAAGGACATACTATGTAGATGTGCATATTGGCAGGAAATTAATTTTTCTTATACAATTTTTTTTTCTTACACTAATTTAATTTCTCCAATGACAATGTGGGGACGAGGGGTATGTGAGTGTGCTCACTAAGGTTCTTTAATTGTATTAAATGATAATACATAATATATATATATACATGTAAAGGTTGAGGATGAACACAGATGCGGCCACTTTCATTTTTTGACAAAAACCATCAGAAAAGTTACATTTTTTGGCAAATTCAATAGATTTTTCATTCGAAAGCTTGAATCTGAGCGTTTTTAATGACTAAGTCAGTCAAAATCTTTCACATTAACTAATTGAATCATTTGAAATAGACAGTTAAGAGTTTAAAAAGTGTCCAAAATCTTTCGTTAGATGAATTTGAAATTTGAGGCCAAAATCGGAACCTTACCTATACTCCTTTTATTTGTTACCTTAATTAAGTAGTTGTTACTTTATCATATGGTACAAAAATAATTTAAAAAAATCTATTTTTTATGGCCTCAGATGAATTGTAAAATGTAGATCATCATTAAAATTGCTCAAAATTATCTCCCTTTGGTATTAAAATGCCATTTTTGGAACTCATCTGTGACCTTTATTTTTTATTATTATTTTCAATTAAGCTGTTCTTAATAAACTTAACTATTGTAAAATTTGAGCGATTTCTGTAATTAAGTTCTCTTATTTCGGTATTACCTCTATTTCTGCTATTAGTTCAACAGAAAAAAGGTACCTTTACAAAAATGTATGCTTCTTTCGAAGGCAGGTTGTGAACGGTGACCCCATTTTTTTTTATTAAGTACAAGATTTAAGTACGTTTATCATTTTTACAGAAACAATTTTTCCTTGTAGATGTTGCAGATACATTCATACAAATGATGTTGAAGAAACAAAGAGAAAAGGAACTTGGACTGTACCAGTTTGTTTGCAGCTTCTAAGGTGAAGTATACTTATTTAAATGTTTTGTAAAAATAAGAAGATGTGGTATGATTGTAAATGAAACAACTCTCCATGAGAGACCAGTGAGACAAAAATTAACAACCATAGGTAACTGTACATCCTTCAACAATGAGCTATACAACGTCAAGGACTTGAAATTACCAATGAACAACTTAGGGCCTGATTTATTAACAAAACATTGAACGATAAACTGTTATGATATACAGCAACAAACTACTGAATTACAAGCTCCTGAATTGAGACAGACACATGGAGTTTGTAAAACATTAAAAATGGTTGCTGGCACGAAACCCTCCTTCTAACCTATGACAGTGGTGCAACATTTCAACTAGCAAACTATAAAAATCATTTGAAAAGGGCTTAATTCTAAGATCAATACAAAGTCAAAGCACAATAAAAAATCCTAAAACAAAAACACATGAAATACACATCTGAGATTTATAGCAGTTACTGAAAGCATGTTCTAATAATCAATATTTTATCCTTGTCCTTACACAATGGCCTGAATTTCTCTTAAGGGCATACCGTACAGTTTGATCCTGTATTTACAAGTTCGTGAAAATTTGCATAGAGGCTATTTTTTACCTGATTAAATCAAATATGTAATAAAAAATATACCTTCATGTGCTACTTTTTGAGAAAAATGAGGTCGAAATTTTGTATATTTGCTCAAAATTCAGATATGTGGCCGTATTTTCTTCTTTCTAAAAAAAGACATATTTTGTTTGTTATAAAAGATAAACGCAAATTGTTTTTTGTTAAAGTCATATGAAACGAGTGAGTGGTGAAAAATAATGTTTGTCCAATTCTTGAACCAATGGATGTATACATTCATAAACTTAGTCCTATGTGCAGGATTTTATCATTATTTTCGCAAATATATCATAGAATCGCCAATTTTTTTCTCTCTCTGTTTGTTATGATGGAACAAATATGGCTGCTCATTAAATGCCGTGATTTGAAGCCGAGTTTAACCAATTGTCCCCTTATAGTAAACAAATCACAAAAAGCATGGGTATTGAGCACGTGTTTAACATGTATAATCAGATATTTGTTTATTTCAATGACAGATCCATGCGTATTGTGGTCACCGGATTTTTACGAGGAGGGTTACGCTCGGGTCACTATGCATACTAAAAATATGTCGGCAAATTGCTTGCTGGCAGCAAGCAATTAAAAAAAAGTACTCTTCTTCTAAATGTGGACAAATTAAAGAATTTTCATCAGAAAAAAGTATATGTACATAAGGCCACACCAATTTAATTTCTTGTTCTACGGATTTTTGGACTACAAAAATTGGGGCGAGCGAGCGATTTGAAAATTTTAATAAAAAAATATTTAATTTGCAAATTTTTGAGGCGAAGCTTAAAAATTAAAGGCGAGCGATTATAATTTTTTTTTGTAAACATAAAATAGTAGGTTTTGACTATATTAAAACTTGATTTATCACTTGTACCTTCACATTTTTTTAATTTATGAAGTATTTTTTCCCTGTTCAACAAGAAATATTGAATAATCAAATCTGGTCTATATATGTGTGACTGACAATGAGACAATTCTCCATCCAAGTCATAATCAGGTTCAGAACAACCCCTTAATGTTATGAATATCCCTTTTATGAGGGGTCAAAATATTAAAATTATAATATATTTTTTTTTGTAAAAACACAAAAGGGCTTATGTTTTCCCAAAGAACTATAATATTTGGTATTAAATGGTCAAATCATGTCCAAGAATTTTGTAATATTCCTGGACTTTAACCATGTTAACACATTTACTTTAACAGTTTAATATTATTCAAAATAAGTGGACCCATCCCTCTTATAATATAATGTATTTCTCCTCTTTTTGAGTAAAAAATTCTAAGTTGTCAAAGGTTTTGTATAGTAGCACTGTACAAATCCTTAGTATCCTATCCTATTTTCTTTTCTACAACAGACTGAATAGTAAACATGGTAAAATGACCCCTTCAAGGCCCTTGTCTGAGGGAGGGTTGGTTTATACAACCTGATAATAACAAACATAGGTCAAAGTACGGCCTTTTACACAGTGCTTTCATCAAGACCAACCAGTAAGCTATAAGGGACCACAACTAAGTATTGTACACAATTCGAACAGGAAAATACCAATGAACCACATCAACAAACGAAAACTACTGAACGACAGGTCTCTGAATCAACCAAGACAGGTGCACAAACCTGCAGCGGGTATGACCGCTACCATACATTATAATTGCAGTTGAAGGCAAATCCTTCAGAAGTTCTTTGTACTTTATTTTAACAACGAACATTTTTTTATAGGGAATATAAGTTAGGGGGAAAGAAACCAACGTTTTGTTCTGTATTGGTATTTCTATTTATATCGGAGCACTCCCGCTTGGAGCAAATATTCCCGCAGATATAATACAGTGTTGTGGGTGCTGATAGGTTTAAAATCGTTATATTTAAAGCTAGACTGTGATTTTAAAAAACAAATGTTGAGATCTTTATATAATATTTACCAAAAAACGGTGCGGGAGATGGACATGATTTCATTTCCGGATGCGGGAAGCGGGAATATAATAAAAATAAAAAAAATCTGTTTTGAAAAAAATAGGTGCGGGCGGGTCCGTCGAACAAGGAATCAAATTGGTGTGGCCTAAGTTGTTTAATGAAAACTAACCATTTAGTTATAAAAAACATATGCATATTTTTTTTTAATTTGAGGTTTCTTATGACTATAAATAATCGGTAATTTCTGTATTTTATAAGTATCCTAAAAAATTATGCATTTTTTATTCCGAAATAACTCGTATTTGTCAAATGTTCATGAATTGAGGAAAAATATGTCAATTTTGGCTTTATGTTTATCAAAATAAAAAAAAATCCTTTATTTACAGTTTTATAAAATTTGGGTCACATAATCTCCCTGCAAATTGAAAGTCAAACAAATTGCTGTTTTGAAAAATGGGGTTCCATGAACTCCTTTTCAAATAAATTCAGTTTGAATGATAAAAATCAGTCGAAAAATGCATTTTTCTCTGGTATGTTAAAGTTTGATGTCGCGAAAATAACATTTTGCATTAGCAACGTCATTACCTCCTCTGTAACTGTATTGTATGCCCTTGAAAGCTAACCTAGACCTATAAATGAATGATTGTAGCCATCACTTGATGTCATCTAAACAAATAACATATAGATGGAGAGAAATTTTAGTTTAAGTCGCAAAAATGATCAACAATGAAAGATCATCAAATAAGTATCATGAATGGTTGAAATTGTCAGTCAACTCCTAATTATTTAATAAATTAGCCACAGAGTTTTTTGTACGGTCTAGTTTTAATTAGGATTTTATTGTAGATAAAGGAGGTAAATTTCCTCTGTTGACAAAAAATGGTTGAGGAGTCGGAAAGTTTGACTGAAGCTTAAGGATATGAAATGAAGGTAAACATACATTTAAAGTAATGTTTATATTTGTATTAATACATGTACCTCGAGTATGCATCAATGATTTATTGGTGAAGATGGTAATAACTGTATGTGAAACAATAAAATTTGTTAAAAGTGGGCAGTACATGTATATTAAAACATACCATCAACATTAGCACAACTAAAAATGCAATCATAAAAGCATCTGCAAAGTTTCATAGAAATCTGTGAAAGTATGACACAGTATCCATGGTATCAGTTATGTGATGTCCATGTCATTCAAGGTGGATATTGTGTCATTGGCAATAGACAAATTTCCTATTTACATGTACCCACTTTAATCGGAACAAATTTGAGGGAAGTTAACTGTTTAATGCATATGCCATTATGTTTTCTATACATGACTAAATCATCAGAAAACAGTAAACCTTCCGCCAAAATTGCACCATTTACATTTTTGAATTTATTTCTTTCGGGTGTTTGTAGTGACAGAGTTCCAAGATGTCTTACCACAGAGAAGGTATTAAAACATAGAATCCGAGTCAAAAATTGATAATGTGAAAATAGACTTTTATACCACATCATCTTATTGTCGAGCCTGCAACTTTTGTTGCAGAAAGCTCGACATATATATAATGTTCTGGGGGCCAGCAGCGGAGTTAGCTGAATTCTTAAAAGCTTTATATTTTAGAAGGATGAAGACCTGGATGCTTCATACTTTGACTATATACCAAAATGCCTCAGGTTACCAAGTTTCTCTCCGTCACATGTCTAATGTCCTTGACCTAATTTTCATGGTTGAGTGTCTACTTGAAAAAAAGTTAAGATTTTTATACGACTGCAAAAATTCAAAATTTTGGTCGTATATTGGTATGAGGTTGGCGTCGTTGTCGTTGTCATCCGAAGACATTTGGTTTTCACACTATAACTAGTAGAAGTAAATAGAAACCTATGAAATTTAAACACAAGGTTAAAGACTAGAAAAGGAAGTTTCAAATTGATTTTGGGAGTTTTGGTCCCAACAGATTAGGAGTTAGGGGCCAAAAAGGGCCCAAATAAGCATTTTTCTTGGTTTTTGCACAATAACTTTAATAGTATAAGTGAATAGAAATCTATGAAATTTTAACACAAAGTTTATGACCACAAAAGGAAGGTTGTTATTGATTTTGGGAGTTTTGGTCCCAAACAGTTAAGGAATGAGGGTCCAAAGAAAGCCAAAGGGTCCAAAATTAAACTTTGTTTGATTTCATAAAAAAATGAATTATTTGGGTTCTTGTATATATGACATATATGTCAAATCTAACTGTGTATTTAGGGTGCAATCAACAGTTTTTTTCTATGACGTCATATTTTGAGGGACCATCTATAATTGACCCTTAGTGGTGTTAATGTTAATGAAGATACTTGTATAAAACTAGATATCATTAGAATCATATGTATAAGTTTGTGATAAGGTCAGTTCAAGGGGAACCATTAGTGGTAGGCCAATGTTAATTGGTGTTCAGTTTTATAAACATTAGCACATCTCATTTCCATGGTGAATATTTGGCCCTGCCCCCTCAGTCATGGTCTAATGACTTTAAAACTTTTGCTTAGTTTACATGTATTAGTGTGTGATAATATCAGTTTAAGATGAACTGCTAATGTTAAGTCAATGATATTTGGTATGCAAATTTATTGTCATTTGAAAGTGTTGTTTTCATGAAGATTATATAGCCCCACCCCTGATCATGGTTCATTGACTTTGAAACTTTTACATAGTTTAAAAGTTAATGTTTGTGTTTAGGTTCGTTTAAAGGGAGCTACTTATTATGAGTCAATGGTAATTGGTATGCAGTTGTATTATATTTATCATTGGCACATCTCATTCCATGGAGATTGTTTAGCCATGTACCTTCAGTCATTGTTCATAGACTTTGAATATTTGCATTACTTACATGTTAAAATATTGCTATTTAATTTCAACATTGCATTATCAAAATTACATGAATATTTACATAACTTACATGTTAAAATATTGCTATTTAATTTCAACTTTGCATAATCAAAATTACATGAATATTTGCATAACTTACATGTTAAAATATTGCTATTTAATTTCAACATTGCATAATCAAAATTACAAAAAAGGGATACATATCTCTGTGATAACAGTTTATTAAGTGTAAGTTCTTAGACCACATTCATTCTGTGTCAGAAACCTATCTTGTGTCAACTATTTAATCACAATCCAAATTCAAAGCTGTATCAAGCTTAAATGTTGTGTCCATACTTGCCCCAAATGTTCAGGGTTCAACCTCTGTGGTCCTATAAAGCTGTGCCCTGCGGAGCATCTGGTTTGTAAAGTGAAATTCTCTCTTATTATAAGTAATAGGATAACTATATTTGGTATGTGAGTACCTTGCAAGGTCCTCATGGCTGTCATACAGTTTTCACTTGACCTTGACCTCCTTTCATGGATCAGTGAACAAGGTTAAGTTTTGGTGGTCAACTTGACCGTCAAGTCCATATCTCAGATACTAAAAGCAATATGTCTAGTATATTTGGTGTATGGAGGACTGTAAGGTGTACATGTCCAACTGGCAGGTGTCATCTGACCTTGACCTCATTTCCATGGTTCAGTGATTATAGTTGAGTTTTTGTGTTTTTTTTCTGTTTTTCATATACTATTTGCAATAGGTCTAATATATTTGGTGTATGGAAATAATAACAGAATGATTGTTAAGTGTACATTTCTAGCTGGTATGTGTCATCTGCCCTTGACCTCATTTTCATGGTCAGTGGTCAAAGTTAAGTTTTTGAGTTTTTGTCTTTTTATCTAATACTATATGCAATAAGTCTACTGCTATAATAACTATATTAGGTGTATGGAAATATATATTAGTTGTATGGAAGAATTATTAGCTGTATAGATGTGTGCCTTGTATGGTTCATCTCACCTTGCCTGTCCTTGGCCTCATTTTAATGGTTTAGTGGTCAATTTTTAGTTTTTTTGGTTAATGTTAAGGTTATGTTTCAATTGTAATAAAGCTTTATTTTAAGGACTACAAAAGAAGGCGAGACATTTCAGCGTGTGCACTCTTGGTTTTATATTAAACCCTAGAAAGAAGCTACAGATTAATGTTAACTGCAAAAATACTAAAATCCTTTATTAATTAGATCATGTAGATACAGGAAATGAAATATTTTGAAATTTTTTATCATAAAAATGGTTATGCTCATATATTCAAGTTTCACTAAATTCCAAGAAGGGTTTCCACAAATAACAATGACTGATTTTCAAAATGATCATCATGTAAAAATGAAGAGATGTGCTAAGATTGCCCATGAAAACTATCTTTATGAACAATGACAGTTCAGTGGTTTGCTTTCAGCCTTTAGCAAAAATAATTACCATATATATTGTAATAAGCTATAAATAAAAGCCCCCCATTGTAAAATGTTAAACAATTAAAAAGTAATTAACAGCGTCCTGATCTTTATAAGTTCGAAGAATAAAATTGAGTCATATTATGGTATGATGTTGTTGTTAGCGATGTTTGTCAACACATATGGTTTCCAGATAATTATATAGTTTAAGCGAATGGATATCCATGAAATTTTACACAAGGTTTAATACCAAAAAGGAAGGTTGGGTTGATTTTTGGGGTGATGGTACCAACAGTATAGAAATTAGGGGCAAAAAAGAAGCATTTTTGTAGTTTCCAGACATTAACTTGTGTGCCAGTGTACTAATCTCTCTGAAATTGTTCTTCAAGGTTCCATATCACAAAGGGTAGACTGGAATTGTTTAAAGGGGTAATTGCCTCAAACGTTCAGGAAATAGGGGATCAAAAACAATCATTTTTCTAATTTCCAGACAATATTTTGTGTTTAAGTGTATGGATTTCTTTAAAATTGTACTGCAAAGTACCATACCACAAAGGCTGGGATTAAGTTTTGGGGTAATTACTGAAAGGGGGTTGAAAACAATTGGGGGGAGGGGGATTTTTTTTTCTCATAATTCTGATCAAAATCCAAATACAGACAGTCTGTCATGCTTGAATATTGTGTCCAAACATGCACCAACTGGTCAGTCAAATAACAAGGCTGCGCTGCACATCATTTTCTTAATCATATTAATCTGACATGTTAAAGTTTGTACATTATGAAGTTACTAACCTGTTGATTTTGTGTATTTCAGATTATAATTGAAAAAAGAGCACTTTGAAGTACTAGGAGAATTTGAAAACATCTTGGTGAAATAGTCTGACTGATTATGACAGAACATCAAAAGAAATGACGAAAAATTACACATCTTATCAAAATAGCACTACTAGAAAATAAAAGCTACTTGCAATTTCACTGGTTTTGAGATCAGTAACAGTCTGACAAGGAAAGAATTTAATGAACATGATTATGATGCCTCTTGATAAATATAAAAACATATTGACTGTAAAATAATTACCAGTTACCAATTATATCTGTTTACAAAATTTGTTATTTGGAAATATCTGTTGAATGTTTTGAAATTAAAATGTGTTAACTTAAATGATTTAAGAATTGAAGTCTTTAAATGATACAAAAGCAAGGATACATGGAATGATTGCAATTGAGACAACTACTAGCCCTGCATAATAGGGCACTGATGTAAACAAGTACAGGTCACCTGAAGTCTTCAACAATAAGCAAAAGCCTTAATTTAAAGATCGTTATACATGGGCTTATTAAGTCCCAAGATAATGGTATCTACATCATTTGCTGTCAAATTTTTGTTTGTATGTTTCTGATGAAGGTTAATTAAAATAAGCCCAGCACACCTAATTTGTGAACTGTTTTCTTTTAATTTCAAAAGAGGAAGCTAATAGACAAATTTAAGCAAAAAACAAAAAAAAGGAAATCCATTTAATATGGCAGACAGCAACCAAACACAACCAGTTGACATAATGAACATGTTTTTGAGTGCTCAAACTGCACTATAACATTAGACACAAAAACATCTAATGCTGGATTACACAAAAGTGTTTAAATCATCTGCTCTTCTCTGGTGTTTAAAAATTGTACAGATTTGGTGTCACAATATCTCAGTAACATGGGTTAGAATCCCGGCATGGGAAGAACAAAAAAATTGCGAAAGCAAACTTACAGATCTTACATTTTTGGGTTGATGTTTTGACGACTTGCATGTACATGTACATGTACAATATATACAAAAAGTTAGCTGCTATTGAGACAAAGGCAAAAATCATAGTGCAACAAATAAAATTGAGAAAGGAAATGGTGAATATGTCAAAGCGACAACCACCCGACCATAGAGCAAACAACAGCCGAAAGCAACCAATGGGTCTTCAATGTAGCGAGAATTCCCGCACCCGTAGGTGTCCTTCAGCTGGCCCCTAAAATATGCATAATAGTACAGTGATAATGGATGTCATACTAAACTCCGAATTATACACAAGAAACTAAAATTTAAAATCATACAAGACTAACAAAGGCCAGAGGCTCCTGACTTGGGACAGGCGCAAAATTGCGGCGGGGTTAAACATGTTTATGAGATCTCAACCCTCCCCCTATACCTCTAGCCAATGTAGAAAAGTAAAAGAATAACAATATGCACATTAAAATTCAGTTCAAGAGAAGTCCGAGTCCAATGTCAAAAGATGTAACAAAAGAAAATAAATAAAATGACAATAATACATAAATAACAACAGACTACTAGCAGTTAACTGACATGCCAGCTCCAGACCTCAATTAAACTGATTAAACATGTTTATTACAGATATAATAACAATAAACTAAAATAACACTTACCACTACTAAATGATTAGGAACTTTCAGGAACTAATTGCAGCTACTGTCCAGGTTATGTTAAACAAATTTTAAGCTCCAACTGATCTGTTCAGTGAAGAGTTTTTATCATTTAAATAAAATGTAAACACATTCTAATCTTTTGGCAGACGTGAATATTCTCATGTGGCATTTATACCTATATGCAAGGGTACCTATATCTGGTGGTGATGATACACAGTGATAATTAACCATTTTTTTTCTTCTTTTTGTGTAATTTTGAAAAAAATGGAATTTAAACTTTTTTTCAGCATTTTGGAAAAAAATAATTTTGTAAATTTTTCATGTTTTTTTCATTTATTTTATAAAAATTAAATTTTAAAAGATTTTTTTTTTAAATATTTATTTTTTTTTTTTAATTTTTGAAAAATTTGATTTTTTTGAAATATTTTGCATTTATAGATTTTTTAAACTTAAAAAAAGTTAATTTTAGTTGCCTTCGTCCATGCAAGCATGGACTAAGTTAGCCTTGGTTGCCTTCGTCCATGCATGCATGGACTAAGTCTGTTGTGTTAGTCCATGCAAGTATGGACTAAGTTAGGGTTAGTTGCCTTAGTGCATGCATGCATGGACTAAGTCTGTTGTGTAAGTCCATGCATGCATGGACTAAGTTAACGTTAGTTACCTTCGTCCATGCATGCATGGAGTAAGCTTAGTTTCTAAGTTTTCATGTTTACAAATCATGAAAAGGTTTAGCCATACTATCAAGTTTTGCAATTTATTTCCTACGGTAAGTTATAATGCACAATATGCATGTAAAACATAATTAATAGGTTGAATATGAAAAAAATCAACTAAACAGAAAAAAAGGTAATTACATCAAATTAAAAAATAATTGAACTAACACCATGAAATTAAGTGGTAAGAAGAAATGGAGGTTTTCTAAACTTGATGTTGATTTCCAGTTTTATTTAATACCTTGTTTTGAACATAATCTGAATAAGAAGCATGTTAGGTTAACAATATCGATAAAGGAAACATGAATTTGGTATTGCAAATTAGTTCACGTATCTCATCTTTTGAAATATGCGTCACTTACATGCGACGAAGATTTGTGAGAGGCGTATTACAAATTTTCTACAATTATACTTATTTGTGAATAACACTATGATTCAGTTGAATAAATTTTACGAATTATCATAATATAAACATATATACTGCAGCTGTGCTATTTGAGCAGTCAAATTACATTGACCGTATATTCATATGTGATATACAGTCACGGACCGTATATCACCTTGTTTATGACGTGGACAATATGTTTCCGTAGAATCTATTGATGACGTCAATTAAACAAACAGGTTCACGGACATTTTACGTTTTTCACTCAAAATTAAGAAATAATTGTTTTTACCCTAAAAACTTCATTTAGAAAAGTTATAAGAGTTTCAGTATATAAAGAATAACCATACATTGTCTCGAAATATCAATGTTATTTGTATTCGGCTCAAACAGGGGGAAATGTTCGGCACAACCTCGCTTTCTACCTGTTTCTACGCCTTGTACAAATAACATTGATATTTCGAGACAATGTATGATTATTCTATATTTTATTAGCGCCAAATTTCACAAGATGATTAAAGCAGGTGATTTCACTTATACAAATAACATATTTTAATAAGCAAGAACGTTAAAATAATCAGTCGATTTATAAGCTGTTTTGTCCGTTAAACTCTCAACACTGCTATCAAAAGGGAGTGACAGAAATACCAAGGATAAGATACTAGCAGCGCCCATTATTTAAAAATAAAGGACAATATCGAGGTCTCGAAAATAAAGAGAGATACCCAGAAGTCTTCACTACATAAGCCAATGAAGACAGAGCAATCTGAAGCCTACCAAAACAGGAAATAATCATAGATGTTCATGAATAGGAAAAGAGGAACGAAAGATACCAAAGGGACAGTCAAACTCATAAATCACAAACAAACTGACAACTCCATGGCTAAAAATATAAAAAAAAAAACACCAGACAAACCATAGTACACATGACACAACATTTAAAACTAAAGAATAAACCACACGAACCCCACTAAAAACTAGGGGTGATCTCAGGTGCTCCGGAAGGGTAAGCAAATCCTGCTCCACATGTGGCACCCGTCTTGTAAACTATTTGGAAAAGAGTAAACTATTTGGATAACCAAAATATAAATTTATGTTTTTGTTAATATCAAATATGTAGAAAGATAATCTTATATAAAAATTGTCAAATACATTGATTTCATTTAAAACTTTAAAAATGTAATTATAAAAAAGGTCCTGTGAATTAGAGCATATGTTTTCATAACTTTTGTTTAGATATCCAATCAGTCAAATTCTGGCAGGTCCAAATAAATTGATAAAATGTGGTATGATTGCCAACGAGACAACTCTCCACAAGAGATCAAGATGACACAGAAATTAACAACTACAGGTCACCGTACGGTCTTCAACGATGAGCAAAGCCCATACCGCATAGTCAGCTATATACTTGTAACTTACCGCTTTGAAACTGCTATTAGTATCCTAATAAGCAACACACAAGGTTGTATATTATACGACAGCTCTTTATATATTAAATAGATATGACATTTAACCCAAAAAATAACCTTTGATATATACAGTCTAAGAAATATCCTTAATGCAACTGTAACAGATGATTAATAATAAAAAGGTCAACTATGAAACATACAACACAGAAATGGTTATTTAATTCTGTAAATGTCTAGTTGGAGAAAGGAATGCATCACTAATTAGAAGGCGTGTAGGTTTGTTAATGTTATTTTATGAATCCTTTTAAATTAAGAATACACACGTATGATCGAGATATATAATTAATTGTTGATTTCATTCAATTAAGCATAGATATGATTTACCCTGAACAATGAAAAAGAAGGTGTTTTTATTTTTAATAACATGCCTATCGTTGTAGAAAATGCAACTATTTCGATCACTGTGTTCTTTATTGATTGGTCTATTCTCATCATTAAAAGAAAAATAAAACGTTACACATTGACAATATCTAAAGACCTTACATTCAATAAGAAGTGCAATGTTTCAATTAAATTCGAAAAATTCTCCACAATCAGACCTGAGTTAGTGAGAGCTCGAATTTTGATTTTAATCGCATCAAATACTAGTAGATGCTCTTTTTTAAAAATTGCATTAATTAATATCCAATGTTTTGTCCACTGCATATACAAATGCTTGCGGTTCTTTTTGAAATGCAATATTTGTATTTGATTGATTTTATAGTTGAATGATATCCTTCTGATACATTCTTGGAATGTGAACAATTGGTATGGAAAAAATTCAAAACGGAAAGTCCTTAATCAAATTGCAAAATCAAAAGCTCAAACACATGAAACCAATTCATGACAACTGTCATATCCCTAACTTGGTACAGACATTTCCGTATGTTGAAAATTGTGGATTAAACCTGATTTTATAGCTAGAAGAGATATCCTGCTGGTAGACAGTCTATTCGGGTCTATAATTCTCATGGAACAGAAAGAATTCCATCTATATATAAGATTAACAGTGAAGAAATACTCGGACAGATAATTATTTTGCTGTAAGATAAATAAGATTTTCGTTTGTGCCTGATGGCATATAGGGTATACAATATTTTACCAAATAGTCACAGGTATTATAGCACTGTTTAATTTCTCAAGTAAGGAGTATGTTAATTAAATAGGTCATTTGTACGAATGTTGGCGTTTGTGTTTGCTGCACTTTAAAGTATTCCTGTTGTTCCTTTTTCCCTCTTACAGTTGATATGTTTCTCTCATATTTAGTTTGAAACCCGAATTTTTGTTCTCTCAATCGATTTATTGATTTTGAACACCGGTATACCCCATTTGTTTTTATTTGTTCATAAAAAAACTCTGTGAGGAGGAATATAAAAAAGTTGACATTATAATAGATACTAGAGCGTTCGATAATCGTTATTTCGGCAAGATAAAACTTTGGCCATTCTAGCATGTTGATAGGTGCATCAGTTTAATTGGGAAAATCGATAAGAAATGGCATAACCAAACCATCAACTTAATCAACCGGCAGGAATACAACTGTCGTATTCCGAACTTGGAACAAGCATTGTCTGGAGAAAACATAGGGGTTGTGAAATCTAGTGTCATAGCTACCTAGATTTCCCACTTGTATGACAGTTGAATTAAGTTCTATTATATTGATAAACACGAGTCAGCAACCAAATCAGACTTAACCGGGTTCTTGACAATATTTAAATAATAAAATTATTTTGCTTTCACATTACAATCAAACTAATGAGCTAATGATGAATAAAAAGAATAATTTATTACGATGCAGAATTGGATTATGGGAAAAAATATCATCTGTCAGCATTATTCTATGGAGAGCGAGAAACCATAGTGACAGGTATTGTAAAAGATAAATAATTTAATGAATGATTTTATCAGCCGTTATTCGTAATGAAATGGTTTCTTCTTAAGATAGAAAATTACCAATAATGATTAAACTAAATATGTTTTTTTAATTGCTTGGAGCAACTTTCTACTGCATATTGAACAGTAAGACTGTTTAAAGATGCAGTGCAGTCGACATTTCTGATTTTTTTTTCGTATGCCTACTAAGTTGGAGAACGTCAAAAACTATATTTATATATATCTGTTTTCAAAAATTAATTGTTATTTCGTTTGATCAACAAGATGTTACAACTTTCCAAACAAATTGATGAGATAATTGTCTAAATAGATGAAAGAAGATGTTGAATAAGTGCCAAGAAACAAGTCCCCATACAAGTCCAATTTGTAAAAGTACAAGTTATATATTACCAAACATGTTTTTTATTAGACGACAAGAATGCAAAACAAATCTAAAATACAAAATATTTTTTTGTTAAATAACCTAGTTTATGACAACAACTACATGCGAGCACCTTACTCATAACAGATGCAAAAGAGGGACGAAAGATACCAAAGGGACAGTCAAACTCATAAATCTAAAACAAACTGACAACGCCATGGCTGAAAATGAAAAAGACAAACAGACAAACAATAGTACACATGACACAACATAGAAAACCAAAGAATAAACAACACGAACCCCACCAAAAACTAGGTGTGATCTCAGGTGCTCCGGAAGGGTAAGCAGATCCTGCTCCACATATGGCACCCGTCGTGTGCAACACATAATAAGAGTCTAATAAATATTCTTAAAGAAAGTGTTAATTCATGCGTGTCGTCTGTTATTTGCATATCTTAATCTGTAATCTTATTTGACATATAACTGTGTATTTCTTACTCGATCAGCCATGACTGTTACCGGCAAGACACCTTATATCTGTTATCTCCATCTTGTTTGCGGGCTTATTTTGGTAATTAGTTATCAAAGGTACCAGGATTATAATGTAGTACGCCAGAAGCGCGTTTCGTCTACATAAGACTCATCAGTGACGCTCATATCAAAATATGCATAAAGCCAAACAAGTACAAAGTTGAAGAGCATTGAGGATCCAAAATTCCAAAAAGTTGTGCCAAATACGGCTAAGGTAATCTATACCTGGGATAAGAAAATCCTTAGTTTTTCGAAAATTCAGAATTCAAAGTTTCGAACATTAAAAGTTTTGTAACATGAAATTTATTAAAATGACCACATTATTGATATTCATGTCAACACCGAAGTGTTGACTACTGGGCTGGTAAAACATTTCTTGTTAAATAATTGAAGGTTTCATAGCAGATATACAGCGGACGCCATCACGCGTTTGTTGACTGTTATGGAAATCTGTTTCACAGATGATATCAGATTTGTTCTATATGTAGTAATTTCAATCTTGTTCCCTTTTCACGGATGTGACCTACCGAGTTAGACTATTTACACCTATAAATGAGGGACAAAAGATATAAAAGAGACAGTAATATTATAAGTTATAAGTAACAAATTATAAGTGAAATTTCAACCTATTGTGTCTGTTTGTAGTGTTCAATTCGTATACTAAGTACATCATGTACATCGTTGTCAATATAATGGAAGATGTTTAGCTAGCTTTAAAACAAAGTCCAATCCAACGTCTTCTTCATAAGAAAATGCTTTTACCAAGTCAGGAATATGACAGTTGTTATCCATTCGTTTGATCTGTTTGAGCCTTTGATTTTGTCATTTGATTACGGACTTTACATTGTGAACTTTCTAGTTTTTTATATGTTTTATGACAGTTAGGTTCCTTAATTACGTTTAATTATATATAAAAAACTCAACATGAAGCTATAATATGATTTATTGTACTAAGAAAGGATATTTATTTCACTATAAAATTGAAATTGTTTTCCCTGAGAAGGATGTGTGAAATATACCAAAGGATATTCAAACTTAAAAGTCGAAAACAAACTAATAACGCCTAGGCAAAAAAATATAATAAAAACCACAAGACAAACAACAGTATTAAAAACACAATATTGAACACTAAAGACTGGCCAACACGAATAATATCAAAACAGTGGGTGATCTATGTGTTTACGACGGTTAAGTCGATCCAGCGCCACATATACTAGTAATTCGATATTTGAGAATCATCTAATATAATAATTCTCCGACCTATGAAAGCTATACTTATGACTCATACTAGTCTTGTGCGTTTACTTGAAACAATGAAAATTAACAGGATTAGATAATGTTGAGATGTATATTGACTGTAAAGGTAATAAAAGCAAAGGAAACACATTGTGATATTGTTTTTCAACTAGCTACATATAAATTGAGGCGGAAGTAAATTACCGAGGTTTAAACCCCATATAAACCGCTTATCAATTCAATCATTTAAAAATATGCATGTAAATAATATGATGTGCAAAACAATATAATCTAATTTGGATGTAACGGGTATTCCGATTAGCAGACAGTGTTAGGTTTATCAGCTCATAGACATATTATAGTCATGTGACCATGGCGTCATTAACGTTCTTCATTTTTACTTCGGCTTGAAATGAAATTTTTAATTAAATTTTAAGAAATTACTGTATTTTTATCCTGTCCATTTGAAATAACATATGAAATGTGGTGCACAATTTAAAAAAACACTCGAACACTTTTCATATTATTTCTTCATAGACACACACAATATTAGATTCCTTAAATATACATTTTTTCACCTAGAACAGTATATCTTTATATTGCTATTCAAGTTATTCGCAGTAATTCACCGAAATTTTCTTATGATTCAAATAAACTAATGAAGGAAATGTAAGTCTGCAGTCACTGGTAAAGGAATGCAAGAAAATGTGAAACTTTCAGATGATTTACATAGTTATTTCTTTATAATTTTGATATATAACTTCCTCCAAACATCAATATTGAAAATATTTACTAGCGTATTAATAAGTAATAATGAGATCAATTGTTATTTCAGCTCAACTATCACATTGTCAAGATAAGAATCATTTGACATCTTAGTGATAACGGATTTATTTAATAAAATAATTAATATTTAATATTTTTTAATAATTAACATTTGTTATTTTTTGTTTGGTGATGCTGTACCGTTTTGTGTACTGCTTATTGTATAATATATTTTATAGTGTACTGTATAACACCTGTATGACCCATCACCTCGTAAGATTTATCTTTAACTTATTGAATATCTCATTTGACCAAAATATCACTTGGTGTAAATTAACCAATTATCAGAATTGACGAACAGACGCCATTGATGCCTTGATTTGTATTTCAGTACAACAAATAACAAACACTGATTTTATTTGGATATTGAATTGTCATGGCAACATTTAATCAAAATTCATTCATAAAACAACAACAACTGTTACAACAACAGTACACAACCAAAATATTTGTCAATCAATAAAATGTTGATGACGATTGAACTAATCTTTGTATCACAGCTGGGCGATCCAAAGCTGGTGTACTGAAGGGCGGTCCATTCAGCAATATTTCAGAATTAGCAGCTGGGCTATCCATAGTCTGCATAAAATGAAGTAAATTACGCCAAAATTATCATTCGGACTTTAGTACAGAATGATAATCCGCCACAAAATTTACCCATGACAATTCAGTTATCTCCAATTCTACAATCAACTTTTCAACAACATTTAAACAATCAAAATAATAAAAGACATTGCGAATTCAACATTTATATAACAACCAAATTTCATAAAATACATGTATTTTCATCCAATATCAGTATGAACTGTGTTTATTTTAAATTAGAGGTGATCGTGAGGAAATACAACACAATGTGGATACTTTATGAATGTTTCTAGTGCTGACTGAATTTGATTCAAGAAAATATCATTTCCAATAAATGATAGATGTACTCCATCGTCAGAATATAGCGCTGGATGACGATCATCAAAATCTGGATATTTGATAACGTATCCTCCATGTTTGAGTATATAAGATCTCACTCCCCTATTTATTCTCTTTCTTGTAACTTCCATGGCATGGTCATCACTTGAGTAACGCCATGAACGCCTGGGAAGAATGCTTGACCATATAAGAGAACAATTTGGGAGCATGCGAGACAGAATTATTATTTTTTCAAAAGACCTAAATTACTACCTGAAGGTCTGTTCTCCGAGTGATCACGAGCACTGCATATTATTGAAGAACCAATAATCCATATTTCATTACTAAGACAAGCTGAAATTATAAGTTATTTGGTTAGCTCAATTCTTATGTAACGTTTAAAGGATGCAGATTTCCAACGACCTAAAGTCATAATTTCTTCATCAGTATGACCATTCATAGCAAAATGTGTAGTTGCTCCTATTCGAAATGAATGCGTGTTGTACTCATTTGGAATTTCATGGTCTTGCATAGTACACTAGAAAATTGATATCGTGTTACACCGGTTTTGTTAAAATGACAAAAAAGTGGTCCATTGTTTTGGTGTCTGATTGAAATAAAATTTAATAACAAACTTACTGGGCAAATATCTACTTGATTAAATCGTTCAACTGTTAATGTTGTAGATAAACCATTTTGGTCTGTTTTCGAAAAGGGAATTGTGATATATGCAGATTGTGAATGATGTAAAACCTTGACATCATCCTTGTTAATGACAAGTTGCGTATTTCTATTAATTGTAATTTCACCGATTCTCAATAATGCAAAAAATGCTAATGAAAACATGGATCTAAATAACGTACATTCATATTCTGAAGAACAGACAAATTGCAATGAGTTTATTAATCGAGCTAATATTTCTAAAGTTATAGGTTTGCGACTATCCACTATGCCATATAGTTTGTCCATTCCTTTCAACATTTTTTGTATAATGAACGATAAAGTCAAACCAGTGAGCTCATTTATTCGTAAATAATAGCTTAAACCTGACAAGTACACCTTAACCGTTGCAGGGGCATATCCTAATTTTGATAAATATGCAACATAATTGACTAAATGCGAAATACTG
Organism: Mytilus trossulus; assembly: GCF_036588685.1. Taxonomy (NCBI): domain Eukaryota; kingdom Metazoa; phylum Mollusca; class Bivalvia; order Mytilida; family Mytilidae; genus Mytilus; species Mytilus trossulus. Next base: position 2,472,833 of record NW_026963340.1, on the reverse strand, counting down.
GGCGGCCATGTATTTCCTAAACCTTCTTTTAATCTAAATGAAACAAATGAAGTCAGTGCATTGTTATACGTTTTCCATGTATTCTGAGAATTCGATGCGTCCAATAACTTTGCTACTTCTGGTCTAAAATGTACCAAAATTCCTCCGGAATTGTAGCTGGATGTGTATCTGCTGTTAGAGCCAGACTTTTGAATTTCTGAAATTTTTTACGAGAAATACAATCTGCAATTATATTTGTATAACCAGGAATGAACTGTACCTTAATGTGAAAATTGCCTAATAATGACCAATATACTATGTGTCTAACAAGGTTCATAATTCGTAAGGATTTTGACGTCTTCTTATTTAAAATTTCAACCACGGCATTATTATCCGAATTAAATAAAATTTTCTTTTTTTGAAAAAAGGTTACACCATAAGTAAACAGATAATGCAATAGGTATCATTTCTAAATATGATATATCCCTGAGAACTTCAGTACCAGACCATTCTACAGGCCATTTAAGAAAAGCTCATTTACCTTGGAAATAGCAGCCACACCCTTTTGTTGAACCACCAGCGCTGTCAGTAAATAGTTGTAAAACTGAATTTGAAGTCCAATCAATGTCGAGCATGTAACTAATACCGTTAAATTTGTCTAAAAACAATTCCCATACCAATAAGTCTTGATACATGCCTTCTGTGATTCTGACATAATGATGTGGTTTCTTTGCATGACTACTTGCCAAATAAATTTCGTCTGCTAAATGCTCTGACTGCAGGTAGAGCTTTTGCACAAAAAGCTAATGACCCACACAAAGATTGTAGGTCCCTTAAAGTTATCTTTTTCCTACCCAATACCCATTTAATTTTTGACTTTAACTCCAATACTTTGTCCTCTGGAATCTGTATTAGCATTTTTTCTGTGTCTATAAGCAAACCTAGATAACTAAGTTTTGTTGTTGGGTCTTCTGTTTTTTCATGAGCAATTGGGACTCCAAGACGACAACATACTCTATCAAAACTATTCATAAGATTTTTACAATCCTCAGTATTACTTTTACCAGCAAATAAAAAATCATCCAAATAATGATCAAGATTATCTGAATTGGACTCATTCATGAAAGCCCATTGAATGAAAGTTGAAAATTTTTCGAATAGTAATTTGATTCTGAGTACCCCATAGGCAATGATTTATCTATGAAATAATATTCATTGAGTTTAAACCCTAATAGATCAAAGTCCCCTGGATAAATGTTTTTAACAATCTGAAGGCGGATTTAATGTCCTTTTTTCCAATTTCAACATTTGAACCCAATCTCTTAATCATATCAATAGCATTGTCAAAAGACGAATACTTTACTGTAGTAAATTTTTCATCAATAAAGTCGTTTACACTCAAATTTGGCGGAAAAGATAAGTGCATAATCAATCTAAATCCACCCGTTTTCTTAGAAATTACACCTATAGGCGAACACCTTAGATTAGATATAGGTCTAGTAAAAAAAGGACCAGCTATGCGACCATTTTTTACTTCACTCATGACTTTTTCCCATGCAACCCCAGGATTTTGGATGACTGAATGTAAATTTTTTGATTCAATCCTACATCGGGGTCCAACATAATTTAACCTAAAACCTTCAGAAAATCCCTTGCATAATATCATTGCATCATGTTGATTTGGGTAATTGAAAAGAAGTTTATTTAATTCTGTGATATTGATCGGAGTAAAGCCAAGACACCATATGTCCAACGGATTAATTAAAGATTCTGAAAAATATAAAATTTAATTGTTAAATGTTTGTGGTGCGGCCATTCGAAGGGCAGGGAATCTGCTTCCTCGAGGTCTAAATCCTTGATTCGAATTTGCTCCTCTTTGAAAATGTGTTTGACTTCTAGGTGCAAAATTTCTAGCAACTCTTGTTGTATTTTGATATGTGCCTCGGGCTGCATTTTGAGAACGAGCATATGCCTGGTTGCTATTTACCTGTTGACAGCCAGCGAAAGGGTGGGCCATTCCGCATTTCATACATAAATGGGTATAAAAACAGTTTTGACGATTACAAGCTCCCTTGAAATTATAATCATAGCATGGTCTATTACCTACACTTGTCTGTTGAATTGTATTACCCTCCGGTTCCCCATTAGCTATGACGGTGTACCATAAAATGCAATCAATGGAAGACCAAGATCTTGTAGAATTATTTGCCATTCTTAATCGAAATTGCTGGTCATAACAATAAATCTTCTCAAAAGACACTTGTGTACCTCTAATGATTGACATATAAGTGGTCAATTCACTAGCTAAATTTGGAAAACGTTGAATTAATATTTTCATATAATTTATAAATGCATCAGTCCGTGACTCAATGTTTTGAATAGATTTAACTTTGCTGTTTTTGTTTGATGTAATTACAAGTGAACCAGCTGCATTATCATAACTTATAACATTCTGAGGTCTGTCAACTTGACTAATAAAATTTTGATAAAAAAGTAATGACAAATCTATAAATTCTCTATTCCATATTTTTTCTTTCAAATTTTGAGATACGTAAACATCACATTCTGACTGATTAGGTATAAGCATAGGATCATTATTTATCTCACCATTTTGATTAGGCATTGGCACAGGAGCTGGTATTTCAACTTGCGCAAATGGCGCTTGCACGTTCATTGCTGGTGTTACGGGACCTTGCATGGCAGGTTGTCTTTCAATTGGCAAAGGAGCCTGGATTTGTAGAGGAAGAGGTGCTAGTACTTGTACTTCAGTGCTAGTACTTGTACTTCACCAACAATTGCCCCCACATCTTGATTTCTTGGTGTAGCAACTGCACGGTTTCTCCTTCCGCGTCGTCTCTCTGGTGGTTGCGCTTCAACAACGGGCACTCGTGCGCGCCCATTCCCATTTCTTCGTCGACCAATTCTAGGCATTTGTATAAACGAAATAGGTTAAAAATTGAAGTACTTACTAACATCACATAGCTAGTATTCTGTCTTTTAATTTGATTTATTTTTGTAATAGTTTCAATGCATCGACTTCAATATCAATTTTTATTCATATCTATCAACTCAATCATTTGAGCTTAAATCAATAAATGAATTCCTTTGATTGTCTCTTATCTAATTACTTTTTAATTATTTTTTTTACCGGTACATGTATATCACGAATTGTGATATGTACAATATATAATTTATTTATGATTAATTTAACCTGTAAACATGCACCTACCTGTCTCTACGAATTATAACAGGTATACTTTAACATGCTGCATCAATGATAAAATAAACTGTGAAATTAAACATGTTTAGGCAATGCATGTACTTATAAAAATTATTCATTTAAAAATTCAATACTACGTGGCTCAACCGCATATTTAATTCGACGGAGTAATAAGTTAATTTAATTATTACAAAAAAATAAATTATAAATAAAATCTTTAAATCCGAATTAGATTTAAAATATGAATTCTTAAATAAACTTATTAAAACAATACTTATCTTGATAGTGTATGTAGAATATTTCTCTTAATTTTTTTACGTCCTCTCCGTTCGGTTTTCAAGGTAAAAGAGACAGTTAAATTGCACGGACTTTTACTACTCGGCTGTCACATGCTCAAATTAGCATAATAAGAGTAAAGGACGACTCGATTTGTCGATTCTCAATACATGTATATGTTAATTCACTAAATTAATTTAATTTTCATTTAATTAAATTCTATTATATTCAAACATTTAACTTTTTGGGATTCGAGAGTCACTGATGAGTCTTTTGAAGACGAAATGCGCGTCTGGCGTATATACTAAATTTAGTCCTGATATCTATGATGGATTTATTTAATACTCACCTCATGTACAATTGGCTGAAAACTGTGTACACCAGATGCAAGTTTACAAAAGTCTTATCAGTGACGTTCGATGTTCTAATCAAAAGGGGTACAAATGCAAAAAACCAAAAAAAAAGTTGAAGAGCATGTTTGCACGCAAAACTCCATAAGGTTTTGTCAAATATATCTTAGATTATTTATTCCGGAGAAAAAATGCTTCAAATTATAAACAGGTAATTAACAATATAACCAAAGTATCAAACAGTATTGCTTCAGCTAAATGTTCAAACATATTAGTTCTGATTTAACTGTCAAAAAGTTTTTAGGTAAAGCAACTTTGAGTTTAAGAAGTGTCCAAATGGTTATCATGATGGATAATATGAGATGTGATTAAATGAAGATTCATTATTTCTACTTTAAAAATATGAAAACACATCCGCCAACATTCGGTTTTTACTGATTTTATGATTACGTTGAATTGATTTATAAAAAAAACTATGGAATTGACAAAAGCCTTTTTCTATGAAACAATTAAACTAACAACCACTTAACACACAGCCTGAAGATTTAAATTATGTCGCTAAAATTTATAGTTTATGGTTTATGTCGGTCCATCCGGTCAATTGAACATGAATTTTTCTGTTTTAGATGAAAATTTAAACATTAATTCTATTACTATTTCAAATAACTCGTCAATGTCACTGCTTGGTGTAAACTTTTTTCGTAAAAAAAAAATATTACCCAAAACATTACTTCATACCTTCGCAATAAAGAACACTTTTAGAAAGGGAGTTGTGAACATCTTATACTAAAGAATGCAATAACACAATTGTTATTATGGTGAAATTAAACAGTCTATATACTGTGATACATTATTATTTAATTAATCACTAAATCTTGATCATGGCAAATATATACTTTAATGTTCACAAAATGTGAAAGGAGACTCATTAATTTAATTTCAAAACTTTCTACGCTCTCGTCACATGGGTATATTTGTTGTGCAATTATATGCTTAATTTAGTCTTTAAATAAACACAGAAAGCTCTAATATTCTATCTCTTTGCTAAAATAGGTTTTGACTGTCCCTTTGGTATCTTTCGTCCCCCTTTTATCGTGTATTGAATACAAAATTTTTGAAAAATCTCAAAAACTCCTTTTCATCTGAATGTAAAATATTTCATATTTTTCTACACAAGATTCGTCCCTCAGTTTAAGAAAGTATGTTCAGTTGATACTGCATATTTTGTCCAATCACATTAATCAGATGCATTGACTTTACAAGTAGGGTACACAAAAGAGCTACCAAATATCTGGAATGCAAATACTACCGTGCTACATAAAAGTCTACATATACTTTATAAAACAAAGACATGTATCTTACTTGAAAATGTCTAGTACTAAAGCAGGAAAATTACAGTTGTTATCTTATAGTTCGTTTTCTGTGTGCGTTGCATTGAGGTTTGTTTTTGTAGCACTTATTATAATAAGTGTTTCTATTGTTTCGTTGTTTTCCTCTATAGTTAATGTATTTCCATCGGTGTCAGTTTGTAACCCGGATTTGTTTTCACTCAATCGATTTATGATTTTCAAATAGCGGAATACTACTGTTGCCTTTATTTGTTTTTCCTGACGTTGTCGACACCTTTTAAGGATAATAACTCAGTTGACTCTTGAAAATGTAATACCAAATAAAACCAAAGTCCAAGAAAAATCAAAAAATGAAAAGACATATCAAACATGTCAAATGGCAAAATCAAAGCTCATACACATCAAACGTATGGAAAGAAAATCACTGTGAAATAAAAATAAGATTATGTGTTGCGGCCCATACGACAATGACGAATACGAAAAAAAAAATTAAAACAATTTCAATCTTATGCAAGAGCACATAGCTAACATGGACACTCTGTTCATTCAAAGAATTATTGTTAAATTGCTTCCAATTTGTGGTAATCCGCCGTTTCAGACTCTAATGCATTCTGGGTAAGATTTTCAAAAGTGTATACCGAAACGTCGTGATTGTTTGAAAACGCCAAAAAACCATGGAAATTCACCCAATGTCATGACGTTATTTTCATTTTCGGGTACGAACAATGCAATTACCCATATTCCTTTAGATTCATAAAAGGCCAGTTCATATTTGACGTTACCAAAAGAATGTAATGAAAACAAAATATAGCAGATCTTTACAACTGTTTTCAATACTCGGGATAGTATGGAGTTTAACCATGTATATTAATACGATTTGTATCTTTCGCCCTGGATTGATTTTATAATTTTTATTATTAAGAAATCTTTTCTTTTACGTCAACAATCATTTTATTATAGTATAACCATGCAATCTGTTAAAGTGTTAAGAGAGAGGAAAAATAAAAGAGGCGGAATTTAAATCGGTCACATTCAAACTGAGAACCCCTTGGCAAAAATGTCAAAATCGACAAATTTAAGAAAGCTTATGTTCCGTGTCTAATTCATTCCTGTGAACATTGTGTTAATTTTGCGTATCAAACTATTAAGTGAAATTATTCACTTGTAAAATGAACAAAAATCGTACATGTTTGAATGCGTTATAATGATGGATTTGTATATCCACCGTTTCACATATTAAATGTTAAAATATTTGTAACGTTTTGGAATGAACAAAACTGCTAAACTGCTTCTGAAACAGATGATATGTGTAATTGATTTAGTATATGAACACTGTAAACGAGGTTCGCATGCGCTATTTGACATACACAATATGCTACAGTACCAAGATAACGTGTTCATAGATATCCTACAAAATTATCAGATTAAAACCGAATCCCAAGTCGAATATAGAAAAGAAAATTCTTTGGAAACAGACAAACTCAAACGTAGACTCTATCATCCAAAGGAACGAATTGAAGTTGCAAATGATTGACATGGTACAGGCTGTTTTGAAAAAAATGATGTGCAATTTTATGCTAAATCGGATGTAACGTTAATAGTAAAATAATCGAAAATGCAGTTGGTAAGTATTTTTTATTTAGAAAAACATAGATTTGATGGTCAGTATGTGGCAACTGATCTTTAGCAAATTGATAACTACTGTTTGGTATCTAAGATCACTACTATTGTTCTCATCTTTCTATTGTAAATTTAAAAAAATCACTGTTTTGTAAATGAAATATAGATTTCCATCTTTCACCCAAAACGTGTTGTTTAATCAAAGTTTGTGAAACGAAACAGGTCGATTTGGTTATATTGGCGTTCTATTGATTAAACTGCAAAGATGTCACACAAAACAAAAAATAACTACAAAGAACTATTAAAAACAGTCTACAGAACACAGAATAGAAAATTAAATGTCTAATTCATTTCGAAAAAAAAATGAAAAGTGTTTTTCATATTATGCATTAGCAGAGCAGTGAAACATAGTTTCCTGTCGCTTAACTCTTGATCAAGGATTTACATTTATCAGTTGATCGGGATCAAAAGCTAAACATCCCACATGATTACGTATGAGAACATAAAAAAATCCTATACACGAAAAGTAAAGTTTACCTTGGGTTGCACCCATAGTATAAGTAGATACAAATCCACATGACTAAAAGGTTTTAACAATTGAAACAAATGAAAATAATAACATTTATCATTGATAAAAGGACTCCTCCATCATACTGCAGTAGTGTCTACTGGGCGATCGGTACCATGTGATTGTGCTAGAGCAACTGCTATGACCCAGTTTAAGAAAACTATTTATTATTTGATATTGATATTTATGATTTGGTGTTTTGTCTGATGCTTGGTCCGTTTCTGTGTGTGTTACGTTTCGGTGTTATGTCGTTGTTCTCCTCTTATATTTAATGCGTTTCCCTCGGTTTTAGTTTGTTACCCCGATTTTGTTTTTTGTCCATGGATTTATGAGTTTTGAACAGCGGTATACTACTGTTGCCTTTATTTGAATATCAAGTGCTTCCAAATATTTTTAATATACAGTTTACAGGCACTGTTATATTTTAGCAATATCAAACATTATGATATATTCGCTTATTGACAATTTTCATAAATCGAGTTTGAACCTAAAATATATTCCTGTCTGTGTTTTGTCTAGTCTGTTCTATGACAAACTATAGATAGTACTAACACAATCAGTGTCGATCAGATGGGTCGAGTCATTTCAAACTAATAAGTAGAATTGTTCATAACGTGCACTATCATATACTTATCCCCGATTATGATTAGGATTGAGACCTCACAAACATATTTAACCCGACTACTTTAAGTATGTGCTTGTAGAAAGTTAGGAGCCTGTAATTCCATGGTTTTTTTTCTGTCGTATCTTTTTTTTGGTTATTGATTTGTCAAAATTTAGGCAAATGTTAATTTTTCTTTTGTTTGAATTGTTCAAATTTTTTGTCATGAAGAGACCTTTTAACCAACAATATTGTATGGGTTGCGGTCATTATTGAAGGTTGTGCAGCTGTCTATTATTGTTTTAATCAATTCAAAACAGTTGAGGTACAATAAGCAAAAAAATAATAAAAATTTGTATGTACAATTTCAAGTTGAAAGGTTTTAGACAATGTTAGTAGTTATCAAAGGTACCAGAATTATAATTTATACGCCAGACACGCGTTAGGTGTTTCATATACTTATAAGTCCGTGGCCAAGTTATATAAAATAAACAGTTATGTGTTTGGGGACCATGTTTGTCTTTTTATCAGTTATCTGTTTGACCATATGGAATATATCTGTTATACTCAGATCGACGGCCGTACCCAGAATCGATGTCACTCTGCGTCACATTATCTTATCAGTGTCCAATATATTAAGGCACTTATAGACGGTCACTGTGACTTTATGAATCACAAAACGACGTCTGATCGATGAAAGTCGTCTCTTATCGCGATGTCTATGAATTTTATTGAATTACTTATTACTAAAATGGATGTCTGTTTACTTTATCTGTATCGTTTTGTCGTTTTGTGAAGTAGCTTACAGAGGAACAGTCAAACTCGAAAATAAACTGACAAACGCCATGGCTAAAAATGAAAAATACAAACAGACAAAAAATAATACACAAGAAACAATATAGAAAACTAAAACATGTGCTAGACGAAATCAAACTAAAAACTTGTTGTGATATAAGGTGCTCCGGAAGTATCATGTTATGTTGAATTACTACCATTATGTGAATGCCATTGTGTATTGCAAATAACTGAGGTTTAACTAACTCTATACCTGTTTTTATTGTTCTGGTATGATAGTGTTTTGATATTAATCCTCTAGACATTTGATGAAGACAAAAAGATGATTAAGGTTTGCATCCCGGTATAAGTACTCTTTTAACTTGCTTGTGACGTTACTTTTGGTTCATTTAATCGACATTTGATAAATTGAGCTTACCAATTTTTGGTTACATTAACATATGAACTTTGTTTTGTAATCTTGATCTGCTTTCACACCACTGGTGGACAGCATGTCTCCTTTAGAACGACTTGTCCGTCAACAAATTTTGTAAGTACAAGCATACCGTTTTCTCTTTCCTGATTAAATTAAGACATAACTGTCTGGTGAAGGTTAACCAATATTTCTTTTTAAAGTTCGATTAACAGAATATATGTTTGTTATAGCTCTCGCTTCTATATATAAAAGTCTTGTTTTTTTTGCTTGGTTTGGGTGTTCTTTCTTTGGTTTTTTTTATTGTTTAATATACTGTGAAAGTACTTTGATTCGTGGGGTATCAATTTGCGTGGTTTTCGTGTATGACTTTATCAACGAATTTGTTGTCCAACGAAAAAAAACAACCATTGTCCAAATCAAATCATGGAAAGATCCCCATGAAGGTTTGACTACTGATATGATCTAGAGAATATTTTGAATAACCTCGAATCTGAGAATACTTAATTGCAGTCAAAGAACTACGACTGTTAATAATCTAAACTGTACAAGTTTTGATCTTTTAATTCTCATAAAAATATTTTTTTTCGAAGAAGTTAGATTTCCGGTATTGATATGCTTGTATGATAAAGTGTTCATTTTATATCCTCAAGATTTTTTGGACAATTCAAGATACATTTATAGCATTTGTTTGTGATACTGATTTCTTCAGGTGACATGTTTATGGCCTAATTAACACCTTTGATGGTCCTTAATCTGTTGATCATTTTATATTGGGTTAATTAGTGTTGTCACTACGATTCACACAGGTCAATGTTTACTTTGCAATTTCCTTCAATCCAGACTATGTGTAACCTTCGTTTTAAAGGCTTTATTTTTATTTTATTGTTTTAGAAAACTAAAATCCACGAATTTAAAAACCCAAGAACATGTAAATAATGCTCAAACCACGAAAATTGAAACCCACGAATTAAAGTACTTTCACAGTATTGGGTTTATTGTTATTTCGGGTAGCAAAACTTGGACTGTGCCAAGTCTATAACAGGGAAATCACCGAAACAGTGACTTCATTTCAAACTATTGAAATATTATTTTATACTTGAACAATCATATCTATAGAAATAAAGATAAATGGCGAACGTTGTGGTCCAGGTATGAAATAAACAACGGATTCTTTCAATCGTACAAAAAAAAATGAACGAAAAAAGATAAAACAGAGCAACCAACGACAGACACAACCACAAAACTTTAACATTATATAGTCTCATATGGACCTCAGATAGGTACTGAATGTCTGCGTCACAAATGACATATGATCTGATGCACAATTTCATTTCACGGATTTGGCTATACTTTTTGGACCTTTTGAATTATAGCTCTTCATCTTTTATATAAGCTTTGGATTTCAAATAGTTTGGCCTCGAGCATCACTGAAGAGACATGTATTGTCGAAATGCGCATCTGGTGCAAGAAAATTGATACCGTTAATTTTATTATAAATACCACTGCAGAGAATCAACCTAAATGATATATCACGTCACGGCCATATGTCACACATATTTGGTGTATGCCAAAAAAAGCTGAATATGTAAAGAAAACGGCAAGAGAAACTTAACCCAATAAAACAGTGCATCAGTTAAATAACCTTCCTCAACTTCTGTAAGCTCATGATGTTTGATAAAAGTTCGTATTGACCACGTGATAACTTTCATTTTCGTTTGTATTTTTAAATGTTATGTATCAAATAAACTCATCATAGATATCAGGATTACAATTTTAGAATTACGCCAGACGCGCGTTTCGTCTCAAAAAGACTCATCAGTGACGCTCGAATCAAAAAATGTTTAAAGGGCCAAATGAAGAACGAAGTTGAAGAGAATTGAAAACCAAAATTCCTAAAAGTGTTGCCAAAAACAGCTAAGGTAATCAATTCCTGAAGCAGAAAAGCCTTAGTTTTTCAAAAATTCAAAGTTTTGTTAAAAGTTAAAAGTTCGTTTTGCCCTCTTGATAAATTTCATTTTCGTTTGTATTTTCAAATGTTATGTATCAAAATATCATTCCCATATTACTGAAATTTGACAAATAACCAAATAAAATTAAACAAATATATTATCGGTTTAATTTTTGGGGAAATGTACTATTTTCCGATGATTTAGTCTTGTAAAGAAAGCATTTAAACAATTAATTTCCCCGAAAAATTGTACTGTTAAAAATCTTCAATTTGCTTATAACATTGCTCTTGCTTCACTAAGTACCAGGATGTCCTACCACAGATAAGATAACCTGTTGGAAAAAGGTTAATTCCGGAGTCAAAAGTCGGTAATATGAAAATGGACTATTCTGTACTGGTCTGGAACCTTTTTTATATTACCTGTGTTTTATTTTGGAACCTTTTTGGTTACTCAATCACATTAATAAGAGTAAACGTAGATTTCGTATAAACGGCAATGACACAACATAGTTAACAAAACAGTTCAATAGTATACCGTTATATTTAATCAATATTTCTTCACAGGCGTACAACATCTTGCATTTTATTAATTTGCAAAGTTTTGCCTGTTGAAATTAATCAAATCACATATTTTCAACAATTGCGTCCAATACGAGTGTCGTATTAAACTCCTGCTCTTTAATTGTTGATAGCTCTGATTTCCACTGGCTTGCCATGGTATCATAAAATTTATCCAGGTCATTCAAAGACCAAGGAATTGACGCATCTTTAAGACTTTGAACAAAATAGGTACTAAAATCAATTACTTCTGTTTGGTTTAATGTTCCTGATGTACTGTCAAATGGCATCCATGATCCCCAGACGATCTCAATACCATTTTCACTTGTAAAATTTGTTGCAATTGCAATGTTTTGGTCTAGAAGACTTTTACCCATAGTGTCACCATCACCTGTCCAACAGCTTAAAGGGGAACTCGTACACGAACCATTCGCAAATACGTTTTGCGGTCCTGCTGCATATGTGTGGGCTTCTATCATCAAATAGGTATCATTCTGGTAAATTTTTGGGTCTATTTTTTGTAAGCCTTCTACAGATTTCTCAGGAGATGCAAGAATAAGAATACGTTTATCGTTGTTTCCACCTGTTTCACGGATGATTTCAATGACAGAACGAGTCCAATCATTATAGCTGGATGCGTTTTTACGTAGGCTGTTATCTGTGTCAATTTCATCAATTAAGTTAAAAGATACTCTGTAATCTTTATCTTTCAATTGCATTGCAACAGCTTTCCACCAATCAAAGTAACCTTGTCGATATTCCTCAGTGGCATCAAGTGCTGCTGCTTGGTTCATCCAAGAAATGTAAGGTGTGACATTAAGACTAAGGCAATCATCTACAACTGTCTCTAAATTAGCTAAAAAGTCTGTCATATTTAAAGCGTCAAGATCTTGTCTGCATCGTAATCTCAAGTTTGTGAATCCTCTTTCAGCAACATCTTCGACGTCCTTTTTATCGTAGACTTCATCAAAATTTAATTGTTCAAAATATGTGGTTGCAAATCCTTGTTTCAGCACATTTTTGTAATCCTGAGGTGAAATTGGACTGCTTGAACCAACTACTCCTTCTAGGCTAAAGGAGCACAGAACCACTAGCAAAAGCAAAACCATCTTGTTAGGGCGCTTGTCTGTCTTCTATCTCTGTGTGACTTTAAATCGGACACTATAGATAAAAAAAAAACATTATTGTTGGATAGCATAATTTACTCAAATAAAAAGTATCTTTAAAAAATAGTTTATGTATGTACAAAGACAAAAGGCAAAGTTGTGTCAGTTTTCAACCTCTCCTGAACCTTAACTATCATCATGCGCTAATCCTCTATGTTTGTCCTCTCCCATGTGATATATATACTAGTATTTTAAGAATTTAGAAATGCATCAAAAAATAATAGAATGACAAATAACTCTAGCTTGCACATGATTTTGATGTCCTTGACAAGTAAAATCACAAAAATACTCCGAGGAAGATTCAAAACGGAAAGTCCCTAATTAAATCATAAAACACATCAAACGAAAGGGCAACAACTGTCATATTCCTGAAATTTGCCCTTGATAATTGATTAGTTATACAAAAAAAAGGTAACATCACAAACATACTGAACTCAAAGATAAATCAAAACGGAAAGTCGTTAATCAAAGCATAAACAGATCAAACGAATATATTACAACTGTCATATTCTTGACTAGGTACATAGATTTGCTTATGTAGAAAATGGTGGATTAAATCTGGTTTTGAAGCTAGCTAAAAGTTTTACTTGTATGACAGTCGCGTCAAATTCCATTACACCGACAACGATGCATGAACAATACGAACAGTCACAATAGGTAAAAATTTCATAAATCCACCTCTATTCTTTACATCATACAAATAATGTTTGTGACCTCTATCAAGGGTAAAATATCATAGGCAATTAAACAAAAACGTTATTGTAAGTAACAACTGCTATATATTCACACAAATGGCCTAGGAATATCGACAAGGTTATTTTACATATATATCTTTACATGAATACACAATATTTAATCAAGTAAAATTATTTCAAGGATTTACATGGTGCTTGTTCGTCTAGTGCAAATCGTTCAAATCGTTAAATTTTTTATTACAGTCACCAGTATGGATAACTTAAATTTGTTTTTTATTGTATTTTTTATTTACAGTTTGACGTCCTGCACTGTTAAAAGTTTTTGCAAGAAAAGCGGGCATTTTGCCACATGTAGAGCAAAATCTGCTTACCCTTCAGGAGCACCTGAGATCACCCCTAGTTTTTGGTGGGGTTGGTGATGCTTATTCTATAGTTTTCTATGTTATGTCATGTGTACTATTTTTTGTCTTTTTCATTTTTAGCCATGGCATTGTCGATTTATTTTTGATTGGTGAGTTTGACTGTCCCCCTGGTATCTTTCGTCCCTCTTTGGTAACAGAAAATACAAATCAACTCAATTTTTACCTTAATAATTAAAAAACGAATTTTAAAAGAATTCGAGTCGGTAATTATCACAAAAATTCGTCTTCATTCAAAACTGTGCCATGAATAAGCTTACAATAGAAACCAGGATAGAGGTATTTAACGTAAGGGTATGTTCGGTCTACAAAAGACTCATCAGTTACACTCGAACCAATAAAGTAAGAGGCTTAAGAACATAAAGAATTCAAAATTCCGAATACAAATACAGTAATCTATGAATAAAATCATGTTAATTCTTATTTCTGACCTTGAAGACCGTACTTTGACCTATAATAGTTATTTTTTGCAAATTGTGACTTGGATGGTGAGTTGTTTCATTGGCACTCATACCACATCTCCTTTTATATACTAATGAACCAGGTCAACAAATTATTATTAATGTGTTCAACATAGTAAAATGTGTAAAACTCTTGAAATAAGCACAATACAGGATACGTTCTGATTATCTTACGGAATTGAAATGATGAATCAAATGGGTTAGTATGAAACAAGAAATAAGTAATTTAAAAAATACATTTAACTAACCCATTACGAAAGACATCAAAATACCCCATTAATGCATTTCCAGTTAAAAAAAAATTTACAGAATAAAAAATAATAGGCAAAGAAAGAATAGAGAATAATTGAGTCCTTAAATATAAAGAATGAATGCAAAAATTACAGAATAAGGTAAAATATACTGATTATTGTAAATGACAAAGTCCTGATCTAAATTTGTCATTTAAATACAGAAAAAGTTCCTTTTATAAAGATACAGAATAATGAGCGAGAAAAAAGGAATACAGAAACGTGGGACTCCTCACACATACTTTCCTAAAATGAATTGTACTTAGTCGAGAGTAAAAAGAATTTACTCACCGTTGTTTTAAGCCTACAACTTTAAATGTCCTGCAGAATCAGTGTACACGTTTGCACTTTTTTATTACTAAACTTTTTAAAAAAGCTTATAAATCCTTTATTGCAATCTATTAGTTAATATGTAATTATATGCGCTGTTCCGTATGATTTTGTGTATGTGGATGTTAAATTAGACATGAAGCAATAAGGTATAGAATGACACATATATCAGAAATGCACATTTTATATTATGCAATTCCAGGTTAAAAAGACATCAGTCAAAATTTGCAACTGGTGCAGTATAATTGGTTGCGTTTATTGCGAAAATTTGATCGTTGGCGAAAAAAGGCGTTATTTCCATTATGACTAATAACATTTCAGCTGGTACCCAACACGCTGAATTTTCATAAAATTTTAACAAAGTATTTACTTTGATACTTAAACAAAAATATAAAAATTTCAAACATTTTGATCCAACTATTATATCAGAAAAATTACACTGGTCATATAGCAGTTTGACAAACACCAATTTTGATCACTGAGAAGATTGATATTCCCTTTACAACACAACGTAATTAAAATGTTTAGCTAACTTTACAGAGTTATCTCCCTGTAGTGAAAGGTACCATCTTAAATTAAGAGTTTATGGTTCTAAAAAGTTATACTAAAAAATGTATCTTTTAGAAGTTTCAGTCTCGTTGAAATCTCGTTCTCGAATTATTCCCAAAACATGTGATTCAAGTGGAAAATATCAGTGAATTTAAAAAAAACATTTACAATTAAACTTAACTCTGTGAATAAAAGAGTATTACGAATGAGTCGGTTTTGAGTGATAAATCATTCAAATTTTATAACCAATCAAGTCAGTCTCATTAGCCAAAATGTTAAAAGTAGATGAGAGGTACATGAAATAATTTTACCAAAAAACATGTACATTCCATACCTTTTTTTCTTTTCAATTTTCTTAGATATGTATTTTTCAATGATCTGAAACAAAGAAATTGAAATAATATGCTTTTGGTTCTAAATAAAAGGTAAAATACTAAATTGACAGCATGATAAATTTGACAAGCGAAAAAAGAAAATAAGTCAAATTTATTCAGATTGGTACAATTCAACTTTTATTTTTTGCCATACTAATTTCCAAATTGTACACAAGAAACTAAAATTAAAATAATACAAGATTAACAATGGCCAGAGGCTCCTGACTTGGGACCGGCGCAAAAAATGCGGCGGGATTAAACATGTTTGTGAGATCTCAACCCTTCCCCTATACCTCTAGCCAATGTAGAAAAGTAAACACATAACAATACGCACATTAAAATTCAGTTCAAGAAAAGTCCGAGTCTGATGTCAGAAGATTAAACCAAAGAAAATAAACAAAATGACAATAATACACAAATAACAACAGACTACTAGCAGTTAACTGACATGCCAGCTCCAGACTTCAATTAAACTGACTGAAAGATTATGTTTTCATCATATGAAAATCAGGCACAATCCTTCCCGTTAGGGGTTTAGTATCATACCATCATAACATATATGAGAAGAACATAACCCGTGTCATGCCAACAACTGTTTTTTTTCATAAATGTGTTTAGTTCTGACGCATGGACCCTATAAGTGAATCAATATTAACGCCAAAAATGTTTAATTGTGGAACTTATTTTTTTTCATGAAGATTATCATAGCCAAAAAATGGGTACAAATTGATAAAAATTGAAATGCTTATTTATTCACCAATTACTTTTTGCAGTCATAATTGACAACAACAAAAACAGGTTAGAAAAAAGTGTGATTCTAGAAACGTTTGACTCCTCAGAGGTATACATCCTTAATTAAAAACATTTTTACAGATAATTCAAAATATTTATGAACGAAAATTATAAATGGCAAATAACATCGTCTATTTCGAATGTTACAAGTTAAAATAAGTCATACACACCGAGATTAAGATTGTGAACGTCATATGCGTTGTTTGCTTTTACAAAAGAATCACCAGTGACGCTATAACTAAAAGGTTAAAACGGCCAAACAAAGACTGAAGATGGAAAGCATTGAGGAATAAAAATGTCGGAAGTGTTTTTGAAAAATATAGATAGGTAATCTATTCCTGAGGTAGAAAAGCCTTAGTATTTAAAAAACTCAAAGGTAATATTTTCCTTGGGTAAAAAATCCCTAAAATTTGTCAAGAAGATCCGACTTACCGTTGTTATGAATTTACAACTGTTTGTGTCCAGAAAAATCTGCGTTTGTACTCATCTTATTACTAAATCTCCTTATATATCATATAATTCCCACATTGAAATAAATATTACATTTAATTATATATATATAAATGCCTTATACCGTATGATTCTGTTATCGAGCATGTTAATTTGAACATTAAATAAATTAAGAAGAAAACACATCATGCAGCAATGCACATTTTTATTTATGGCATTTTTAGTTTGAATGGACAATAATGGTCGACACAAGCACCTGGTGCGTTAAAATGGGTACCGTTAAATGAAACTGAAACGAAATGTTTGGTCAAACCTTGAATAGGCGTTTAATGTCATCACGATTTTATATTTCTCAAAAGATGACTAAGAACATTTAAAGTACAAGTTTTATTGCACAGGATTCAAGGTTTTGAAAAAAAATCCTCAGTGCTGTTGAGTTAAATATTCAAAGCCCAAAATATAATAAAGACGACATTAATCTATATCAAATATAAAGACAGAATCACAAAAATAATATACAGCAATAAGTGTGGCGGGATTAAATAGTTCGCAGTATGACCTGGGGCACTGGTGTTATAGCACAATATGTGATAAAACTATAAAGATCGGTTGAAAATGGCTTAATAAGTTGTCAAACGTACCAGGATTTTAATTTAATACGCCAGACGCGCATTTCGTCTACACAAGACTCATCAGGGGCGCTCAGATCAAAACACTTAAAAAGCCAAGTAACAAATACAAAGTACACATAAACAAGTACAAAGTTGAAGAGCATTGAGAACCAAAAATTCCAAAACGTTGTACCAAATAAGGCTCAGGTAATCTACTCCTGGGATTAGAAAATCCTTAGTTTTTCCAAAAATTCAAAGTTTTGTAAACAGGAAATTCATGAGAATGACCATATAATTGATATACATGTCAACACCGTATTGCTGACTACGTGATCGGGGACGAAACGTCCACCAGCAGTGGTATCGACTCAACACGTCAGATCGATTAAAAGCAGAACAGTAAGTAACAAGTATTTCATGTTTTCTTTCATATTTTGTTAATATGTTCAAAGGATCGTTAACTTAGCCGTATCGTTTTTAAATTTCCGAGCTCTGTAAACAAATCAAGTTTCCGTAAACAATTAGGATGAACTTCCTCGTTTGAAATAAATTTCAACAGGTACAGCAAACAATAGAAACCAAATCTTTGGTATCTATAGAACAATTTATTAAGGGTGTTGTTAAGTAATGTGTGGAAAAGTATTTCTAACGAAATAATACACATATTTGTACATCCAACATTCATGTTTCTATTATGATTTTGGTTGGATAATCTGTTATGTCTTAGCGTTTGTAAACCAAATAATTATAAAGTTTTCTTTCCATAACATCATTGTCATGAAAATTGTTTTGACGAGTATTGTGTAATAATTGTAGAAAGTTCGAGATTAACTGTTGTTACTGAAGCGCTGATATATTGTGATGTATGTCGTTGATGGAATATATTAGTTGAAATTATGCAGTTTGCATGTTGTGTCGACTTTTACATTATTTATTTGTACGCTTCTCACTGATGATTTTTTTTGTGTATGTTTGTGCTGTATGTCTGTCACGTAGGTTTGGCTATCCATAAAATCAGGTTCAACCTTTAAATTTCCTGTACCATGTCAGCAATGTGGCAGTTGTTATCAAATAGTTTTTGTATCATTTCTGAAATTGATACGATATATTTATCAACAAGGTCTTCTTATCCTCCGATTTACTTTTTAGATAAAAGACGAGACGATTTTTGACATAACCCTGGTTCATCAACTTTCTGTCCAGAAATGTTTATCGCATATGCAGGTGAATTTGATATATTGCAAAATAGGTGGGAACATCACCATTCAAAATAATGAGAAATTAGCAATAGGAAAAGAAAATCGAGAGATACCCGTGTAAAAATGAAATATATGAATAAAGGAAAGGATAATCATAAAAAGTAAAATCACAAAAATACTGAACAAAGAGGAAAATCAATTCGGAAAGTCCATAATCACATGGCAAAATCAAATAACAAAACACATCAAAAACGAATGGACAAGAACTGTAATATTCCTGACTTTGGACAGGCATTTTCAAATGTAGAAATAACCGTTATATTTGATTTCTGCAAAGCTTCATTTTGTAAACGTCGGAAGTATTAAAAAAGTGGTTTATCGGTATAATCAATTTGTCAGGATTTGTTTTGATTTATCTGGCTTGCGCTTAATCAATTTTCTGGATTTTTATCTAACTGTAGCCGGAATTTCTTCTTCCAGCTTTCTAATTGGGTCATTTAACTTGGTCTTCTGTGTTTTGAACTACAATAGTTTATGAATTGCATTATACGTATTCTTCAATTTAACGCTAAAATAACCAGAACCACATTTTGATGCATAGAAAAGAAACGTCGTACTGGGTACTAATGCCCCTGTTTCTATGAATATTCAACTGAACAAAGGATCAATACCAACAATCGTCACCATCGAGATCAACAACCTACTAGAGTCAAATGCGTGCAATTTGAAATAATGTAGAAATTGAATTAATTGAGTGAAAAAAATAGGTTTGTAACTGAAAACAGTGAAACAGATTGCTATATTCATGATATCAATTAATTCATATGCAGATTTCCGAAAGACTTTATTTACTTTTCATTTGCATATATACTGAGTGCCAATGAAAATGCAGCACTTTTGTTTTTCAAAAAAATCTTATAATTTTTATTCTATTTATATGAAAACTTTGTATAGTTTGTTTAAAATGACTTTTATGACAATTGACGACAACTTTACGGTTGAGTGATTTTTGGAGCAAATGAGAAGTAAGGATTATTTTGAACGGACATACACCGAGTTCATCGCTTTTCAACATACGCACCATTTTCACGATTTTGTCATTTAAAGCTTGGCTAATGTCATGAATTTTCCCGCCCTTATTTTAAGGAAACTGCAATAAACATCTGAGTAAATCCCAGGACTGTCTGACAACCAGCGACATGCAGTTTTGGGCATGATCCAATGAAGCCTTTCACTGCATACAATTACGAGAAGGCTGAAGTTGTAGCCTCTACAATAACCCAAATCATCCACAAATTCAAACAAAATGGATCATTTAATGATAAGCGGCATCCCGGGTACAAAAAGCAAGACACGCTCAGCCAGACCGATACACTTGGTCTTAAACATATTCGATATTGACTCTGATGGGTGTACAAAGGTCACGAGAGTTCAATGGTGGTCACAGTAGATCCTTTGGAGCAATTTCAGTAAAGCACCATTTGCGCAGAAATTGTTAAAGAGCACAAAAGTATTTCCTTAGTGACATCTAAACGGACGTAAGACGTAAATATCGAATTCTGTAGACCAAAAATTATTCATTGTGTACCAAAAACCGTCGGTGGCGGTTACATAGACATTTGGCACCCATCTTGGCCAAAAATCATGTGTTTCGACCGATTATGGTCCGACCGAGCAAATTTCGCATCAGGTTGGACATGGTTTAGACGATGAAAACCACAACCAATATCATAAAGTCAGATTGAGTTTGATATGCGGGACAAGTGGAACAACATTCCTCGAGATCACATTAAACGTCCGGAATGATTAATTCCACGGTGCTGTCGAGATTGCGCTGCACAACGGTGTTGTAACATGTTTTGTTAGGACTGTAAGTTGATGAATCGACATTGAATGTTTCGTTTACCTATAGCGTCTAAAAGATGACAATGAAACATTTTTGTTTGATATCGATCTATTGTTAGGATTGTTAATTTTTAAAAACAATTAATTTTGAAAGATTATCATTTGTAATATAAATTTTATTTTTGAAAAACCAAGTGTTGCGTTTTCATTGGTACTCAGTATATAATTCAATTATATTTGAATAAAGGAAATTACAACGTATGTTATATGTTTCTAGAGAAATGAGGGGCCACTCCACCACTGACAAGTGGTGATCAGTATTTCGGTACTGACATGATTTAACAAAGTTTTTTAATATTGTCCGGTTATAAATTTTCAAATTATTTAGAACTAAGGTTTTAACTCCCTCATGCAAAGTTGAATTTAGATGAATTTGGCTTTATTCTAGGTATTTTGTCATATAGCTCTTCAACGGTTTCGGTACTTTTACATCTTCGGATTTCAAATGTTTGGCTTTGAGCGTTCCTGATGAAAGTAAATCCAGAAAAGCGCTTCGACGCATAGAATTATTAAACGTGTCGTCTTCAATTTGTTAACTGTTGTTCAATAAACCGTTATTTATATTTAATGAAAATTTAGTATCAATGTTGAACCATACTCACTTTTTTCCAAATTGAATTGTTAAGTGCGTACTTCAACATGTATTTGCACTTTTAGGGCAACAAAAATTATAGTCATCATTATCTTGATTTGAAGAAGAACTTATCGCATTGCAGTTGATTTTAAGATCTGGACACAATGCGAAAAAATTGGCAAAATAGGTTACCGATGTCAAAATCTCATAAGGAAACTACAAATCAATGTTACAAGCAATAATTGAGTGAAAAGCAATAATTGAGTGAAAAGCAATAATTGAGTGAAAAGCAATAATTGAGTGAAAAGCAATAATTGAGTGAAAAGCAATAATTGAATGAAAAGCAATAATTGAGTGAAAAGCAAACTGAACCATCAAAGCCTCGATACCAGAAATCAGCAACCATTAGAATTAACGGTCAGTCAAAATGCCACATTCGGGAATTGGACTCAACTGATAAAATGACAGATTAGCGGACTTCTAAAGATCAAGACGGCAAAAACATTTTACCAGTCAACCAATTTGTGATGTGATCGTAAATTCATGTACTGTGGATTCGTTGTCTACAAATTTTCGTGGGTTTCGTTGGTACAGGTGAACCACTAATTTACTTTTTAAATGTTCATCATTTTCTATCAGGTTAAATGGAGATTTTTTGCAAACCACGATATTAAATATCCAAGAAAAGGCAAATTTTCGCAATCATCGAAAATTGGTACCCATGAAAAAAATGATTCCACAGTATTATTGATATACACATAATTCTGTTGTATAAAATTTGTACAAGGAATCAACCCTGTTAATTATGTCATACAATTTAAACATACAAGACACAAGTATAAGTTGAGATATCTATAAACACCATTCGATTGGGGAGAAGGTATGTAACTGCTGGGAATTTGAAAGATTGTGGAAATAATCCCTTTTGATAAACATTCTAGTTTAAAATCCTTAATGATTCAATGTCAATATCGATCAAGATGCGAATATATAAAAAAGAAGATGTGGTATGATTGGCAATGAGACAACTATCCACAAAAAACCAAAATGACACAAACATTAACAACTATTGGTCACCGTACGGCCTTCAACAATGAGCAAAGCCCATACGGCATAGTCACCTATAAAAGAATGCTATTAAGGTTTGTTAATATCATTAATCAAGTTCCCTTGCAGGCATGACTTAACAGTGGATAATCCAGTAACAGGACATCATCAACACATCTGAATATCTTGGAAATTGCATTTTCTTTTTGTCTTTGAAAAGGAGTCCGGTCCGTTCGCACACGATCATGTTCGCGCCCTTTCACTTTCGCACCCTACACATTCGCGCCCACTTTTTATTGGTTTTGTGTAATCAATTGATTCCTTCTAGAATATTTGTTATTCATCATCTGAAAATAAAATGAGATAACGTGTGTTTGTGTTGTGTAAATCTTAATCATGTTTTGGATAGTGGTTTGCTTAAATATGTTTAATCATTGTTTCTACATAAAGTGAGATTCTGACATAGGGATTTTTTTTGGATGGAATAAATCTTAAATTTTGATCATTTTTGGTTAGTGTACTGCTATAATTTTTTGTTTAGTTGTTTCAGATCAAACAATTATATTTTGTGTTTTTCATTTAAAATTTTCAATGTTTTACTTATACGAAGCTAAATACATGCAGCATTTACATCAAAGCAATTTAAAACAACAATCATGATTTTTTTAATTATTCAACTGGAACTTGTTTTGAATTGGGTGCGAACGTGCAAGGTGCGAACGTGTAGGGTGCGAAAAAGTATTTGGCGCGAACGGACCTGATACCTTTGAAAAAGGTGCTACATACATTTTGCGTAATACATTATACATTAGCACAAAAAACCTGTTGAAATGAAGAACACAGGTACTAAAAGTTAACTAAAATAAACAACTGTCAACAAACCACAACATCGAAAGATGATCATCATTCATAAAATAAAGCGGAAATGAACTATATATTATAAAAGAGTTATAATTTCCAGCGTCTCTGTATATGTTCCGGACCATATGAGTATTTGGACCATACGCGTATGGTCATGACCATATGCGTATATTCATATGGTCCGACCATATGAGTATAATACTCGTTTGGTTATTAACGGGCCGGACCATATGAGTATTTCGACCATAAAAGTATTTTTTTCAAATTACATTATAAACGTATGAATACAAAAAATATCTAAAAAAAGCCCTTGTTGTGAACGATCCTTTTAATTTACATCTTTTGTTTGCGAATGAAAAGTTAGCCCTTTTGCAGCTGCGTGCAGTGATATCAAGGTCTTGGGTCATTCCGGTATATTTACGATGTTTTAAGAAGCTCTAGATCTCAAATATCGTAACACGACTGCAGTACACTATATTCACAAGACAACTTAAATAAAATGTGTTACTTTCAATTAATTTCTTGTGCAACAGTTCATTAAGAAATTTTTGGAAATATTTCTTTAAGTCGACATATTGCCATTCACTCGTTATAACAAATCGGTAATGAATATCGGTAATGACCATCGGCAATGACCATTGGTGTAATATGTGTTTATTATAGTTTTGACAAGTAAATAAAATTAACTATTTAAAAATTCTAATTTTTTTTAGCTAATCTTTTTGTTATGATTATATAAATTAATATAAAATTACCTATATGATAGCGTCTTTTAAATGAACAGTCATACCACATGAAGAGTTGAGACGTACTTAAAGTAAACTGTGACAGAGTGTACCTTACCCCGACCATACGCGTATGGTCGGACCATATGAATATATACCCATATGGTCATGACCATACGCGTATGGTCCAAATACTCATATGGTCCGGAACATATACCTGTAACTATCGTGTTCCCTATAACAAACAAAATTATAAGTATAAGTCAGATTCGGTGATGACTCTTGAATAAACAGCAGAGTACCAAACTGGTGTTAAATAAATATGGGTGTGACAAAGATTTAATGTATCAGACAAACTGGTCATTAAGGATGCTCGCGGGTATAAGATTTTTAGAAAAAAATTTAACTGTAATTTTTTATTATAAATTTTAAATAAGTACCTTTAGTAGTTGTTACTTTATCCTATGGTACAAAAATCATTTAAAAAATCCATTCGTGTTGGCTCCAGGTGACTTTTAAAATGTAGATATCATTGAAAACGCTCAAAATTATCTTCCTTTGGTGACAAAAATGCCATTTTTGGGGCATTGAAATTGAAATATCTTTTTTAACTCATCTGTGACCTATATATTTTACTGTTGTTTTTTTAAATGCTTTACATAAACTAAATAATTGTAAAATTTAAGCGATTTCTGTGATTTAATTCTTTTTTCATTTCGATATTACCGCTATTTCTTTTATTAGTTCAACAGAAAAAAGGACATTAACAAAAATGTATGCTTCTTTCGAAAGCAGTTTGTGAGCGTAAAAGAAACGGTGACCCCATTTTTTTATTTCATTTTTCTATTAAGAATAGGATAAAGTTCATTTATAGAAAAATAAAGCGAAATCCTAAAAAAAAAAAATGATTTAGACCCATGAGCCCCCTTAAGATAACCTGTTTTACTTCTACTTTTTTTTCTAAATTCAGTCTAGAACCCATTTAGTCAGTGTCCTCTATCAAAGCAACAATTCTTTACTTCCTTTATTTACTGAAAAATTTAATAATACGTTTACTTTTTAAGTCATAAAATGATTCAATTTAGGATTAGTACAAACATTTAATCTTATTCATTCGACAGGTCCAAAAACACCTTTTTTAAAATAAATTTGTTTCTTAAAGTTGAAAATAATAGTCACTTGTGTAGAAATGTGAAAAGTGTATAATAATCAATAATCATTTTAGATATAATCTTTATAATGACTCATATAAATAGACATTTAAATGTATAATTCTAATATGCAAATGCTAACATCGGATAAACTTGACTGTCATAAATACAAGCTTACAGCAACTAATTCGGAAATTATTTCCTGTTAAGATTTTGCTGTTGATAAAACAATTTCATAGATGAAGTAATTTGATTTATATTAATATAACTTAAAATTTGTTTCATATTTATTTATTATAACGTTTGTTTCGTGTCAAATAATGAATGAACTGTACTACATGAAACTTGTCACGAGTTGGTTGACCGTTATGGAATAACCGTTTCACAAATGATATCGGATATGTTCCTTACGTCGTAACTACAATCCCCTTCCCTTTCATGAATTTGACCTACCGAATAAGACTATTTACCGGATTTGTAATCACATAAGCAACACGACGGGTGCCACATGTGGAGCAGGATCTGCTTACCCTTCCGGAGCACCTGAGATCACCCCTAGTTTTTGGTGGGATTCGTGTTGTTTATTCTTTAGTTTTCTATGTTGTGTCGTGTGTACTATTGTTTTTCTGTTTTTCTTTTTCATTTTTAGCCTTGCCGTTGTCAGTTTGTTTTAGATTTATGAGTTTGACTGTCCCTTTGGTATCTTTCGTCCCTCTTTTAAGCCAATTTAATTATTGACCCAGCAATACCAGTATTCGTAGATCTACTATTTAATGAAATATAAACCACAAAATTTAAGTCATTTAGCAATGTTATAAAGGTTAAGACTGCGTAAACATGTCATCATAGCAGAAACAAAAAGGTACCGTTAAT
The DNA here is from genome assembly GCF_036588685.1 of Mytilus trossulus. Taxonomy (NCBI): domain Eukaryota; kingdom Metazoa; phylum Mollusca; class Bivalvia; order Mytilida; family Mytilidae; genus Mytilus; species Mytilus trossulus. The sequence continues at coordinate 2,446,682 of NW_026963340.1, read as the reverse complement.
TTTATCGATTGGGAAATATGGATGCAAGCAGTCACTTACAAGTGGATTATGAAGTGACATCTTCAGTATATCTGAAAGTGTTATTAGTGATATTTGATGGAAGTTTTTTCTTGTTGTCTTTAATAAAGTTTTCTTTAAGCTCTGTTTAATAAGAGTACAAAACAATTTTACCAGTCGTGTGCACATGAAGTACCGATTGGCATTCCGATAGTTTGTTGAAAAATAAATTCACCAATATCAACAAATATATTGACGATCAATGCGACCTGCATTTCGATAATACCAAACACGAGGTATTGAACTTTTAAATAAGTCCAATAAACAAATTTTGAGTTCGGTTCATTTCCGTCAAAACACTTTGGTTTTAGTAAACAGCATTCGTGCGTTAAGAGCCATCGTCACTTCCGTTCTCATGTTGAGTGAGTGTATGGAAAACTATGATGCTATATAACACGAGTAATACGAAAAATTAAATTCTCTTAATTCACCATCAGTCCTGCTTTCATTACAAAATTGTCCCAAAGTACCTACAGAACGAACGTTATTTCTAGTTTAGCCAGCACAATGACGATCACTAAGACGCATTTGAACCTTAAAAGTGCAGGGATACACATGATACAGATGATTCCCTCTATCTAGTAAATGACGTCACAAAGGCGCGCCTAATTGACGAGGTTTTTTTTGGTGAAGGACAAAATCGAAAGTGGTCTATTCTTTCAGGACCTTAGATAAGACATTTGTGTCTATGAAACCAAGTGTTGTTCTTTTTTTTAATAAAAACTGTTTTATGAGACGATTTATTCAATCTCCCAATTAAGAATTAGGAATCAAATTCAGGAAAAATCAAAACTCTTGATTTTTCTGTAACAATCATTGTCTCTGGTGGTTAGTTATTTCATGTGAGACTATACTACATCTCATAATTTGATCTCATATAAAACTCATTGAGATGACAGGCTTTGAATTGTGTAAGCATGATCTGCATGTTGTCTTCAGTAACATACGAATTAAATCAATAGATGCGTCTATAAAACCAGAGTATTCAGAAAATTGGTTCTAAGTTATCTACGTACAAACATAATATCAAAACTTACACAACTGAATAGAACGTAATGACGACATAACGTACACTATAATAAGTCTTGTAAATGAAATATGATATGCTGCTTAAGCTTGTGTATTTTTATGCATTATTGCTCATGTCATTCATGTTGAAATAACAAAATATTCGTTGAAAAAACAGACTAGTTATAGCAGTATTGAATCGTTAACTCAACTAAATAAATTTTGTCCTCGAAATCTAAATTGTTTATCAATTGTTTTTCGCTCGGAAATAGCCTTTAATACCTACGAGTACTCTATGGTCGGCGCCTTGCGTCTTAAGTATTTTTGTTAGGTGTGATTTTCGTTGAATCGATCTGATGATTTAAATAGAGGCAACAGTAGTATACTGATATTCGAAACTCATAAATCGATAAGAAAAATACAAATTCGGATTACAAACTTAAACTGAGGGAAACGTATCAAATATAAGACGAAAAAGACGACACAACATTAAAATGTAACACACACAGAAACGAACTAAGCATTGGACAAAATCTGATGAGAATTGGAGAGTTTTATCTTTCTTATACTAGTGTGGTCATCGTAGATAAGCCCATTTAAGTCTATTTTAGCTGTATTGTATACTGTGTTAATTTGTTCGATTGTTTAGTAATGTTGCGATACTGTCCCGAATAGTAGGTAGGGCTGTTCGCCCGAATTCATGTTTAATCCTGTCAGATTCTGTATGTGACTTTAGATTCATTAATTCAGGGATTATTGTGTATTGCTGTATATTATATGAGCCTATGAAAGACAACATGGAACACCTATGAACCACATTAACAAACAATAACCACTGAATAACAGGTTCCTGATTGTGTACATGTGCAAACAAATGAGGTGTGTTTGACTGTTTTAAAAACAGGCATCAACCTTCACACTAGCATGAAATTATAGTAGTTTAACATTACACCATAGAAGTATAATATGAAATATCCATTTAAATGGCTTACTAGATAATAATAAAGTGTTAACCAAAAGAGTAAATATGCACTAAAGAAATTGATTTAATCTATGACACAATATTAAAACAATGTTAAGACAATGTCGAAACGGCAACTATAATCTGGGACAAAATTGTGTTTAATAAAATAACGTACACAGTAAATTTTAAATAAAGAAAAATTGTAAGGAGTACGGAAATGTGTTTTTACGATAAAATTTTGTATCTATGATAAGATGTTGGTAACAACTTTTAAAGAGTTCTCATGTTCTGACGTAGAGTGCATCAAAGGTATTGCAATTAGCCCTGACATTAATCTTTTAATTTAAAGAGATGCCTTATTTTCGTATTGTTTTGTTTCAATGTTTTTAAGTATTTTATTTGTATGGATATGCTGAATGCAACGGTAAGGTGTGCAGTGATATAGTCTATATTTATCAAAATGCACCATGGCGACAATAAAAACAATATATTGAATAGTTTATCTTTCTAATTTGGTCATTGTAGATAAATTTTATTTCCCTGTTTATAAGTGAATATTTGGAAAATAATATACGATAATGCATAATGAAACCAAAAGAATGATTGGATGATAAGTACATTATAAAGAGCGTTATTGCTCTACAATAAGTATTCGTGTGTTGACAGATCTAGAGAGGATAGGTAAGACGTTACTTTTTTTGTATATATATTTGCAAATAATTGCTGTGAACTATGTTTAACTGTGTGTTTGTGCTTTGATTTAAACATTTGACTCATTGATTTGAGTATGAACTTTCTGTTTTGAATTTCCTCGGAGTTCGGTATTTTCTTTTTATCTTACACTTTACACTTTAGCTTTCTGTTTGAAAAACAATTAAATAAATATACTGAAGCAATTTTTTTTTATCTGGAGTAATTTTAAATTAAGATACATATATATTTTTATCTTAGATCTCCTTAGCTTTACAAGCATATTTCGGAGCTTTGAGTCCTTAATGTTCTTCAACTTCGTACTTTATTTGGCCTTTTGAACATTTCGGATTAAGCGTCATTGATTAGTTTTGTAGACAAAACGGAAGTCTGACATGCACAATTATAATCCTGGTATGATAATGTTATTTACTGTTGACAGTGTAAAATATGCCAACAAGTGATTGAATGTAAATCTTTTTATATCTTTTGCTTATTTGGTCATGTCGTTTTTACTATAAGCTATTATGAGCTTGACCTTATATAAAATAGTTATGTCATTTAGCACTTGACGTATTCTGATTCTTTTACACCCTTTACTTTCGAATTTCATGACTTTTGGCGCTCCTGATGAAAAGATAATAAGGTAAGCGCTGGGGACTCAAAAAGTGAATACAGTTTGTTATGTATACCCTGTCTTTTGTTAAAACTGTGTCCTGAACTTTATATGTAATTTTGTTGTTATTGTAGGTGGATATTTGCTCTCTTGACGTAATCCAACTTAGTTGTTTCCTGCTTGTTCAGTCTATCTCATATTTCAGAAAAGAAAAAGGAGGAACATGCCCAAAACTTACGTTTCAAATGCTTTTAAAATGCCAGTGTACGCAAAAGTCAAAGGCGATACTGAAAATGTAGCTTCTAGAGAGACGGAAATTGCTGGAAATGCCACGGGATTCGGTGGTAGTAGAAGAAGATCCGAGACGTATGAAACTATGACACAAAACGGATTTACCAGAATTCTTCCCGGTGATAGCATTGGGTTCGATCCATATTGTACAAATAGAGTGAATGTAACCATTTTCAATGCAGAGGACGGGCTAATATGCAGTAATCATTCCTTAAAAAAGGGTCATAATGTAATTGTTGACAAACGTGGAGGATTTAAACTTGCCAAAAAGAATGGTCTCTTCAACAAATATCATAAATGGATAGACATTGACGGCAATAAACATATACCACCGGATCAGACCGATGATAATGATGAATTATGCAGTGAAAGTGGAAGCGCGAGCATCAGGGGTAGTAGTGAAAGTTTAGAAAAGAGAGAAATGGAGAGACATTGAATATTAGATGCTTTCAATTGAAAACTTCCGTTTGTTGATGCGAACAGATTTTATAGTACGCTTAAACACTATCAGATGAAATAAAAAAAATCATGCATATAATATATACTATGTATTACACAAATAATATTCAGTATTAATAAAAGTAGTATGAATGTAGCATTTAAGTAGAAGCAATAAAAAGTCTTTCATAAAAGATCTATCTACTAAAATATACAGATTTAGGAGCAGATAAGCAGCTACTGTGTCAAATGATAGATTATCCAACACTATTTATAAAAAAAAAATAATCATGAATAGATGAAATAAGGTAGATAGGAAACCACCATTACATGTTTGAATAGCCCTTGCAATTGAAATCCTTTGTATGTACCAAGTCAGGAACATGACAGTTAGTTCCATTTGTTAGATATTGCCACTTTTATATTAGGAAAATTCATTCGCCAAAAAGACTTCCCGTTTCGAATTTCCCTTTCAGTTTGGTATTTTTTGTATTTTTCTATTTTTAATAGCGATTAATATGATTAAACAATTATGTTTAAGATTTTTATGTTCATGAAGGGAAGGATATAATTTGCCTCTTTCAGTTTCATATGATAAGTAACTTAACACTGGTCCAGATGAGGATTTATGGGGGCAGGGGGCCCACCACCACCTTTTGGAGAAAAAAAAATGGTTACTTATATAGGGAATCACTGAAGCGTGACTGGAGCGGGCCCCCTCTTAGGTCAGTCAATGGGCCCCCACTTATGATAATTTCTGGATCCGCCACTGTGGTCCACCATTAAGACCGAGAAGCTGTATCATCTATCAATATCAAATTATAGCAAATGTTAAACAAGAACGTCAAACTCACATTTGACATTGAAATTGCAAGAACATTGGGGAAGGAAATCAAAATATCCTAACTTTGTTTATAAGCTGCATCCCTATGCAACCTATTTTAAACTTTACAGGCAAATAAAATCATTGTGAATAAATTGCATCATTTAAAGTCAATGTTTGGAAGAAACGACATGTCACACTAACACGTTTTGTAATAGTTGGTAAGGATCTTTTCTTTACTTAAATAAATAACAAGATGTGGTATGTGGTCACAATGTATAACGAGTTAACAATTCTAGGTCAAAGTTCGATCTTCAACACTGAGCATTGCCATTCTATAAAGGGCCCCACAATGACTAGTGTAAAACAATTTAAAGAATATACAAATGAACAAACGTTCTTTTGTATATGATAAAAAAAGAGAAAGGAAAATCTCCCATGTACCACATCAACAAACGACCACTTCTGAACCAGGTATCTGACTGAAAACATGAAAATGAAGCGGGTGCAAACCTGAGACAGTAGTGAAACATTTTAACATAAAAAGATAAACTACCAAATATCAATTAGAATGGCTTTATTCGACCAAAAAGACATTTAAACAAAACAAGTAAACACACAATAAACGAATATGTTTGAACTATGACACACTATATATTATATCAAAACATATGATATATTACAGATAGTAATAAAAAAAAGAAGTATGAAGAGTTTCATAATGACAACTGTTAATTGAGACAAAGAAGTGTCGTACATATGTCATTTTAAATATCATACTTTTGTTGAAAGAAGAGAGGAACATTTTTTTCTTTTACAAAATTGTTAAACGATTTGAAAATATTCACAGTTACTGAAAGCAAGGGAAAAGCCAAAAACAAGAAAACAAAAAACAAACGGAAAAATCGTCCGAAATTAATATTGGGTTAATTTCAGTAGTATATTTAGAGAATTCTGGATTATTTAACAAAAAGATATAATCAAGACAATATGCAAGATAACGGTAGGGTATGTTAAATGTGTCAATCAAATGTGAAAATGACGTTTCTTTACTATGTATTGCCAAAAACTTACAAAAATAAATCTGATATCAAGGGTCGCAATAAGGGCCTATAGGAATACTTGCAACCTGTCGCTACACGTTATCGCCGACACGGACATGTATGTTGTTCAGGAGAAAAGCTTCAATCATATTTTAACATTTTTGTATCTAGAATACTTTCCTTTTTCGTTACAGAAAAAAACCTTAAAACTTTTTTAAACGAATAACTGCAAATCATGTGTAATAAAGTTTTTTTCAAATGACTATTCAATTGAGTATGATAAGATTGTTTAGAGGAGTAGTGTAAAAAGAAGAAAAATCATAACTGCCAACAGTATTAAAAGGAACATAAAAGGCACGTATTTTATCTTCAACTTTATCTCTAAAGAATTTTTAACCCTTCAAAAATACTTGATACCATGATTTTCATAAATTGTATTACAAAAGTTAATAATAAGTTCTTTGATAGTAGTAAGGAAGGTAGCTAGAAGAACTGACAGATTAGTATTATAACACCAACTAGAGGTAGAGATGAATCAAAATGTAAATGGTTGTGTGTGTAATTTAAGTAATCATTACAAAGTCGGGACTTTTTAATGTTCAGATTGTCCACATAAGTTTCGGGAAGTTTTGAATACTACTCCCATCCCCGGAAGAATAAAATTAAAATTGTGCACGCCGGACGCGTTTTTTCAACAAAAGACTTATTAGAGTGGTGCTTAAGAGACAAAAATCATTTTCCGTGGTATTCTATTACGGATTTGTGTAGTAGTCAATGTAGTCATAACAATAAAAAGTAAAAAATCAGAAAATAACCAAGACCATGACCTTATCTTTCTTTTCATTGACTAGAACTTTCATTTAAAAGACTTTGGTATCTTTTATTCACGATTTCCAACAATCAATTATATTATGTCGGAAATATGACGGGTTATAACTCTTATTAATGAGTGATCGAACTGTATCTGGATCGCCTCTTAAAACTGTTTTCGACATCTGCATGATGGAACGCGCTATTTGTGAAAATAATAGTGTCGGTATCCTTGATTTCTTTAAAAGACAAGTGTCCGGTGTCAGTTTCAACGCGTGTTAATTGTTTAATATCATACAAAAATATTTTAGCGACAACTTCCAGAAGGAATACAAGAAGGTCGTACGGTGACGTATGTTTTCTATTCTTTTACATCATTTGGTCTATATGTATATGGTGGATAGTTATCTCAGTGACAATCTTTCCATATCTTCTTGTTTTCCTATTGTATGTCTTTTTGTCGTTCTGCGATTTTGGTGAGAAAAATAGGCAAACACGCCAAATTCAACTTCACCCTTTCCATATGGTTGTTATTTATACTTTGCAAATAAGGAGGAATTAAAAAAGAGGTGCTTGTGTAAATCAATGGGAAAAACAAATTAACAAAAGTGGTTGGCACTGAAATCAAAATCTCCAAAAATATGTGTGAAACACGATGAAGATTATACATGTATCCAAATGTTTCGAATTATTTCTTCTGTTTCCAGGGCCAGTATTTTTAAAGTCAATATCAGTATTAAGATATGAATAGTAATGAAAAGGTTTAATTGATCAATCATGTCATCCATTCTAATGATATAACTGATCAACATAGAGCAATGCGTATGTGTTAATTTTGATCATTTGTAATTGATGATCATGCTAATATTTCGTCTTTATTTATTATAATGTTTGTGAGTTGTGACCTTTATCTTGCCAACTTAATAATTCATCTTTTTGGTATTCATTCAAGCATGTATATTAATTCAATGCGTTACATCACGGCCGACACTCGGCTTACCGAGAGATATGTCGGTTAATCTATATTGAGTATGCGGCTATATCGGCGGTGGGTCTGTTAATCGGGTTGGTTATATGTCTGTTAAGAGTAAAACTAACAATTTAATGTTAAACTCTGTTAAATATACAGATTTTTTGGCACATTATGAGAATGACATCAAAAAAAGAAAAGTGTCTGACAAAATGATATCTATCATAGAACATTTTCCACCATTAAAAAAAAAATGCATAGCCTGCGCAATTTTAAGTAAAACGAATAGGCGTCGGGCAAGTATGTGGTTTTTATGCTTGTACGCATAGCAATATTTTAGATAAAAGGCCAAAAACCATTTTTAGATATGATTTAAAGGACACAAAGTAGTACTTTGGTTCTAAAAAATCAATTTTCATTGATAAATATTTCATAATTGTTATATAAGTTGAGTTATACCACATTTTAATGAATATTAGGGGAATTCAGTCTGTTAATGGGTTGGACAATTTAAATCGTGTCAGTTAAGAGTTATTTAGCCACGACAATAGTCTTACTACCTTGAGTTTATATTTTCACATTAAAAAAAATAAGATGGACTTATGACTAAAAAAATACAATACGGTGCAACAGTATCCTTATAGAATGAGCACTTTTATTTTAAATGTTTTTCTCTCTGCATTTCATTGAAAGGGTGTGTCATTTCAAATTAGCGTTATACTGGCTGATTGGCCGCTCAAATTCGCATGAATTTATTGTTTACGCCAAGTTATCAATCAGCCTTATTTTTTTGTCTTTTCAAAGTCTGTAACATCTATGAATCTGTCATGTGTTGCAATTCAGCTGGTTAAATTCCATGCGTTTTCTTTGGAATACTAAGGCTTTTCTACCTTAGGAATATATTAACTTATGCCGGCGACATTGGCGGAAAGACCAGCGTCCACCAAACGTACAGAGAAAACTGACAAAGTCGGTATACGTTAGTTGCACGCCATAGGAACGCTTAGCAATAGTTCAAATCGCGTTCCATCAGTTTTAAGTACGTTGAAATACAAAGGTAAAATTGAGAAAGGAAATGGGGAATGTGTAAAAGCGACAACAACCCGACCATAGAACAGGCAACAGACAAAGGCCACCAATGGGTCTTGAATGTAGAGAGAAATTCCCGCACCCGTAGGCGTCCTTCAGCTGGCCCTTTAAAAAATATGCATACTAGTACAGTGATAATGGACGTCATAATAAACTCCGAATTATTCACAAGAAACTAAAATTAAAAATCATATTAGACTAACAAAGGCCAGAGGTTCCTGACTTGGGACAGGCGCAAAATTGCAGAGGGGATACACATGTTTATGAGATATCAACCCTCCCCTATACCTCTAGCCACTGAAGGAAAGTAAATACGTTTGATGAACGCAACAACCCGAGGAAATTTGTATGCAGCATAAAAAAACATACAACATACGCCAACATACGTTTCTTGAACGCCGGATAAACGCTTAGCCTTAGGTACGCTTCTAGTACGCCTAACACACGCTTAAAGCATATTGGCAGAGTAAATGATTTTTAACACGCCGGAGCTATACGCTGATGTGTGACGCCGGTATTAGTTGTATTTCCTCAATGCGTTTCAACTTTGTTTTTGGCCTTTTAAATATTTTTTTCGAGCGTCAATGATGAGTTTTTCGTAGACGAAACGCGTGTCTGGCGTAAATATAAGGCGCACATATCAAATTTCATTCCTGGTATCTATGAGGAGTGTATTTTACGGTATGTATTTTCCTTTGTACCGAGTCATCATTCTCATTTTGATTCTTACCTATCATACCTTAACTTTCATTGATAAAACATAATATTGACACGTCCACTGTCCAGTTTGAAGGTCATTTTAGTTACCGTACTCATTCATGCACGTTCTAATTAATCAAAAGTCATGTATGAAGGTAAACTACTTACAACTGAATCCAATCAAACTGGGTAAACTGGGTAGGGAGAAAATGTCAGATATTTTAAGTTCACTATTTTGCAATATCAAATAAAAATTTGCTAACCAATAGATTTGCTATAATTTCATAATCATGTCATTATTTATTGATATAGTTTTTGGATCTTTTATTTTCGTATTTAAGGTTGTAAAAAGTTAGGCCTTCAAAAGTCAACATAATCCTTGACTTTATACAGAAAATTCGCCTTTTTGAAACATTGAATGTTTTACGAATAATACGCGACAACAAAGTAAAATCATTTCTTAAATCACTGCAAAAAAATCATTCTAACTGATGTAGTGGTATTGTTATAAATGGCGCAGGATTGAACAGCGGTACAGCAAACGTCAAATTCCCTCACACACTATAATAATGTATTCTTCTGACTTTTTTAGTCTCGTTCTGTCTCGTTGAGATCTCGTTCTTGAATTATCTCCAAAACATGTAATACAAGTTGTAAATAAAAGTTAAAATTTTAAAAATATTATTATTAAACATTAATTTACTGAACATTCTAGCTGCTTACAATTATCTCTATCTATGATTAACTTGGTCCTGTAGTTTCAGAGGAGAAGATTTTTGTAAAAGATAACTAAGATTTACGAAAAATGGTTTAAAATTGACTATAAAGGGCAATAACTCCTATAGAGGTCAACTGACCATTTCGGTCACTTGACTTATTTGTAAATCTTACTTTGCTTAACATTATTGCTGTTTACAGTTTATCTATATCTTTAATAATATTCAAGATAATAACCAAAAACAGCAAAATTTCCTTAAAATTACCAATTCAGGGGCAGCATCCCAACAATAAGTTGTGTGATTCATCTGAAAATTTCAGGGCAGATAGATCTTGACCTGATGAACAATTAAACCCACTTCAGATTTGTTCTAAATGCTTTGGTTTTTGAGTTATATGCCAAAAACTGCATTTTACCCCTATGTTCTATTTTTAGCTGTGGTGGCCATCTTGGTTGGTTGGCCGGGTCACGCAACAGTTTGGCTAAGTTTGGATTAATTTGGCCCAGTAGTTTCAAAGGAGAAGATTTTTGTAAAAGATAACTAAGATTTACGAAAAATGGTTTAAAATTGACTATAAAGGGCAATTACTCCTTAAGGGGTCAACTGACCATTTCGGTCACTTGACTAATTTGTAAATCTTACTTTGCTTAACATTATTGCTGTTTACAGTTTATCCATATCTAAAAAATATTCAAGATAACCAAAAACAGCAAAATTCCTTAAAATTACCAATTCAGGGGCAGCAACCCAACAACAAGTTGTGTGATTCATTTGAAAATTTCAGGGCAGATAGATTTAGACCTGATGAACAATTTAATCCACGTCAGATTTGTTCTAAATGCTTTGGTTTTTGAGTTATAAGCCAAAAACTGCATTTTACCCCTATGTTCTATTTTTAGCTGTGGCGGCCATCTTGGTTGGTTGGCCGGGTCACGCCACACATTTTTTTAAACTAGATACCCCAATGATAGTTGTGGCCAAGTTTGGTTAAATTTAGCCCAGTAGTTGCAGAGGAGAAGATTTTTGTAAAAGTTAACGACGACGGACGCAAAGTGATGGGAAAAGCCAGGTGAGCTAAAAATGATTTTACAAGAAGCATGGCAAATTTTACACAAAAAAAACGTCAAAATATGAAAAACTGTCTTATATTAACACCTACCTAAAGTTTTTTTTAAGTAACATATATGCAGATTGATTCACTACATCTTTATAGAAAATATGGAAAAAAGTTTAATTGTGGAACTGTGATTTTTTTCACTTTAATAGCCCAAAAATAGGTATTAATCGATGAAAAGTGGGGAAATCATCAAATTTTGCATTTTCAAAGGGCCGTAGGCGTAGAAAAAAGAGAAGTGCACCATTATATGATTTTTTCTTAACCAATTATTTTGTTACAGTCATATAAACCCAAAAATCAAGTTTAGAAAAAGTTTTAATTCTAGAAATGTTTGGCTCCTCAGAGGTGTACATCCTTAAAGTCCCTTTTTCCAAACAAAAACAGATCAAATTAAAAACTTTAACACTTCTGAAAAAAATGATAAAGTCATAATTGTGCTTCATTGTTGTATATTGTGTAATCTGTTTTGCCTATCTCTTCTAAACGAACTTTGATTTTACACGGAAGTGTTACATGTCTCCTTTATCAGCGGGTATGCTTTTTATCAAGTGTCAATATTTTTCTTGAGGAAATTATTCATGTTCAACATTCTTTTAGTTTATTTATCTAAAGAATGCAGTTTGTCACGCACAAATATTCAAAAAATCTAGATATCAACCTGCACCTGTGGTGTGATTTATATGTCAATGGTTTTCACCTGTTTTTTTTATCAGTTTCCTTAAACATTATTTCCTTACATAGTTTTGAATTATTCGGTGGAAATTAAGAACCAACACATTGTTATGTATCTTATTCGTCATATAACATGGATCATATCATTAACTTCTTTAAAATTTGAACTGGAAATAAGCAAAAGTTTCAAAGTCAATGGACCATGACTGAGGGACAGGGCCAAATAATCTCCATGGAAATGAGATGTGCCAATGCTTATACAACTGCATATTAAATATGGTTTCATAACTCCAACTCCTAAGTTTTAAAATGCTGTAACTTTCTTAATAATGCTTGAAAATATAAAAGTGGTAGTTTTGGATAGCTAGCAGATTACTCTTTCAAATTAATGCAATGTTTGTATTATGCAACAATTGTGTAACCAATTATAATGTTAACCGTGTCTAAAATATTTTTCACCAAATTTCCACTTTCGATTGACATTAGCTTCTGCATAGGTATTTCTAGGGGGGTTGATTTTATTATATGTTGTTCCAATGGCCATTATCTACAAAAGGGTGTCTCAGATTTCAGAAAGAATGTATAGAACAAATTTTACACCTAATTAAACATTAACTTCTTTTCTGTGGTTAGGATGTTTACACTAATAACTGGTTTATGAGAAAATGGAATCCCATAGGGACAATTTGAGACACTCATTTGAAGCCCATGATTTGTTGATTAAAATTTCGTTAAAATTCTCTGTATAGTTAAAGAGATGATAGAGCTAAGTTCATTCAAGTAAACTGACCGAAATGTTGCCACTAATTAAATAATAATTGATTACATAATGATTGCATAATAAAAATATTGAATTCATATAAAAGAATCATCTTTTATCTATCTATATATACCTCTTTTATTATTTGTTATGCATTCATAAGCAAGTTACAGTATTTTAAAGGTTAGTGATTGGAAGTAAAAAAATCTTTGTATTGTGCTACATTAATGACCACATTCTATAAACATGTCACATGTTACAGGTGTGTACTTTAGTTTGCCTGCAGATAATTGTGGATGTAAAACAAACAAAAAGTCTAAATTTCAAAATTATAATTAGTTTACAAATAATTATATGAAATATATAAGAGAAAGAATGTCGAACTATTTTATTTTGCACAACATAAAATATGATTGATTTCTTTTACAGCTTAAGAAGTTACTCATTAGCATCGCAATATGAGGTTTCAATTGATTTTATGGCACCACACCTCCAGTCAAATACTAACTTTATACAATCTACATAGACAGATTGATTCCTTTATTGTTTTAATATCACTTAATATTTAGTAACACATTTTGCTTACAAAGCCATTTTATATAAATTAGAATGATAATAGTTAAAAAAAGAAAATAAATATATCATTTGAAAATCACAGTATAAATTTTCTAAAACTGACGTTATTTCTATTTACTGTGACTTCTTGTCCAGTAAATAGTTGTCCTGCTCAGTCCTTTGGGAAAAAACAGAGGCTGATGATCGAAACAGCAGATGACGGATATTTATAATACCATGTCCTAGGCTGTACTGAAGGCTAATGACCTGAATATTGTAGTGAATTATGAAGGTGACGAGGGGATAAAGGAGCATTTATATTAACATGATTGCCCATGCATTTTTATCTTAAGTGGGTTTTTTTCAATTGAAATGTTCACTATGCTCCTTGTATGAAAAAATATTTATTAGCACTTTGAAGCCAATCATTTATTCATTCATTATGATATCCAACATTTATTTTATTGGTCTTTGGTTAGGAGGTGCATAACTCTTACATAAATAACTGAACAATGTTTACATGGGACACAGATGATGCCCCGCTGGCATATAAAAGTATGAAGAAGAAAAACTTAGGAACTTAGTAATACTGAGGTAACCCAAATTCCAATTGGTGTTTTCTGTTGAAAGGCATTGTGTATATTTTTATAACATTTGATTTAGACAAACGTAAGTTAGTGAGAACAAAAAAGTATTTAAGGACTGATGATCGGACAGACAGGAAAAGTTAGCATATGTACAAAGATATCAGTCAATGACTCCTCCGCACGAGCAAGGGCATTAAAAACTAGAGACTCTAGAGAGCCTGTGTCTATGTGAATATTAAACAAAGGACACAGATGGATTTATGACAAAAATATGTTTTGGTGATGGTGATGTGTTTGAAGATCTTACTTTACTGAACATTCTTGCTGCTTACAATTATCTCTATCTATAATGATTGGCCCAGTAGTTTCAGTGGAAAATGTTAGTAAAAATGTACAAAATTTATGAAAGTTGTTAAAAATTGACTATAAAGGGCCATTTCTCCTTCGGAGGTCAATTTACAATTTTGGTCATGTTGACTTATTTTTAGGTCTAATTTGCTGTAAAGTATTGCTGTAAACAGTATCTCTATCTATAATAATATTCAAGATAATAACAAAAAATGGCAAAATTTCCTTCAAATTACAAAATTTAACATTATCATCCCCTGTCAGATTTGCTCTAAATGCTTTGGTTTTTGAGTAATAAGCCAAACTAGAGGCTCTCAAAAGCCTGTTTCGCTCACCTTGGTCTATGTGCATATTAAACAAGGGATAAACTGACAATTTTGGCCATGTCGACTTATTTGTAGATCTTGTTTTGCTCAACATTACTGCTGTTTACAGTTTATCTCTATCTATAATATTATTCAAGATTATAACCAAAAACTGAAAAATTTCCTTACAATTACAAATTCAGGGGCAGCAACCCAACAATGGGTTGTCCGATTTGTCAGAAACTTTTAGAGCAGATAGATCCTGACCTAATAGTCAATTCGACCCCATGTCAGATTTGCTCTAAATGCTATGGTTTAAGAGTTATAAGCCAAAACCTACATTTTACCCCTATGTTTTTTTTTATCCCTGACGGCCATCTTGGTTGGTTGGCAGGGTCGCACCACACATTTTGTAAACAAGATACCCCAATGATGATTGCGGTCAAGTTTGGTTAAATTTGGCCAAGTAGTTTCAGAGAAGAAGATTTTTGTAAAAGTTTTCAGACGACGGACGACGGACGACAGACGACGGACACCAAATGATGAGTAAAGCTCACTTGACCTTTCAGATCAGGTGAGCTAAAAATGTATTTTACCCCCTATGTTCTATGTTTAGCCATGGCAGCCATCTTGGTTGGTTGGCTAGGTCACCGGACACAATTTTTAAACTGGATACCCCAATGATGATTGTGGCAAAGTTTGGTTTAATTTCGCCCAGTAGTTTCAGAGGAGAAGATTTTTGTAAAAGATAATTAAGATTTACGAAAAATGGTTAAAATTTGACTATGAAGGGCAATTACTCCTAAAGGGGTCAACTGACCAGTTTGGTCCTGTTGACTTATTTGAAAATCGTACGTTGCTGAACATTTTTGCTGTAGACAGTTTATCTTTATCTATAATAATATTCAAGATAATAACAAAAACAGAAAAATTTCCTTAAAATTACCAATTCAGGGGCAGCAACCTGACAATGGATTGTCCGATTCATCTGAAAATTTCAGGGCAGATAGATCATGACTTGATAAACAATTTACTTCATGTCAGATTTGCTCTAAATGCTTTGGTTTTTTGAGTTATGAGCCAAACACTGCATTTTACCCCTATGTTCTGTTTTTAGCCATGGTCGCCATCTTGGTTGGTTGGACGGGGGGTCACCCGACACAATTTTCAAACTAGATACCCCAATGATGATTGTGGCTTAGTTTGGATAAATTTGGCCCAGTTGTTTAAGAGGAAAAGATTTTTGTAAAAGTTTACAGACGACAGACGACGGACGGCAGACGCCGGACGATAGACGCAAAGTGATGAGAAAAGCTCACTTGACCTTTCAGGTCAGGTGAGCCAAAAATGCATTTTACCCCTATGTTCAATGTTTAGCCATGGCAGCAATCTTGGTTGGTTGGCTAGGTCACCGGACACAATTTTTAAACTGGATACCCCAATGATGATTGTGGCTCTAATGATTGGTTTAATTTGGCCCAGGAGTTTCAAAGAAGAAGATTTTTGTAAAAGATAATTCAGATTTTTTTTTTACGAAAAATTGTTAAAAAATTTGTAAGGGTTCCGCGGAACCAAGTGTCTCGCCTACTTTTGCTGTAAATTGCTGGCACAACAAAATTGAGGGAAAAAATCAATAAAAATATTCTGCTTGATACTATCTTTTGATAAGCTTCTGTCCCAAGTTTGGTAAAAATCCAGGATAGTTTATGAATCTAATGAATGTTTTAAAAACTTTAACTGCAGACTGGATGTAATGTAATGACAGGTACAAAATATTTACAAAATTTCCTCCTAGATACTAGCATTTGATCATAAACAAGCTTCTGTCCAAGTTTGGTACACATTAAAAATAGTATAAGAAAGTTATCAAAATTTAAAAAAATTAACCACAGAGTGAATGTGTTGCTGGCAGAAATCTAAGTCCATTTAAAGTAGAATACGGAAAAATGGAATAATCGTTTTACAAAATCTACTTCTGGATTCTTTCTTATGATCATAAAAAAGCTTCTGTCCAAGTTTGGTACAAACCAAGGATAGTTTAAGAAAGTTATTAAAAATTTAAAAACTTTAACCACAGAGTGAATGTAATGTTTTCCCGCATAAACTAAGTCCATTTATAAGTAAAATACGAAAAAACGGAATTTTATTTTTATCAAAATTTACTTTTGGATACTATCTTATGATCATAAAAAAGCTTCTGTCCAAGTTTGGTAGAAATCCAGGATAGTTTAAGAAAGTTATTAAAATTTTAAAAACTTTAACCACAGAGTGAATGTTATGTTTTCTCGCAGAAAAACTAAGTTCATTTATAAGTGAAATACGGAAAAAATGGAATTTTATTTTCACAAAATTTACTTCTGGATACTATCTTATGATCATAAACAAGCTTCTGTCCAAATTTCGTAGAAGTCAAGTATGGTTTAAGAAAGTTATTAAAATTTCAAAAACTTTAACCACAGCGTGAATATTTGTGGACGCCGCCGACGACGACGACGACGACGGAATGTAGGATCGCTTAGTCTCGCTTTTTCGACTGAAGTCGAAGGCTCGATAAAAATATCTATAAAGGGCAATAACACCTAAAGGGGTCAACTGACTGTCCTGTTGACTTATTTGAAAATCGTACTTTGCTGAACATTTTTGCTGTTTAGTTTATCTCTATCTATAATTATATTCAAGATAATAACCAAAAAAAAGCAAAATTTCCTTTAAATTACCAATTCAGGGGCAGCAACCTAACAACGGGTTGTCCGATTCATCTGCAAATTTCAGGGCAGATAGAAATTGACTTGTTATACAATTTAACCCTGTCACATTTGCTCTAAATGCTTTGGTTTTTGAGTTATAAGCCGAACACTGCATTTAAACCTTATGTTTTATTTTTAGCCATGGTCGCCATCTTGATTGGTTGGACGGATCACCGGACACAATTTTCAAACTAGATACACCTATGATGATTGTGGCCAAGTTTGGTTTAATTTGACCAAGTAGTTTCAGAGGCGAAGATTTTTGTAAAAGATAACTAAGATTTACGAAAAATGGTTAAAAATTGACTATAAAGGGTTGTCCGATTCATCTCTTAATATCAGGGCAGATAGATCTTGACTTGATAAACAATTTAACCCCATGTCAGATTTGCTCTAAATGCTTTGTTTTTGAGTTATAAGCCAAACACTGGCGGCCATTTTGATTAGTTGGCGGGGTCACCGGACACAATGTTTAAACTAGATACCCAAATAATGAGTTTTGCCATGTTTGGTTTGAATTGGCCCAGCAGTTTTAGAGAAGATTTTTATAAAAGTTTACAGACGACGGACGCCGGAAGACAGACGCCCGACGACGGACGCAAAGTGATGAGCTAAGTGAGCTAAAAATCAAATGGCCCCAGATCACAGTTATTTTTTAGTGCATTTCTTTTATACAATAAATTAAAATTAAAAAAAATCGCACCTGCTCTATTTCATAAAGATTTTTACAGTGTAGTGAACTACTAGTAAGACAAACAAGAGTGCAACTGAAATGTCTCGCCTTCTTTACTCATCATTGATATTATGTTGAAAGTTCTAAACATAAAGCTTTATTACAACTGTCACATACACTTAACATTAACCAAGAAAACTAAACATTGTCCAATGAGCCACATGAAAATGAGGTCAAAGTCAGATGAATAATGCCAGGCAGACATGAACAGCTAACAATTCTTCCATAGAACAAATATAGTTGACCTATTGCTAATAGTTTTAAAAAAAAACAGACCAAAAGATAAAACTTAACACTGAGCAATGAACCATGAAAAGAAGGTCAAGGTCAAATAAAACCTGTGCGGCTGACATATAGATCAAAAAATATTTCCATGCATCAAATATAATTGACATATGGCATATAATATTAGGAAAAAAGACTAAAAATCAAAAAAATAACTTTGTCAACTGAACCATGATAATGAGGTCAAGGTCATATGACACCTGCCACCTAGACATCGCATGTACAGCTTACAATAATTCCATACACCAAATATAGTAGACCTATTGCATACAGTATAAGAAAAACAGACTAAAACACAAAAACGTAACTATAACCACTGAACCATGAAAATGAGGTCAAGGTCAGATGACACCTTTTAGTTGAACATGTACACCTTACAGTCCTTAGTTTAAACATATTTATTTATAGTGGATTGGGAAACAAGTTTTGAAACTTATATAAATCCCTTTCCACTTTGCGGGTGCGAGTGCTGCCTTGTAGCGGCATTAGCCTACTCTTTTTCGAAATCTACAAGGGTGTCTTTAACGTGCAAGAGATGTGGTTCTCTCTTAACACGGGCCAGCTATTTATCGTCCCCGTTCGACGGACTATCATCGTTTCCTCAAGACCATACTCGCAAATAGTGTCAAGGGAGAGCCGAAAATTGAGTTCCTGAAATTTTCATCCCAAACGGGAATCGAACCAGGAACCTTTGTGTTAGTAGTCCGATGCCCTTACCACTACCTTACAGTCCTTCCATATACTGAATAAACAAGACCTATTGCTTATAGTATCTGAGATATGAACTTGACCACCAAAACTTAACACTGAGCAATGAACCATGAAAAGAAGGTCAAGGTCAAATAAAACCTGTGCGGCTGACATATAGATCAAAAAATATTTCCATGCATCAAATATAATTGACATATGGCATATAATATTAGGAAAAAAGACTAAAAATCAAAAACTCAACTTTGTCAACTGAACCATGATAATGAGGTCAAGGTCATATGACACCTGCCACCTAGACATCGCATGTACAGCTTACAATAATTCCATACACCAAATATAGTAGACCTATTGCATACAGTATAAGAAAAACAGACTAAAACACAAAAACGTAACTATAACCACTGAACCATGAAAATGAGGTCAAGGTCAGATGACACCTTTTAGTTGAACATGTACACCTTACAGTCCTTAGTTTAAACATATTTATTTATAGTGGATTGGGAAACAAGTTTTGAAACTTATATAAATCCCTTTCCACTTTGCGGGTGCGAGTGCTGCCTTGTAGCGGCATTAGCCTACTCTTTTTCGAAATCTACAAGGGTGTCTTTAACGTGCAAGAGATGTGGCTCTCTCTTAACACGGGCCAGCCATTTATCGTCCCCGTTCGACGGACTATCATCGTTTCCTCAAGACCATACTCGCAAATGGTGTCAAGGGAGAGCCGAAAATTGAGTTCCTGAAATTTTCATCCCAAACGGGAATCGAACCAGGAACCTTTGTGTTAGTAGTCCGATGCACTAACCACTACCTTACAGTCCTTCCATATACTGAATAAACAAGACCTATTGCTTATAGTATCTGAGATATGAACTTGACCACCAAAACTTAACCTTGTTCACTGATCCATGAAATGAGGTCGAGGTCAAGTGAAAACTGTCTGACGGGCATCAGGACCATGCAAGGTATGCACATACCACATATAGTTATCCTATTACTTCTAATAAGAGAGAATTTAACATTGCAAAAAATATTCATTTTTTTTCAAGTAGTCACTGAACCATCGAAATGAGGTCATGGTCATTGGACATGTGACTGACGAAAACTTCATAAAATAAGGCATCTATATACAAAGTATGAAGCATCCAGGGCTTCTTCCTTCTTAAATATATTTTTTTTAAGAAGTTAGCTCATGCCGCGGCTGCAGCTGCCACCCCTATTTCAAGCTTTGTGCAAATAAAGTCACAGGCTCGACAATAATATAAAATTCATAGAAACCTCTACCAGCTTACTTAAAATATTGGCAATTCTGTGTTAGGGGGGTCTAAAATTCAGTTTGACAGCTTCAGATGTAATAAAATTTGACCTTTTTAAACTGGACCAAATCACTACTTAACATAAAGATTCAGCACCCAAATTTTTTTAACATTTAATTTCATCCCCCTACTTACATGACATAATACTTCATGCATTAAATATCTAGAAATAAATTGGGAAAGTGTATAAAATTAAAAATCAAAATTAAACACTGTTCACACTAGGGACTATATTCATAGACAACAAAAACAAAAGGACGATAACTGTGTCCTTGGACCAAATAGCCTATTAACGACCATTCTTTCAATCATAGAGTTTTAGTATACTGAACATGGTAAGTAAATATTCCAATGAAACATGTTTTAAATGTATCTACCACTTTATTGCTTGAAATATAATGATTCATGTACATGTATATAATTCCCTGTTCAATAGTAAGATACTTGGGATTGTTAAATCTTCCAAAAAATGCCATTCCAATTCACATGTTTTGTACAAACTTCCATGTTTATAATAAGCAATAAAATGCAGTTGAATCATAAATATATTTTAGAATTAGAGGAAAGAATAATCTTCCAAATAATAAATTCTGCTAATAACTACAATACTTCAGTTTCACAAGTTTTGTACAAACTTCATGTTTTAAATCAGCAATACAGTGTAGCTGAATCATTAAACAATAAAGGAATACAAGGAAAGAATAGATTACTAAACTAGAAATTCTACAAACAACTTCTTCAGCTTTTAGTCTTTGTTTCCAAACAATTACTTGAAAAAAGCAGCAAGACAATGCCAGTTACACCAGCAGGCAAAACTTTACCATTTGCAAGACAGGATCTTTTCATTTTCCAAACTCCTTTTATATCTATTAAAGTACCAGGTGTAATGTTGATTTTAAACAAGAGTGCACACACTGAAATGTCTCGCCTTCTTTACTAATCCTTGATACTATCTTGAAAGACCTAAATATAAAGCTTTATTACAACTGTCACATAAACTCAGCATTAACCAAGAAAATGAAACATTGATCAATGAACCCTGAAAATGAGGTCAAGGTCAGATGAACCATGCCAGGCAGAGAAAAATAGACCAAAATTAAAAAACTTAACTTTGACCACCAAACCATGAAAATGAGGTCAAGGTCAGATGACACCTGTCAGCTAGACATGTACACCTTACAATCATTCCATACACCAATTATAGTAGATCTATTGCATAAAGTATAAGAAAAACAGACCAAAACACAAAAACTTAACTATAACCACTGAACCATGAAAATGAGGTATAGGTCAGATGACACCTGCCAGTTGTACATGTACACCTTACAGTCCTTCCATACACCGAATATACTAGACCTATTGCTTATAGTATCTGAGATATGGACTTGACCACGAAAACTTAACCTTGTTCACTGATCCATGAAATAAGGTCGAGGTCAAGTGAAAACTGTCTGACAGGCATGAGGACCTTGCAAGGTATGCACATACCAAATATAGTTATCCAATTACTTATAATAAGAGAGAATTTAACATTACAAAAAATCTTAACTTTTTTTTCAAGTAGTCACTTAACCATGAAAATGAGGTCAAGGACTTTGGACATGTGACTGACGGAAATTTCGTAACATGAGGCATCTATATACAAAGTATGAAGCATCCAGGTCTTCTACCTTCTAAAATATAAAGCTTTTAAGAAGTGAGCTAACACTGCCGCCGCCGCCAGATCACTATCCCTATGTCGAGCTTTCTGCAACAAAAGTTGCAGGCTCGACAAAAACTACTTCAGTTTTAAGTCTTATTTTACATGCACAATTCCTTGAAAAAAAGCAGAGAGACAATACCAGTTACACTTGTAAGCAAAATACACACTTTTACAACACATAATCTTTTCATGTTCGAAACTGCAGTTATCTTTTACAACATGAGGGTAGTGTTGATTGTAAAATCTAATCTTTTTGAAGAGTGTAACCATGCTTAACATCACTGGAATCATTTCATGTCAGCCACGTTTTAATCATTTTTGAAGAGTGTGGCCATGCTTAACATCACTGGAATAAGTTCATGTCTGCCACGTTTTAATCATTTTTGAAGAAAGTAGTCATGCTTAACATCACTGGAATATGTTCATGTCAGCCACGTTTTAATCATTTTTGAAGAGAGTGGACATGCTTAACATCACTGGAATAAGTTCACGTCGGCCACGTTTTAATAAAATATTACACTGTTTACTGTATTTCACTGTTCCATTAGGTCTGTTAGCTGCTACAGTAGAATCTTTACTTTCAAAGAAATCATCACAAACTTTTAATGAAGTTAACGTGACCTAAAAATATAAATCAAAAATTGAATGTACTTCATTAGTATGTATTTATTCCAACTCATTTTTCTGAATTTTTAATGTGTAGTCAAGTCTGCTATTTTTAAAAGCAAATTAATAGGGAATGTATCCATGATGCTCCCACTTGCATATCTAATAAAGATAAAAATGGACATAACTGAAGAATTATAAAAGTGATGCTATGTAAATTTCTTACTGAGCAGATTTTATTATTACTAAGTATTGTGTATAAGTTTTATAACATTTCATTGAGGCAAACTTAAGAGAACTGAAACGAAAAATTCAGCAATTTTTCCATTTATAAAGGGACAAAACTCTACAATGGTGAAGGGGATCCAACCAAAATTCAAACTTGATCTGTATTTTGTGGTATAAGTTAGCATTTTGAAAAAGTGTCATTACATTTGGTTGAGGCAAACTTAAGTTAGAGAAAGGAAACAAAAATTGCTGTGTAAGGGACATAACTCAAGAACAGTTAATGCAACACCAACAAAATTATAACTTGATCTGTATTTTGTGGTAATACATATTATGATTAAGTTTTATAACATTTAGTTGAGGGCAACTAATGTAAGAGAATGGAAATGAAAAATTCAGCAATTTTTTCGTTTATAAAGAAACTCTAGATCGGTTAAAGTGACGTCACGAAATTCAAACTTGAAAATCTGTGTTTTGTAGTATTAATATAAAAAAGAAGATGTGGTATTATTGCCAATGAGACAACTATCCACAAAAGCCCAAAATGACACAAACATTAATAACTATAGGTCACCGTACAGCCTTCAACAATGAGCAAAGTCCATACCACATAGTCAGCTATAAAAGGCCCTGATAAGACAATGTAAAAGCATTTTGTATAAGTTTCATGTCATTTGGTTTAGCCAAACTAAAGTTATAGAACGAAACCAACTTTGGGAGGTACATATGTATGGATGAAGACAGACTAGGGTCAAGCGCCCTTTGCTACGGTGGGGGCATAAAAAAGATCTAATACATAAGTACATAACATATAATTAGTTTGAAACCATCTATGAAAATAACATAAAATTGAAATGTAACAATTAAATAGAGACAATAACTAGAGGATAGTCTAGGACTGTACTTTTGATTATTTGATTATTTTGTTTTAAAAAAAATCAATGATTGTATTATCATATTGGCAAAACATTTGTGATTATGTAATTACTTGGACAACTGCATGAGGGCCTCAGATAACTTAGACACCCGCATGAGGGCCTCAGATAACTTGGACACCCGCATGAGGGCATCAGATAATTTGGACACCCGCATGAGGGCCTCAGATAACTTGGATACCCGCATGAGGGCCTCAGATAGTTTGGGCACCCGCATGAGGGCCTCAGATAACTTGGACACCCACATTAGGGCCTCAGATTACTTGGACACCCGCATGAGGGCCTCAGATTACTTGGACACCCACATGAGGGCCTCAGATAACTTGGACACCCGCATGAGGGCCTCAGATAATTTGGACACCCGCATTAGGGCCTCAGATAATTTGGACACCCGCCTGAGGGCCTCAGATTACTTTAACACCTGCATGAGGGCCTCATATATATGAACCCATTACCTTTGTTCCTTGAACAATAAACCCAAACACTCCATTGTTTCCCAATGCTGATGAAGACTGTGTGACTGCTAACATATCTCCAATGTGTTGACCTTTAACATGACTATCAATATGATCAGCAACTAGTTCTACATTGGCTGATGCATGTCTCAAATTACAGGTTCTGTCTTTCTTTTTATCTTCACAGTATTCCTTTACCTTGATAGAAAAAAAGATGTCAATCATTAAAACATTATGAGGTGAAATCAACATCATGACCTGAAACCTGGGAATTCATTATTATTCATTGAATAGACATATAAAAAAAATCATTGACTTCATCAAGGGCAAATGTATATGCGAACAATAAATTTAAGACAGTCATTTAAGTTGGATGATGAAAATGCATATCTTCTAAAAAAAAAAATTGTGTGATTACTAGGGTTTATCATTTTCAACCACTGATAATTTTTAGTCTGCCCTTCCACAAAAAAATTAACTAGAATTAAATGTATAAGAATTTACAAAATTCCAAATTACAACCGATCAGACAATAGTTTTAAGTTGAATCAATGCAGACAAGATCATTAACTGATGCTCATTAGCTAGTAGATACATTTGTCTTTTAAAATACAACCAACATATTTATGGATTGTAAGGTTGCAATGTGGATAAATTTATTGGTTTTCAAGAGCAAAATTGGCAGGGCGTCATCCCTACAATGGCTTCCATTTCTACAATTGTGAAAATGAACTGGCGTAATGGGGAGATAATTTTGACAAAGTAGAATCCTGACTGTACCAAAATAACTTAAGTGTGTGTGGCTAGATATTCTATTTCCTTTGAATACTGTCAATTCAAAACTGCATGTATTGCAATTATAACCCAGTCACATTTTTAGCAACAACAAAATAATTGCATTATTGCAATAATTACTATAATAAACAAAATCATTGCAATAATTTCTACTTACTTTAGCGACAACAAACACAGATGATTCTAGTCTGGCAGCATCACAAGACTCAGACTCTGTAAACTTATATATTATTGCATCAGGTTCTGATATAAACTCTCTCTCTCCTATTGTAAAATAGTGTTCTGTTTTTGTAGTATCACTGTAAAGAAAGGAAAATGACTTTAAATTTCAACAAAATAACAAGGTAAAATTGTCATTCTATAAAGAAATAACATTGTGAATGGAAATGTACGTGTGGAGCAAATACAAAATTTAATCTTGGTATCTACATGTACAAATGTATGACATGTATGATGATTATTTATATAGCAATGCAATTTAATTTTCTCACTATTGAACTTGCCATGGACAAAAATTACAAGTCCTTGCACTGCAGTCTTTTTGCAGCTTCATGGATACATGCAGCTCAACAAGACAAAGTTTATGCAAAATTTGTAAAGTCAGCTTAACGTTTTAATTACGTTGTGTTGTAAAGGGAATATTAAGCTTCTCAATGTTCAAAATTGGTGTTTGTCCAATCGCTATATAACCCATGTAATTTTTCTGACAAAACGGTTTGTTCAAAATTTTAGATTTTTTTATGTTTTTGTTAAAGGGTCAAAGTAAATACATTGTCAAAATTTTATGAAAATTAAACGAGCCAAATTAATTTAAGTGAAAGTGTTGGGTACCACCTTAACATAGAATTGAGAATGGAAATGGGGAACATAATTGCACCATTCCGATCAGTATCAAATGTCTACAACAAAATAAACATTTTGAAGCCAACATATATATACAATGTATACTGCACTGAAATTACATTTTTTTAGTGGTTTGTTTAATTATTTGTGATAAAAAAATATCCATACATTCTGACATGACATTCACGACAATGCATTATTTCAATACACTATTTATTAACACATTTAAAACGTGTACATCATTTGTTCATAAAAAGCAAGTACTTACTAAATCTTTAAATCAAAAATTCTGACAAAAGCTGTGAATAAATCTAGAAACATCTTTTCTGTCACTGGATCACCATTATGGCTGTGCTTCATCATAAAGAGCAACTGGTCATAAAATAATTTCAGTCCATAAAAAATGCTGAAAGAAAGATGATTATAGATTTAGTCATGATTGTTAACAGAATTTAACAGAGAATGTGACAACCCAATGAAAGAGCAGCCCCATGCCACCAATGGATCTTAGAGGTACTAACTACATTGTAGGATGGTTGTTTACAGACATGTGCATTTTGACATTAATCATACTTAAATACAATATTAATCATCTAAAAATATTGAACAGAACTTTTTTAATTGTTTTTGCATGCATGTTTCTGCTTTATGAAAGATAATATAAATATGATTGTCAGATTTATGTATACAAATAGATATTGTTAATTACATACTTTGTGTGATTTGTCATATCATGGAAGTAATATTTAAAAGGAATAACAACGAATGATTAGAGTGTATTAATGGCCTGCAGATGTACATGTACTAAAGTCATATGATTTTTTCCAATTGTAGTCTCAGCGGCAAGACCCCTTTGGTTACTATTTGTGATACCGCGATTTTAAAATGGCATCTAGTATTTCTTATCAGTCACCTGATTTTATTGAGTATGGTAATTATAAAGCACCTGTGGAAAATTCTAGTTTATTAATTAACAAGGTCATGAAGGTGGCGCTGTATCATATGAAACTTCTACCTTCAAAAAGAAATTGTATGATGTAAAAAAAACTTGAAAAACAGACGAGAATTGTTTTAACTACAACAGATAAACATGGAAAATTGTATTTATTTCTACATATTTTTTTCATTTTTACCGTTCGTTTTAAACAGATCTAAAAGTATTTTCAAGTTGAAAGTGGAACCCGAGTAAAAACATGAAAAATATGTACATGTAAGGCCAACCTTAAAAATATGTTTGTTTGCAGTTTTCCGACTGTACCTTCAGACTGAAGGGTCGGTAGGTAGGAAAAATATTTTATTTTATCAGCCAAAATACAGTTTAAACAACCAAGTTTCTTGTGAAGAAAAAAACCATTTTAAAACAACAATCACTGGACATGCTGAAAACCAACATCAAATGAACAGGTATTTTCAGATAAAAAACTTTTTAACCAAAACTTTAACATAGTGTCATCCAATTTAATTAAACTAGAACACACCCGTGATATTACGGGTCAGTGGCTGATTAAAGTATATAACTATGCGCAAGCCTTATTTTAGTATTAGTATTGTCATCTGATAAAGTCATGCCGATTATAAGATACACAGTTTTTTCTCTGCTTTCAAATCTTTCTGTTTGAACCCGTCGAACTGGAAGTTATCAATTATTGGTAATATTAATTATTTGGAAAACAAAAGGTCCTGGAATTTGATTATTTTTTAATCAACAGCATTGTCCTATATTAGTTATAAAGAAAGTTGAATTCTTTGATTCGCTGTTTTACGTCATGCCCTCTAACAAATTGAAGTGCAAATTGTCTATAAATCCCGAATACACCGTTTGGTGGTGCGCCTGTCAGATGCGGAACGTACAGATAAGGTAATAGGTAACAGGTGAATATACTATTGGTATCGGTATCGGACTCGACCCGGAACTTCTTAATTATTGGCAATATTAATTACGTGGAAAACAAAGGGGCCTGGAGTGGTGTAATTTTTAATCTACACCTTTGTACTATATTAGTTATATATAAAGTTGAATTCTGTGATTCGTCGTTTTTACGTGATGACGGCTGACAAATTGGACCTCGTAATTTTAGTATTATAGATATGGTGTAATTATTAAATACTGGAACACTTATAAACAAGGAATGTCATTATGACTAGAACTGTTTTAAAGAAATATATTCAGACATGTATGCTTCTTGACTAGAATGTTTTCATGAGTAGAGTATTTTCATCAGAAAAATGTATATATTATAGATTTATAAGACAATTATTAAAGAGTGTATTTTTAATAAAAAAAAAAAATAACCATTGAATCTTCCTCAATTGAAAAAAAGGCAACTTGAAAAAAAAGTATTAAGACATCCGACTGTTTTCATATTTCTAACAATATTTAATTATATGTGATAAGGTTATATTTTTGCCAGGCTTTAATGAAAACCAAAGAAATCTAAAGTTTTGGGTGAAATTAATCCATAGCACCCCATTAAAAGTAAATGGTCTGTACTGAAATGTTTTTAATGCATAAAAAAAATTGGCAGCATAGCTCCTAAGGACATGTTTTAATTGAATTCACACAGGCCACACAGTTTGGGTATATTTAATATTGTAAGAAAGAAAATAATTGCAATGAGTGGGGCAGCCCCCCTTATCCTAAAGGAGCATACTCATTGCAATCGAAGATAGATTTAATATAGAGAGAGTATATTTATTTTTCAAGCTAACCATTCATTTTCTCTACAACTTTGTGTAGTTAGGGTTGCTTCTTATTGATTTGGCATGATCTATATCCATTAACATTTCAAATGAGCCCTTCCTCCATACAGGCGTGTTTACAGATATCCATGAAGATTTAAGTCACGGAGGAGTGGTTTCATCTTTGTCGTCTTCACAACGATTTGTAGAAAATATGCCATACTTCAAGCTGCTGTCGAATTATTCAACCACTGAAATTGGTTCCGTAAACTGATAAAGTCAGGCTCCCCAGATTCTGAACCCGAGTTGTTTGAGACAGAATGGTTATCGTGTCAGTTATGAATATCCGCTGAATCATCGTCAATCATATCATCACACATCATTACATGTGCCTGAATCTGTATAAACAGTTTACTATTAAACTTTTTTGTTTGTTATTTGTCTTAAAATTGACACAAGACGACAGCGTAAAGTACTCCTCCGTGACTTCATGGATACCTGTAAACAATTTCCATGTGTGCTTTATCATTAAATGGTCACATGAACGCTTGACGAGAAGCTAAGAAAAAACGAACTTGAAATGCGTAATTGACCCAGGCTTTAAATCATTTCCGGAAAGGACACAAAGTTCCGGATCGCGTCAATAGTGGTATTAAAAAAAAAATCTTCAAATTTAAAGCAATAAAATTTTCACAGTCGGGCGGTTTTTCAAGGGTCGGTCGGTAAACTGCAAACAAACAATATTTTAATTTAAGCCCAATACTGATGAAGCGATCAGGTTTCACATGATTTTTAACAAAATAATGTAGACAAGTCTAGATAAAGTTTTTTTTACTGTTGAAATGTGCAAAGTTTATTGAGATTTAAAAAAGGATATTTTCTTTCAAGTGTTTTAAATTTACAATGTATGTCTATACATGATATATGTCATTATGTCAAAAATGTCATTGATTACATTATTGAAACTGGACAACTAAAATTGGGATAATACATCATAATAGGTTCCTAAATATCTACATAAAAAATACTATAAACAGAAATAGGAAAATTAGACATAAATCAACATTGAACGAATTACTCTATTTGGCAGCGTACATGAGTCAGCGCAATGTAACGAGTGGACTATGTGGTTACTTCGCACTTACATGTATATACAACAATAACTTGTCTGTTCATAATTTTCTGTGAACATAAAAATGGCCGAAAAGTGTCAGTGATTTGCTCAAACACAGGCAGAGTATCAACAAGCATTCCACATGTTCCATATCGTAAACTGATTAACGAAATAACGAGTAATCGAAAGGTAGGCAGTAAAGCAGATGAAACCTTTGAACTGGCATTGTTGTTATTCCTTTCAATATTACTTCCATGGTCATATAAAACAAGAGGCTCTCAAGAGCCTGAATCGTTCACCTTAATTTTTTTGGTTAAATCTCTCATCAATGATTATTTTGGCTTTTCAATTTATTTAAATGTTCTTTAAATCTTCTGATTTTCTTCAAAATCAAAAAAAATAAATCATTTTCTCCTATGTTCTATTTTAGCCATAGGAGCTATGTTTCTTTACATACAAGGAAATAAAATATAAAATTTATACTAGATACTCTGAAACTCATTTAGCCTAAGTTTGGCTGAAATTGATACAACAGTTTCAAAGGAGAAGATTTTTTTAAAGTAAGTCAACATGATGAACAAATTGTGAAAAAAGTCTTTAAAGGGCAATAACTCCTTAAGGGGTCAATTGACAATTTTGGTCACATTGACTTATTTGTAGATCTTACTTTGCTGATCATTTTTGCTGTTTACAGTTTATCTTTATCTATAATAATATTCAAGATAATGACCAAAAACTGCAAAATTTCCTTAATATTACCAATTACGTGATAGCAACCTATATACATTGTAACTATGAATGGGTTGTTTGATTCATCTGAAAATTTCAGTGCTGATAGATCTTCACCTAATGAATATTTTTACCCCCACATCAGATTTGCTCTTAATGCTTTCGTTTTTAAGATATAAGCCAAAAACTGCATTTGACACCTATGTTCTATTTTTAGCAATGGTGACCATGTTTGTTGATAGATCAAAACTTCGGATACAATTTATAAACTAGATACCCTAAGGAACATTCAGTTAAAATTTGGAAGTATTTGACCTAGTAGTTTCAGAGGAGAAGATTCTTGAAATAGTTTACGACGACAGACGACAACGGACGCCAAGTGATGGCATAAGCTCAATTGGCCTTCTGGCCAGATGGCCAGGTGAGCTAAAAAAAGGTACATATTTATGTTTATTATATTAACAATGATTAACAACCGTTTGGATCCATACAAACATATATTTTGCCATTCAGACATGATCATGATGATGGAACCCATTGTACATGTATCAAAAAGGTGAAAACAAGCGTGATCATGGTGATGGGAGAGAAAAATTTCCTGTAGACAAAAAAACCAAAGACCTTATAAATATATGTTAATTCGCACTTACACCATGTACACATGCATCTATAAATATATCTACATTGTACCATGGTGATATGGCAGTTACATGTATTCCCTTTTATACACTTAGTGACTTACCGACGACATATTTCCAGCAAAATAACTTTTTTCTCTTTACTTTTTCGATGAAACCATTCACATAAATATAATGATGACCTCTCAAATTGTCTATCAAGTTCTTGAACCTTCTTCAAGGCACTGCCAATATTAATTTGATTGATATATTCACA
Source organism: Mytilus trossulus (assembly GCF_036588685.1). Classification (NCBI taxonomy): domain Eukaryota; kingdom Metazoa; phylum Mollusca; class Bivalvia; order Mytilida; family Mytilidae; genus Mytilus; species Mytilus trossulus. The sequence continues at coordinate 2,415,352 of NW_026963340.1, read as the reverse complement.
ATCCAAGTCATCCCAACAATTCAGAACATACTCGAAGCATTCTATCCTTAATTTAAAAGAATCGTCAAATGTTGCAAGTGTGCTTTTAACTATTTGCTTTTGTTGACTAGTAATGTTGGTTGTGTTTCTTTCATCCTGATCAATATTGTCAACATGAACAATAAATGTTGGTGTCGCATGTGGATTGGGCTCTCCAATAAGGTTGGGGAATTGTTCAAAAATACAATTACAGAACTTTGAATCTTGTTTTAATGTTATATATTCTTTGATGAAGTGTGAATACGGATCTGAATATTCTGTACATTTGATTTGAAGACGATTACAAATTAGTTTTGCATTCCAATCGTTTGTTTTTGATGGAATATCCCCATCACTAATGCCACTGGTGATACTGTTTGGTAATGAGGACAGCACCTCAGACTCTCCATTCGATCCAGAACACTTCCTTTTAAGAGCAGACTTTCTTTGTGGTTCTTTCGAGAATACAGATGAGGTAGAAGAAGGATCGTCACCGTGTTGTGACATTATTTTTATTTTTTGTTTGGAGAAAATAATAACTGGGGAATGAAACTTACGTGATTGTTTCAAGTAAGATTACATTGATTCGTCCTCAGTAATCTCGGCCCTTTTCTCTAACGACTGTCAATCTTCTATGACAAGACTGTATGTTATACCCCTAGTTTTAATTGGGGTTCGTGTTGTTTATTCTTTAGTTTTCTATGTAATGTCATGTGTACTATTGTTTGTCTGTTTGTCTTTTTCATTTTAAGCCATTGCGTTAGTTTATTTTCGATATATGAGTTTGACTGTCCCTCTGTTATCTTTCGTCGCTCTTTTATACTGGTAGATTAATAACACAATAAAATTGATTCCTTGTTTTTGTAAACATGATTCGTATCAAGCGGGTCTTTTGGATGCTTAGAATATATTCTACCATAGTTCAACAGATATGGTCTCATTTTTTTTATAGGACCGTATTTAACATTTTTTTTGCTTTTTATATTTCTTACTATTAACATTTCTTTTCTCTTCAAATAATTGCTTGTAGCTTTCAGATAAATGAATGATATAACTGAAGTATGTAGATGCTTGCAAATTATTTTTTGACTATGAATTTCATGTTCCATTAGAAAGCGATCAGCTGAGTTATCATCCCATTGAGAATTACTAGTAGGTGACATTTATATATATCTTTATTCTCACAAACCAAATTACATAGGTATAGATATTATACATATTTCAATACAATTACACAAATAAATAATGTACGAAAGTAGATAGAGGCGTTCACAATTGTTCACCCAGAAAAGTTCAATTTGTTATTGATCTCCTTAATAAGTTTACATAGTTCGCTCAGTTCTGTACATTTTTTAGAATTCATTAATTCATAAAACTTCAATGAGTTTGATCTATTTCTATAGTAAAATGCAATACATTGTTTTCTACAATTATCAAAAGCTGAACAATTAAAAATGTAATGTAATGGTATTCATCACCAATGGCATCTGATTTACATAATATACATTTTCTGTTTTCTCTTTCTATGTTTTGCCATCTTCCAGTTTCTATCGGAAATTTCATGGTCAAAGTTCGAAATTTAAGAAATCAGGATATCTGCCTGTCATCCAAAATATTCAAATATTTCTCAAACTCCAAAGTATCTTTAAATAAACGATAATTTAATGCTTTTGGTGATTCCTGTAGGCTTGCTAGCCATTTTTGTTTAAATTGATCTAACAAATTCTGTTTGATGGTTACATGTAGCCATGTTTTATTTACAAAAAAAAAGATATTTTCTAATACATATGACAAGCCACACGTGTCTAAAATTGATTTGACTTGTTTTAACCATAAAATATATGTACCCTATTTGGCAGTTGCTAGGTTATACAAAATAAAAGGCAATTTGTCAGGTTTTCCAGTTACCAACTTGAACTAATAATTCATCATTCGTAACTTGATTGAAATATCCAATGGATATCTTCCCAATTCACCATAAATCATAAAGTCAGGAGTAGACTTTTTTACTCCAAGTAATATTTTACAAAATTTAATATGAACCCTCTCGATTATTGAATTATTTCCAAAACCCCAAACTCTGCACCCATACAGAAGAATTGGTTTCACAATTTTATCAAAAAGATCAAGTGGGCATTCAATTGTTAGATTATGTACTCTACCTTTTCGAATAATAACGTACATAGCATGTGTTGCTTTTTCACATTGCTTTTTTTTTTTAGCTCTTGAAAAATTTCCTGACCTAGACAGTAATACACCAAGATAAGTAAATTCACTCACAATATCTAGTATTATATTATCATACTTAAAAACAATATTCTGCGGTAGTCTACCTTGTGAAAAAATTACAATCTTAGTTTTTTTGCACATTTACTCTAAGTTTCCATAACTCACAATGTTCATATAAGGAGTCCAGTTGTCTTTGTAAATCTATCTGAGATTCTGCCATTAAGACAGTATCGTCAGCATATAAAATGACAAACAATTTTAGATAAATATTTAACTCTATTTCTAACTCATCAGAGATAGTGCACAAACCTTCTATATTTTTATTCTGGAAAAACAATTCCAGATCGTTAAGATAAATAGAAAAAAGGAAAGGAGAGAGATTCTCTCCCTGCCTAACACCAATGGAACAAGGGAAAAATTCAGAAAAATCTGATCCAAAGTGAATACGTGATTTGATATTTGTGTACATGTTGGCAATAACGTTAAACATCTTTCCGTTAATCGAGTGTTTTATAAGTTTTGACCAGAGACCAGACCGCCAAACAGTATCAAAAGCTTTCGCAAAGTCCACGAATGCACAATATAGTTTCTTCTTTTTTCTCTTTAGCAACTCAAATAATATGTGAATAACAAATATATTGTCTACTGTGGAATAACCTTTTCTGAAGCCAGTCTGGTTTTCATTTAATAATAAATAATCCTCTAAAAAAGAACTCAATCTAAAATTTAAAACAGATGTGAAAAGTTTTCCCAGGCAGCTGAGTATAGTACGTAATTGGTCTATAATTCTGGGGATCAGATTGGTCACCCTTGTTTTTATAAAAAGGAATAATATTTTCCCTAAGCTATATTTCAGGCAAAATACCAGAATCAAAAATTATATTAAAAAGTTTCACATAAACGGGTATAAAAATGTGTGATGTGCTTTTCATAAATTCATTGATTATTGACATAGTCTAACATTATAACAAGATATAGTGATATGTTATCACAGTAAAACAAAGAAAGAGAAATAATGCTTTATTGTTTTCTATATAAATTTTATTTCTTAAAGATTCATTGTTCTCTCTATATATACATTTTGCTTTAATAATAATAAGAATAAACATGTATATTAAATACTACAGTAAAACCTTAATTG